>NC_133367.1:17402928-17702928 GCF_049309525.1 Garra rufa | reverse complement strand
AGTCAGAATGCGCTATTTTCTGAAAATCTAGTTTGCTGCTTGTGGTAGTTTCAGTCTGGCCAGCAGGGGGTGAAATCACCTTCCTCAATCATGAATTTGACCTCATTTATAGGGGTGGTAGCGCAATCTGCCGGCCACTTTGAGCCTGCAGGACACGCTACCCCTCCGTTAGATCAGAACAGCTTTCATAAGCCGCCATAAGCAAGTTCAATTGTTGAATGCAGTAGTCGGAGTCTGGTTGCTCACTGAAGCTAAGCAACCTCAAGCTTGGTCAATATGTGAATGGGAGGCCCTTTGTGGAAATCTAGCTTGCGGCTGGAGTTAGTTTTAGTCCAACCAGCAGGGGGTGCTCATTTTCTGACATGTACAATGTGGTTCCAAAACTTCGGACTGAGAAAAAGAGTGACTTTTTAATGAAGCCTTAAACCGGCAAACGGAAAGAGGAGCATCCGTCTGATGAGGCATCAAACTGGCCTCCTGACCTTCTGTGGTCATGAATTCCCCACCTTAATTATGACTTTGATATCATTCATTGAGTTGGTAGCGCATACTGCCAGCTATATTGAGCCGGTCAGGATGCCCTATTTTCTGAAAATCTAGTTTGCTGCTTGTGGTAGTTTCAGTCTGGCCAGCAGGGGGTGTAATCACCTTCCTCAATCATGAATTTGACCTCATTTATAGTGGTGGTAGCGCAATCTGCCGGCCACTTTGAGCCTGGCAGGATACGCTACCCCTCCGTTAGATCAGAACAGCTTTCTTAAGTTGCCGCAAGCAAGTTCAATTGTTGAATGCAGTAGTCGGAGTCTGGTTGCTCACTGAAGCTAAGCAGGGTCAAGCTTGGTCAATATGTGGATGCGAGTCCCTTTGTGGAAATCTAGTTTGCTGCTGGAGGTAGTTTTAGTCCAACCAGCAGGGGGTGCTCGTTTTCTGACATGTACAATGTGGTTCCAAAACTTCGGACTGTGAAAAAGAGTGCCTTTTTAATGAAGCCTTAAACCGGCAACCGTAAAGAGGAGCATCCGTCTGATGAGGCATCAAACTGGCCTCCTGACCTTCTGTGGTCATGAATTCCCCACCTTAATTATGACTTTGATATCATTCATTGAGGTGGTAGCAGATACTGCCAGCTATATTGAGCCAGTCAGAATGCGGTATTTTCTGAAAATCTAGTTTTCTGCTTGTGGTAGTTTCAGTCTGGCCAGCAGGGGGTGAAATCACCTTCCTCAATCATGAATTTGACCTCATTTATAGGGGTGGTAGCGCAATCTGCCGGCCACTTTGAGCCTGGCAGGACACGCTACCCCTCCGTTAGATCAGAACAGCTTTCTTAAGTTGCCACAAGCAAGTCAATTGTTGATTGCAGTAGTCGGAGTCTGGTTGCTCACTGAAGCTAAGCAGGCTCAAGCTTGGTCAATATGTGGATGCTAGACCCTTTGTGGAAATCTAGTTTGCTGCTGGAGGTAGTTTTAGTCCAACCAGCAGGGGGTGCTCATTTTCTGACATGTACAATGTGGTTCCAAAACTTCGGACTGCGAAAAATAGTGACTTTTTAATGAAGCCTTAAACCGGCAACCGTAAAGAGGAGCATCCGTCTGATGAGGCATCAAAATGGCCTTCTGACCTTCTGGTGTCATGAATTACCCACCTTAATTATGACTTTGATATCATTCATTGAGGTGGTAGCAGATACTGCCAGCTAGATTGAGCCAGTCAGAATGCGCTATTTTCTGAAAATCTAGTTTTCTGCTTGTGGTAGTTTCAGTCTGGCCAGCAGGGGGTGAAATCACCTTCCTCAATCATGAATTTGACCTCATTTATAGGGGTGGTAGCGCAATCTGCCGGCCACTTTGAGCCTGGCAGGACACGCTACCCCTCCGTAAGATCAGAACAGCTTTCTTAAGTTGCCGCAAGCAAGTTCATTTGTTGAATGCAGTAGTCGGAGTCTGGTTGCTCACTGAAGCTAAGCAGGGTCAAGCTTGGTCAATATGTGGATGCGAGTCCCTTTGTGGAAATCTAGTTTGCTGCTGGAGGTAGTTTTAGTCCAACCAGCAGGGGGTGCTCGTTTTCTGACATGTACAATGTGGTTCCAAAACGTCGGACTGAGAAAAAGAGTGACTTTTTAATGAAGCCTTAAATCTGCAACCGTAAAGAGGAGCATCCGTCTGATGAGGCATCAAACTGGCCTCCTGACCTTCTGTGGTCATGAATTCCCCACCTTAATTATGACTTTGATATCATTCATTGAGGTGGTAGCGGATACTGCCAGCTATATTGAGCCGGTCAGGATGGGCTATTTTCTGAAAATCTAGTTTGCTGCTTGTGGTGGTTTCAGTCTGACCAGCAGGGGGTGAAATCACCTTCCTCAATCATGAATTTGACCTCATTTATAGGGGTGGTAGCGCAATCTGCCGGCCACTTTGAGCCTGCAGGACACGCTACCCCTCCGTTAGATCAGAACAGCTTTCATAAGTCGCCATAAGCAAGTTCAATTGTTGAATGCAGTAGTCGGAGTCTGGTTGCTCACTGAAGCTAAGCAACCTCAAGCTTGGTCAATATGTGAATGGGAGGCCCTTTGTGGAAATCTAGCTTGCGGCTGGAGTTAGTTTTAGTCCAACCAGCAGGGGGTGCTCATTTTCTGACATGTACAATGTGGTTCCAAAACTTCGGACTGAGAAAAAGAGTGACTTTTTAATGAAGCCTTAAACCGGCAAACGGAAAGAGGAGCATCCGTCTGATGAGGCATCAAACTGGCCTCCTGACCTTCTGTGGTCATGAATTCCCCACCTTAATTATGACTTTGATATCATTCATTGAGTTGGTAGCGCATACTGCCAGCTATATTGAGCCGGTCAGGATGCCCTATTTTCTGAAAATCTAGTTTGCTGCTTGTGGTAGTTTCAGTCTGGCCAGCAGGGGGTGTAATCACCTTCCTCAATCATGAATTTGACCTCATTTATAGTGGTGGTAGCGCAATCTGCCGGCCACTTTGAGCCTGGCAGGATACGCTACCCCTCCGTTAGATCAGAACAGCTTTCTTAAGTTGCCGCAAGCAAGTTCAATTGTTGAATGCAGTAGTCGGAGTCTGGTTGCTCACTGAAGCTAAGCAGGGTCAAGCTTGGTCAATATGTGGATGCGAGTCCCTTTGTGGAAATCTAGTTTGCTGCTGGAGGTAGTTTTAGTCCAACCAGCAGGGGGTGCTCGTTTTCTGACATGTACAATGTGGTTCCAAAACTTCGGACTGTGAAAAAGAGTGCCTTTTTAATGAAGCCTTAAACCGGCAACCGTAAAGAGGAGCATCCGTCTGATGAGGCATCAAACTGGCCTCCTGACCTTCTGTGGTCATGAATTCCCCACCTTAATTATGACTTTGATATCATTCATTGAGGTGGTAGCAGATACTGCCAGCTATATTGAGCCAGTCAGAATGCGGTATTTTCTGAAAATCTAGTTTTCTGCTTGTGGTAGTTTCAGTCTGGCCAGCAGGGGTTGAAATCACCTTCCTCAATCATGAATTTGACCTCATTTATAGGGGTGGTAGCGCAATCGGCCGGCCACTTTGAGCCTGGCAGGACACGCTACCCCTCCGTAAGATCAGAACAGCTTTCTTAAGTTGCCGCAAGCAAGTTCAATTGTTGAATGCAGTAGTCGGAGTCTGGTTGCTCACTGAAGCTAAGCAGGCTCAAGCTTGGTCAATATGTGGATGGGAGGCCCTTTCTGGAAATCTAGCTTGCTGCTGAAGGTAGTTTTATTTCAACCAGCAGGGGGTGCTCGTTTTCTGACATGTACAATGTGGTTCCAAAACTTCGGACTGCGAAAAATAGTGACTTTTTAATGATGCCTTAAACCGGCAACCGTAAAGAGGAGCATCCGTCTGATGAGGCATCAAACTGTCCTCCTGACCTTCTGTGGTCATGAATTCCCCACCTTAATTATTACTTTGATATCATTCATTGAGGTGGTAGCGGATACTGCCAGCTATATTGAGCCGGTCAGGATGGGCTATTTTCTGAAAATCTAGTTTGCTGCTTGTGGTAGTTTCAGTCTGGCCAGCAGGGGGTGAAATCACCTTCCTCAATCATGAATTTGACCTCATTTATAGTGGTGGTAGCGCAATCTGCCGGCCACTTTGAGCCTGGCAGGATACGCTACCCCTCCGTTAGATCAGATCAGCTTTCTTAAGTTGTCCCAAGCAAGTTCAATTGTTGAATGCAGTAGTCAGATTCTGGTTCCTCGCTGAAGCTAAGCAGGCTCAAGCTTGTTCAATATGTGGATGAGAGACCCTTTGTGGAAATCTAGTTTGCTGCTGGAGGTAGTTTTAGTCCAACCAGCAGGGGGTGCTCGTTTTCTGACATGTACAATGTGGTTCCAAAACTTCGGACTGAGAAAAATAGTGACTTTTTAATGAAGCCTTAAACCGGCAACCGTAAAGAGGAGCATCCGTCTGATGAGGCATCAAACTGGCCTCCTGACCTTCTGTGGTCATGAATTCCCCACCTTAATTATTACTTTGATATCATTCATTGAGGTGGTAGCGGATACTGCCAGCTATATTGAGCCGGTCAGGATGGGCTATTTTCTGAAAATCTAGCTTGCTGCTGGAGGTAGTTTTAGTTCAACCAGCAGGGGGTGCTCGTTTTCTGACATGTACAATGTGGTTCCAAAACTTCAGACTGCGAAAAATAGTGACTTTTTAATGAAGCCTTAAACCGGCAACCGTGAAGAGGAGCATCCGTCTGATGAGGCATCAAACTGGCCTCCTGACCTTCTGTGGTCATGAATTCCCCACCTTAATTATTACTTTGATATCATTCATTGAGGTGGTAGCGGATACTGCCAGCTATATTGAGCCGGTCAGGATGGGCTATTTTCTGAAAATCTAGTTTGCTGCTTGTGGTAGTTTCAGTCTGGCCAGCAGGGGGTGTAATCACCTTCCTCCATAATGAATTTGACCTCATTTATAGGGGTGGTAGCGCAATCTGCCGGCCACTTTGAGCCTGGCAGGACACGCTACCCCTCCGTTAGATCAGAACAGCTTTCTTAAGTTGCCACAAGCAAGTCAATTGTTGAATGCAGTAGTCGGAGTCTGGTTGCTCACTGAAGCTAAGCAGGCTCAAGCTTGGTCAATCTGTGGATGCGAGACCCTTTGTGGAAATCTAGTTTGCTGCTGGAGGTAGTTTTAGTCCAACCAGCAAGGGGTGCTCGTTTTCTGACATGTACAATGTGGTTCCAAAACTTCGGACTGCGAAAAATAGTGACTTTTTAATGATGCCTTAAACCGGCAACCGTAAAGAGGAGCATCCGTCTGATGAGGCATCAAACTGGCCTCCTGACCTTCTGTGGTCATGAATTCCCCACCTTAATTATTACTTTGATATCATTCATTGAGGTGGTAGCGGATACTGCCAGCTATATTGAGCCGGTCAGGATGCCCTATTTTCTGAAAATCTAGTTTGCTGCTTGTGGTAGTTTCAGTCTGGCCAGCAGGGGGTGTAATCACCTTCCTCAATCATGAATTTGACCTCGTTTATAGTGGTGGTAGCGCAATCTGCCGGCCACTTTGAGCCTGGCAGGATACGCTACCCCTCCGTTAGATCAGATCAGCTTTCTTAAGTTGTCCGAAGCAAGTTCAATTGTTGAATGCAGTAGTCAGATTCTGTTTGCTCACTGAAGCTAAGCAGGCTCAAGCTTGGTCAATATGTGGATGGGAGGCCCTTTGTGGAAATCTACCTTGCTGCTGGAGGTAGTTTTAGTTCAACCAGCAGGGGGTGCTCGTTTTCTGACATGTACAATGTGGTTCCAAAACTTCGGACTGAGAAAAAGAGTGACTTTTTAATGAAGCCTTAAACCGGCAACCGTAAAGAGGAGCATCCGTCTGATGAGGCATCAAACTGGCCTCCTGACCTTCTGTGGTCATGAATTCCCCACCTTAATTATGACTTTGATTTCATTCATTGAGGTGGTAGCGCATACTGCCAGCTATATTGAGCCGGTCAGGATGCCCTATTTTCTGAAAATCTAGTTTGCTGCTTGTGGTAGTTTCAGTCTGGCCAGCAGGGGGTGTAATCACCTTCCTCAATCATGAATTTGACCTCATTTATAGTGGTGGTAGCGCAATCTGCCGGCCACTTTGAGCCTGGCAGGATACGCTACCCCTCCGTTAGATCAGAACAGCTTTCTTAAGTTGCCGCAAGCAAGTTCAATTGTTGAATGCAGTAGTCGGAGTCTGGTTGCTCACTGAAGCTAAGCAGGGTCAAGCTTGGTCAATATGTGGATGCGAGTCCCTTTGTGGAAATCTAGTTTGCTGCTGGAGGTAGTTTTAGTCCAACCAGCAGGGGGTGCTCGTTTTCTGACATGTACAATGTGGTTCCAAAACTTCGGACTGTGAAAAAGAGTGACTTTTTAATGAAGCCTTAAACCGGCAACCGTAAAGAGGAGCATCCGTCTGATGAGGCATCAAACTGGCCTCCTGACCTTCTGTGGTCATGAATTCCCCACCTTAATTATGACTTTGATATCATTCATTGAGGTGGTAGCAGATACTGCCAGCTATATTGAGCCAGTCAGAATGCGGTATTTTCTGAAAATCTAGTTTTCTGCTTGTGGTAGTTTCAGTCTGGCCAGCAGGGATTGAAATCACCTTCCTCAATCATGAATTTGACCTCATTTATAGGGGTGGTAGCGCAATCTGCCGGCCACTTTGAGCCTGGCAGGACACGCTACCCCTCCGTAAGATCAGAACAGCTTTCTTAAGTTGCTGCAAGCAAGTTCAATTGTTGAATGCAGTAGTCGGAGTCTGGTTGCTCACTGAAGCTAAGCAGGGTCAAGCTTGGTCAATATGTGGATGCGAGTCCCTTTGTAGAAATCTAGTTTGCTGCTGGAGGTAGTTTTAGTCCAACCAGCAGGGGGTGCTCGTTTTCTGACATGTACAATGTGGTTCCAAAACTTCGGACTCCGAAAAATAGTGACTTTTTAATGAAGCCTTAAACCGGCAACCGTAAAGAGGAGCATCCGTCTGATGAGGCATCAAACTGGCCTCCTGACCTTCTGTGGTCATGAATTCCCCACCTTAATTATGACTTTGATATCATTCATTGAGGTGGTAGCAGATACTGCCAGCTATATTGAGCCAGTCAGAATGCGCTATTTTCTGAAAATCTAGTTTGCTGCTTGTGGTAGTTTCAGTCTGGCCAGCAGGGGGTGAAATCACCTTCCTCAATCATGAATTTGACCTCATTTATAGGGGTGGTAGCGCAATCTGCCGGCCACTTTGAGCCTGGCAGGACACGCTACCCCTCCGTTAGATCAGAACAGCTTTCTTAAGTTGCCGCAAGCAAGTTCAATTGTTGAATGCAGTAGTCGGAGTCTGGTTGCTCACTGAAGCTAAGCAGGCTCAAGCTTGGTCAATATGTGGATGCTAGTCCCTTTGTGGAAATCTAGTTTGCTGCTGGAGGTAGTTTTAGTCCAACCAGCAGGGGGTGCTCATTTTCTGACATGTACAATGTGGTTCCAAAACTTCGGACTGCGAAAAATAGTGACTTTTTAATGAAGCCTTAAACCGGCAACCGTAAAGAGGAGCATCCGTCTGATGAGGCATCAAAATGGCCTTCTGACCTTCTGGTGTCATGAATTACCCACCTTAATTATGACTTTGATATCATTCATTGAGGTGGTAGCAGATACTGCCAGCTATATTGAGCCAGTCAGAATGCGCTATTTTCTGAAAATCTAGTTTTCTGCTTGTGGTAGTTTCAGTCTGGCCAGCAGGGGGTGAAATCACCTTCCTCAATCATGAATTTGACCTCATTTATAGGGGTGGTAGCGCAATCTGCCGGCCACTTTGAGCCTGGCAGGACACGCTACCCCTCCGTTAGATCAGAACAGCTTTCTTAAGTTGCCACAAGCAAGTCAATTGTTGATTGCAGTAGTCGGAGTCTGGTTGCTCACTGAAGCTAAGCAGGCTCAAGCTTGGTCAATATGTGGATGCTAGACCCTTTGTGGAAATCTAGTTTGCTGCTGGAGGTAGTTTTAGTCCAACCAGCAGGGGGTGCTCATTTTCTGACATGTACAATGTGGTTCCAAAACTTCGGACTGCGAAAAATAGTGACTTTTTAATGAAGCCTTAAACCGGCAACCGTAAAGAGGAGCATCCGTCTGATGAGGCATCAAAATGGCCTTCTGACCTTCTGGTGTCATGAATTACCCACCTTAATTATGACTTTGATATCATTCATTGAGGTGGTAGCAGATACTGCCAGCTAGATTGAGCCAGTCAGAATGCGCTATTTTCTGAAAATCTAGTTTTCTGCTTGTGGTAGTTTCAGTCTGGCCAGCAGGGGGTGAAATCACCTTCCTCAATCATGAATTTGACCTCATTTATAGGGGTGGTAGCGCAATCTGCCGGCCACTTTGAGCCTGGCAGGACACGCTACCCCGCCGTAAGATCAGAACAGCTTTCTTAAGTTGCCGCAAGCAAGTTCATTTGTTGAATGCAGTAGTCGGAGTCTGGTTGCTCACTGAAGCTAAGCAGGGTCAAGCTTGGTCAATATGTGGATGCGAGTCCCTTTGTGGAAATCTAGTTTGCTGCTGGAGGTAGTTTTAGTCCAACCAGCAGGGGGTGCTCGTTTTCTGACATGTACAATGTGGTTCCAAAACGTCGGACTGAGAAAAAGAGTGACTTTTTAATGAAGCCTTAAATCTGCAACCGTAAAGAGGAGCATCCGTCTGATGAGGCATCAAACTGGCCTCCTGACCTTCTGTGGTCATGAATTCCCCACCTTAATTATGACTTTGATATCATTCATTGAGGTGGTAGCGGATACTGCCAGCTATATTGAGCCGGTCAGGATGGGCTATTTTCTGAAAATCTAGTTTGCTGCTTGTGGTGGTTTCAGTCTGACCAGCAGGGGGTGAAATCACCTTCCTCAATCATGAATTTGACCTCATTTATAGGGGTGGTAGCGCAATCTGCCGGCCACTTTGAGCCTGCAGGACACGCTACCCCTCCGTTAGATCAGAACAGCTTTCATAAGCCGCCATAAGCAAGTTCAATTGTTGAATGCAGTAGTCGGAGTCTGGTTGCTCACTGAAGCTAAGCAACCTCAAGCTTGGTCAATATGTGAATGGGAGGCCCTTTGTGGAAATCTAGCTTGCGGCTGGAGTTAGTTTTAGTCCAACCAGCAGGGGGTGCTCATTTTCTGACATGTACAATGTGGTTCCAAAACTTCGGACTGAGAAAAAGAGTGACTTTTTAATGAAGCCTTAAACCGGCAAACGGAAAGAGGAGCATCCGTCTGATGAGGCATCAAACTGGCCTCCTGACCTTCTGTGGTCATGAATTCCCCACCTTAATTATGACTTTGATATCATTCATTGAGTTGGTAGCGCATACTGCCAGCTATATTGAGCCGGTCAGGATGCCCTATTTTCTGAAAATCTAGTTTGCTGCTTGTGGTAGTTTCAGTCTGGCCAGCAGGGGGTGTAATCACCTTCCTCAATCATGAATTTGACCTCATTTATAGTGGTGGTAGCGCAATCTGCCGGCCACTTTGAGCCTGGCAGGATACGCTACCCCTCCGTTAGATCAGAACAGCTTTCTTAAGTTGCCGCAAGCAAGTTCAATTGTTGAATGCAGTAGTCGGAGTCTGGTTGCTCACTGAAGCTAAGCAGGGTCAAGCTTGGTCAATATGTGGATGCGAGTCCCTTTGTGGAAATCTAGTTTGCTGCTGGAGGTAGTTTTAGTCCAACCAGCAGGGGGTGCTCGTTTTCTGACATGTACAATGTGGTTCCAAAACTTCGGACTGTGAAAAAGAGTGCCTTTTTAATGAAGCCTTAAACCGGCAACCGTAAAGAGGAGCATCCGTCTGATGAGGCATCAAACTGGCCTCCTGACCTTCTGTGGTCATGAATTCCCCACCTTAATTATGACTTTGATATCATTCATTGAGGTGGTAGCAGATACTGCCAGCTATATTGAGCCAGTCAGAATGCGGTATTTTCTGAAAATCTAGTTTTCTGCTTGTGGTAGTTTCAGTCTGGCCAGCAGGGGTTGAAATCACCTTCCTCAATCATGAATTTGACCTCATTTATAGGGGTGGTAGCGCAATCGGCCGGCCACTTTGAGCCTGGCAGGACACGCTACCCCTCCGTAAGATCAGAACAGCTTTCTTAAGTTGCCGCAAGCAAGTTCAATTGTTGAATGCAGTAGTCGGAGTCTGGTTGCTCACTGAAGCTAAGCAGGGTCAAGCTTGGTCAATATGTGGATGCGAGTCCCTTTGTGGAAATCTAGTTTGCTGCTGGAGGTAGTTTTAGTCCAAACAGCAGGGGGTGCTCGTTTTCTGACATGTACAATGTGGTTCCAAAACTTCGGACTGCGAAAAATAGTGACTTTTTAATGAAGCCTTAAACCGGCAACCGTAAAGAGGAGCATCCGTCTGATGAGGCATCAAACTGGCCTCCTGACCTTCTGTGGTCATGAATTCCCCACCTTAATTATTACTTTGATATCATTCATTGAGGTGGTAGCAGATACTGCCAGCTATATTGAGCCAGTCAGAATGCGCTATTTTCTGAAAATCTAGTTTGCTGCTTGTGGTAGTTTCAGTCTGGCCAGCAGGGGGTGAAATCACCTTCCTCAATCATGAATTTGACCTCATTTATAGGGGTGGTAGCGCAATCTGCCGGCCACTTTGAGCCTGCAGGACACGCTACCCCTCCGTTAGATCAGAACAGCTTTCATAAGCCGCCATAAGCAAGTTCAATTGTTGAATGCAGTAGTCGGAGTCTGGTTGCTCACTGAAGCTAAGCAACCTCAAGCTTGGTCAATATGTGAATGGGAGGCCCTTTGTGGAAATCTAGCTTGCGGCTGGAGTTAGTTTTAGTCCAACCAGCAGGGGGTGCTCATTTTCTGACATGTACAATGTGGTTCCAAAACTTCGGACTGAGAAAAAGAGTGACTTTTTAATGAAGCCTTAAACCGGCAAACGGAAAGAGGAGCATCCGTCTGATGAGGCATCAAACTGGCCTCCTGACCTTCTGTGGTCATGAATTCCCCACCTTAATTATGACTTTGATATCATTCATTGAGTTGGTAGCGCATACTGCCAGCTATATTGAGCCGGTCAGGATGCCCTATTTTCTGAAAATCTAGTTTGCTGCTTGTGGTAGTTTCAGTCTGGCCAGCAGGGGGTGTAATCACCTTCCTCAATCATGAATTTGACCTCATTTATAGTGGTGGTAGCGCAATCTGCCGGCCACTTTGAGCCTGGCAGGATACGCTACCCCTCCGTTAGATCAGAACAGCTTTCTTAAGTTGCCGCAAGCAAGTTCAATTGTTGAATGCAGTAGTCGGAGTCTGGTTGCTCACTGAAGCTAAGCAGGGTCAAGCTTGGTCAATATGTGGATGCGAGTCCCTTTGTGGAAATCTAGTTTGCTGCTGGAGGTAGTTTTAGTCCAACCAGCAGGGGGTGCTCGTTTTCTGACATGTACAATGTGGTTCCAAAACTTCGGACTGTGAAAAAGAGTGCCTTTTTAATGAAGCCTTAAACCGGCAACCGTAAAGAGGAGCATCCGTCTGATGAGGCATCAAACTGGCCTCCTGACCTTCTGTGGTCATGAATTCCCCACCTTAATTATGACTTTGATATCATTCATTGAGGTGGTAGCAGATACTGCCAGCTATATTGAGCCAGTCAGAATGCGGTATTTTCTGAAAATCTAGTTTTCTGCTTGTGGTAGTTTCAGTCTGGCCAGCAGGGGTTGAAATCACCTTCCTCAATCATGAATTTGACCTCATTTATAGGGGTGGTAGCGCAATCGGCCGGCCACTTTGAGCCTGGCAGGACACGCTACCCCTCCGTAAGATCAGAACAGCTTTCTTAAGTTGCCGCAAGCAAGTTCAATTGTTGAATGCAGTAGTCGGAGTCTGGTTGCTCACTGAAGCTAAGCAGGGTCAAGCTTGGTCAATATGTGGATGCGAGTCCCTTTGTGGAAATCTAGTTTGCTGCTGGAGGTAGTTTTAGTCCAACCAGCAGGGGGTGCTCGTTTTCTGACATGTACAATGTGGTTCCAAAACTTCGGACTGCGAAAAATAGTGACTTTTTAATGAAGCCTTAAACCGGCAACCGTAAAGAGGAGCATCCGTCTGATGAGGCATCAAACTGGCCTCCTGACCTTCTGTGGTCATGAATTCCCCACCTTAATTATTACTTTGATATCATTCATTGAGGTGGTAGCAGATACTGCCAGCTATATTGAGCCAGTCAGAATGCGCTATTTTCTGAAAATCTAGTTTGCTGCTTGTGGTAGTTTCAGTCTGGCCAGCAGGGGGTGAAATCACCTTCCTCAATCATGAATTTGACCTCATTTATAGGGGTGGTAGCGCAATCTGCCGGCCACTTTGAGCCTGGCAGGACACGCTACCCCTCCGTAAGATCAGAACAGCTTTCTTAATTTGCCGCAAGCAAGTTCAATTGTTGAATGCAGTAGTCGGAGTCTGGTTGCTCACTGAAGCTAAGCAGGCTCAAGCTTGGTCAATATGTGGATGCTAGACCCTTTGTGGAAATCTAGTTTGCTGCTGGAGGTAGTTTTAGTCCAACCAGCAGGGGGTGCTCATTTTCTGACATGTACAATGTGGTTCCAAAACTTCGGACTGCGAAAAATAGTGACTTTTTAATGAAGCCTTAAACCGGCAACCGTAAAGAGGAGCATCTGTCTGATGAGGCATCAAAATGGCCTTCTGACCTTCTGGTGTCATGAATTACCCACCTTAATTATGACTTTGATATCATTCATTGAGGTGGTAGCAGATACTGCCAGCTATATTGAGCCAGTCAGAATGCGCTATTTTCTGAAAATCTAGTTTTCTGCTTGTGGTAGTTTCAGTCTGGCCAGCAGGGGGTGAAATCACCTTCCTCAATCATGAATTTGACCTCATTTATAGGGGTGGTAGCGCAATCTGCCGGCCACTTTGAGCCTGGCAGGACACGCTACCCCTCCGTAAGATCAGAACAGCTTTCTTAAGTTGCCGCAAGCAAGTTCAATTGTTGAATGCAGTAGTCGGAGTCTGGTTGCTCACTGAAGCTAAGCAGGCTCAAGCTTGGTCAATATGTGGATGCGAGTCCCTTTGTGGAAATCTAGTTTGCTGCTGGAGGTAGTTTTAGTCCAACCAGCAGGGGGTGCTCGTTTTCTGACATGTACAATGTGGTTCCAAAACTTCGGACTGCGAAAAATAGTGACTTTTTAATGAAGCCTTAAACCGGCAACCGTAAAGAGGAGCATCCGTCTGATGAGGCATCAAACTGGCCTCCTGACCTTCTGTGGTCATGAATTCCCCACCTTAATTATTACTTTGATATCATTCATTGAGGTGGTAGCAGATACTGCCAGCTATATTGAGCCAGTCAGAATGCGCTATTTTCTGAAAATCTAGTTTGCTGCTTGTGGTAGTTTCAGTCTGGCCAGCAGAGGGTGAAATCACCTTCCTCAATCATGAATTTGACCTCATTTATAGGGGTGGTAGCGCAATCTGCCGGCCACTTTGAGCCTGGCAGGACACACTACCCCTCCGTTAGATCAGAACAGCTTTCTTAAGTTGCCGCAAGCAAGTTCATTTGTTGAATGCAGTAGTCGGAGTCTGGTTGCTCACTGAAGCTAAGCAGGGTCAAGCTTGGTCAATATGTGGATGCGAGTCCCTTTGTGGAAATCTAGTTTGCTGCTGGAGGTGGTTTTAGTCCAACCAGCAGGGGGTGCTCGTTTTCTGACATGTACAATGTGGTTCCAAAACTTCGGACTGTGAAAAAGAGTGCCTTTTTAATGAAGCCTTAAACCAGCAACCGTAAAGAGGAGCATCCGTCTGATGAGGCATCAAACTGGCCTCCTGACCTTCTGTGGTCATGAATTCCCCACCTTAATTATGACTTTGATATCATTCATTGAGGTGGTAGCAGATACTGCCAGCTATATTGAGCCAGTCAGAATGCGGTATTTTCTGAAAATCTAGTTTTCTGCTTGTGGTAGTTTCAGTCTGGCCAGCAGGGGTTGAAATCACCTTCCTCAATCATGAATTTGACCTCATTTATAGGGGTGGTAGCGCAATCGGCCGGCCACTTTGAGCCTGGCAGGACACGCTACCCCTCCGTAAGATCAGAACAGCTTTCTTAAGTTGCCGCAAGCAAGTTCAATTGTTGAATGCAGTAGTCGGAGTCTGGTTGCTCACTGAAGCTAAGCAGGGTCAAGCTTGGTCAATATGTGGATGCGAGTCCCTTTGTGGAAATCTAGTTTGCTGCTGGAGGTAGTTTTAGTCCAACCAGCAGGGGGTGCTCGTTTTCTGACATGTACAATGTGGTTCCAAAACTTCGGACTGCGAAAAATAGTGACTTTTTAATGAAGCCTTAAACCGGCAACCGTAAAGAGGAGCTCCGTCTGATGAGGCATCAAACTGGCCTCCTGACCTTCTGTGGTCATGAATTCCCCACCTTAATTATTACTTTGATATCATTCATTGAGGTGGTAGCAGATACTGCCAGCTATATTGAGCCAGTCAGAATGCGCTATTTTCTGAAAATCTAGTTTGCTGCTTGTGGTAGTTTCAGTCTGGCCAGCAGGGGGTGAAATCACCTTCCTCAATCATGAATTTGACCTCATTTATAGGGGTGGTAGCGCAATCTGCCGGCCACTTTGAGCCTGGCAGGACACGCTACCCCTCCGTTAGATCAGAACAGCTTTCTTAAGTTTCCGCAAGCAAGTCAAATGTTTAATGCAGTAGTTGGAATCTGGTTGCTCACTGAAGCTAAGCGGGCTCAAGCTTGGTCAATATGTGGATGTGAGACCCTTTGTGGAAATCTAGTTAGCTGCTGGAGGTAGTTTTAGTCCAACCAGCAGGGGGTGCTCATTTTCTGACATGTACAATGTGGTTCCAAAACTTCGGACTGCGAAAAATAGTGACTTTTTAATGAAGCCTTAAACCGGCAACCGTAAAGAGGAGCATCCGTCTGATGAGGCATCAAACTGGCCTTCTGACCTTCTGGTGTCATGAATTACCCACCTTAATTATGACTTTGATATCATTCATTGAGGTGGTAGCACATACTGCCAGGTATATTGAGCCGGTCAGGATGCGCTATTTTCTGAAAATCTAGTTTGCTGCTTGTGATGGTTTCAGTCTGGCCAGCAGGGGGTGTAATCACCTTCCTCAATCATGAATTTGACCTCATTTATAGTGGTGGTAGCGCAATCTGCCGGCCACTTTGAGCCTGGCAGGATACGCTACCCCTCCGTTAGATCAGATCAGCATTCTTAAGTTGTCCCAAGCAAGTTCAATTGTTGAATGCAGTAGTCAGATTCTGGTTGCTCACTGAAGCTAAGCAGGCTCAAGCTTGGTCAATATGTGGATGGGAGGCCCTTTCTGGAAATCTAGCTTGCTGCTGGAGGTAGTTTTAGTTCAACCAGCAGGGGGTGCTCGTTTTCTGACATGTACAATGTGGTTCCAAAACTTCGGACTGCGAAAAATAGTGACTTTTTAATGATGCCTTAAACCGGCAACCGTAAAGAGGAGCATCCGTCTGATGAGGCATCAAACTGGCCTCATGACCTTCTGTGGTCATGAATTCCCCACCTTAATTATTACTTTGATATCATTCATTGAGGTGGTAGCGGATACTGCCAGCTATATTGAGCCGGTCAGGATGGGCTATTTTCTGAAAATCTAGTTTGCTGCTTGTGGTAGTTTCAGTCTGGCCAGCAGGGGGTGAAATCACCTTCCTCAATCATGAATTTGACCTCATTTATAGTGGTGGTAGCGCAATCTGCCGGCCACTTTGAGCCTGGCAGGATACGCTACCCCTCCGTTAGATCAGATCAGCTTTCTTAAGTTGTCCCAAGCAAGTTCAAATGTTTAATGCAGTAGTTGGAATCTGGTTGCTCACTGAAGCTAAGCGGGCTCAAGCTTGGTCAATATGTGGATGTGAGTCCCTTTGTGGAAATCTAGTTAGCTGCTGGAGGTAGTTTTAGTCCAACCAGCAGGGGGTGCTCATTTTCTGACATGTACAATGTGGTTCCAAAACTTCGGACTGCGAAAAATAGTGACTTTTTAATGAAGCCTTAAACCGGCAACCGTAAAGAGGAGCATCCGTCTGATGAGGCATCAAACTGGCCTTCTGACCTTCTGGTGTCATGAATTACCCACCTTAATTATGACTTTGATATCATTCATTGAGGTGGTAGCACATACTGCCAGGTATATTGAGCCGGTCAGGATGCGCTATTTTCTGAAAATCTAGTTTGCTGCTTGTGATGGTTTCAGTCTGGCCAGCAGGGGGTGTAATCACCTTCCTCAATCATGAATTTGACCTCATTTATAGTGGTGGTAGCGCAATCTGACGGCCACTTTGAGCCTGGCAGGATACGCTACCCCTCCGTTAGATCAGATCAGCATTCTTAAGTTTCCCAAGCAAGTTCAATTGTTGAATGCAGTAGTCAGATTCTGGTTGCTCACTGAAGCTAAGCAGGCTCAAGCTTGGTCAATATGTGGATGGGAGGCCCTTTCTGGAAATCTAGCTTGCTGCTGGAGGTAGTTTTAGTTCAACCAGCAGGGGGTGCTCGTTTTCTGACATGTACAATGTGGTTCCAAAACTTCGGACTGCGAAAAATAGTGACTTTTTAATGATGCCTTAAACCGGCAACCGTAAAGAGGAGCATCCGTCTGATGAGGCATCAAACTGGCCTCATGACCTTCTGTGGTCATGAATTCCCCACCTTAATTATTACTTTGATATCATTCATTGAGGTGGTAGCGGATACTGCCAGCTATATTGAGCCGGTCAG
The DNA here is from genome assembly GCF_049309525.1 of Garra rufa. Taxonomy (NCBI): domain Eukaryota; kingdom Metazoa; phylum Chordata; class Actinopteri; order Cypriniformes; family Cyprinidae; genus Garra; species Garra rufa. Next base: position 17,686,110 of record NC_133367.1, on the reverse strand, counting down.
GATGGGCTATTTTCTGAAAATCTAGTTTGCTGCTTGTGGTAGTTTCAGTCTGGCCAGCAGGGGGTGAAATCACCTTCCTCAATCATGAATTTGACCTCATTTATAGTGGTGGTAGCGCAATCTGCCGGCCACTTTGAGACTGGCAGGATACGCTACCCCTCCGTTAGATCAGATCAGCTTTCTTAAGTTGTCCCAAGCAAGTTCAATTGTTGAATGCAGTAGTCAGATTCTGGTTGCTCACTGAAGCTAAGCAGGCTCAAGCTTGTTCAATATGTGGATGAGAGACCCTTTGTGGAAATCTAGTTTGCTGCTGGAGGTAGTTTCAGTCTGGCCAGCAGGGGGTGAAATCACCTTCCTCAATCATGAATTTGACCTCATTTATAGGGGTGGTAGCGCAATCTGCCGGCCACTTTGAGCCTGGCAGGACACGCTACCCCTCCGTTAGATCAGAACAGCTTTCTTAAGTTTCCGCAAGCAAGTCAAATGTTTAATGCAGTAGTTGGAATCTGGTTGCTCACTGAAGCTAAGCGGGCTCAAGCTTGGTCAATATGTGGATGTGAGACCCTTTGTGGAAATCTAGTTAGCTGCTGGAGGTAGTTTTAGTCCAACCAGCAGGGGGTGCTCATTTTCTGACATGTACAATGTGGTTCCAAAACTTCGGACTGCGAAAAATAGTGACTTTTTAATGAAGCCTTAAACCGGCAACCGTAAAGAGGAGCATCCGTCTGATGAGGCATCAAACTGGCCTTCTGACCTTCTGGTGTCATGAATTACCCACCTTAATTATGACTTTGATATCATTCATTGAGGTGGTAGCACATACTGCCAGGTATATTGAGCCGGTCAGGATGCGCTATTTTCTGAAAATCTAGTTTGCTGCTTGTGATGGTTTCAGTCTGGCGAGCAGGGGGTGTAATCACCTTCCTCAATCATGAATTTGACCTCATTTATAGTGGTGGTAGCGCAATCTGCCGGCCACTTTGAGCCTGGCAGGATACGCTACCCCTCCGTTAGATCAGATCAGCATTCTTAAGTTGTCCCAAGCAAGTTCAATTGTTGAATGCAGTAGTCAGATTCTGGTTGCTCACTGAAGCTAAGCAGGCTCAAGCTTGGTCAATATGTGGATGGGAGGCCCTTTCTGGAAATCTAGCTTGCTGCTGAAGGTAGTTTTAGTTCAACCAGCAGGGGGTGCTCGTTTTCTGACATGTACAATGTGGTTCCAAAACTTCGGACTGCGAAAAATAGTGACTTTTTAATGATGCCTTAAACCGGCAACCGTAAAGAGGAGCATCCGTCTGATGAGGCATCAAACTGTCCTCCTGACCTTCTGTGGTCATGAATTCCCCACCTTAATTATTACTTTGATATCATTCATTGAGGTGGTAGCGGATACTGCCAGCTATATTGAGCCGGTCAGGATGGGCTATTTTCTGAAAATCTAGTTTGCTGCTTGTGGTAGTTTCAGTCTGGCCAGCAGGGGGTGAAATCACCTTCCTCAATCATGAATTTGACCTCATTTATAGTGGTGGTAGCGCAATCTGCCGGCCACTTTGAGCCTGGCAGGATACGCTACCCCTCCGTTAGATCAGATCAGCTTTCTTAAGTTGTCCCAAGCAAGTTCAATTGTTGAATGCAGTAGTCAGATTCTGGTTGCTCGCTGAAGCTAAGCAGGCTCAAGCTTGTTCAATATGTGGATGAGAGACCCTTTGTGGAAATCTAGTTTGCTGCTGGAGGTAGTTTTAGTCCAACCAGCAGGGGGTGCTCGTTTTCTGACATGTACAATGTGGTTCCAAAACTTCGGACTGAGAAAAATAGTGACTTTTTAATGAAGCCTTAAACCGGCAACCGTAAAGAGGAGCATCCGTCTGATGAGGCATCAAACTGGCCTCCTGACCTTCTGTGGTCATGAATTCCCCACCTTAATTATTACTTTGATATCATTCATTGAGGTGGTAGCGGATACTGCCAGCTATATTGAGCCGGTCAGGATGGGCTATTTTCTGAAAATCTAGCTTGCTGCTGGAGGTAGTTTTAGTTCAACCAGCAGGGGGTGCTCGTTTTCTGACATGTACAATGTGGTTCCAAAACTTCAGACTGCGAAAAATAGTGACTTTTTAATGAAGCCTTAAACCGGCAACCGTGAAGAGGAGCATCCGTCTGATGAGGCATCAAACTGGCCTCCTGACCTTCTGTGGTCATGAATTCCCCACCTTAATTATTACTTTGATATCATTCATTGAGGTGGTAGCGGATACTGCCAGCTATATTGAGCCGGTCAGGATGGGCTATTTTCTGAAAATCTAGTTTGCTGCTTGTGGTAGTTTCAGTCTGGCCAGCAGGGGGTGTAATCACCTTCCTCCATAATGAATTTGACCTCATTTATAGGGGTGGTAGCGCAATCTGCCGGCCACTTTGAGCCTGGCAGGACACGCTACCCCTCCGTTAGATCAGAACAGCTTTCTTAAGTTGCCACAAGCAAGTCAATTGTTGAATGCAGTAGTCGGAGTCTGGTTGCTCACTGAAGCTAAGCAGGCTCAAGCTTGGTCAATCTGTGGATGCGAGACCCTTTGTGGAAATCTAGTTTGCTGCTGGAGGTAGTTTTAGTCCAACCAGCAAGGGGTGCTCGTTTTCTGACATGTACAATGTGGTTCCAAAACTTCGGACTGCGAAAAATAGTGACTTTTTAATGATGCCTTAAACCGGCAACCGTAAAGAGGAGCATCCGTCTGATGAGGCATCAAACTGGCCTCCTGACCTTCTGTGGTCATGAATTCCCCACCTTAATTATTACTTTGATATCATTCATTGAGGTGGTAGCGGATACTGCCAGCTATATTGAGCCGGTCAGGATGCCCTATTTTCTGAAAATCTAGTTTGCTGCTTGTGGTAGTTTCAGTCTGGCCAGCAGGGGGTGTAATCACCTTCCTCAATCATGAATTTGACCTCGTTTATAGTGGTGGTAGCGCAATCTGCCGGCCACTTTGAGCCTGGCAGGATACGCTACCCCTCCGTTAGATCAGATCAGCTTTCTTAAGTTGTCCGAAGCAAGTTCAATTGTTGAATGCAGTAGTCAGATTCTGTTTGCTCACTGAAGCTAAGCAGGCTCAAGCTTGGTCAATATGTGGATGGGAGGCCCTTTGTGGAAATCTACCTTGCTGCTGGAGGTAGTTTTAGTTCAACCAGCAGGGGGTGCTCGTTTTCTGACATGTACAATGTGGTTCCAAAACTTCGGACTGAGAAAAAGAGTGACTTTTTAATGAAGCCTTAAACCGGCAACCGTAAAGAGGAGCATCCGTCTGATGAGGCATCAAACTGGCCTCCTGACCTTCTGTGGTCATGAATTCCCCACCTTAATTATGACTTTGATTTCATTCATTGAGGTGGTAGCGCATACTGCCAGCTATATTGAGCCGGTCAGGATGCCCTATTTTCTGAAAATCTAGTTTGCTGCTTGTGGTAGTTTCAGTCTGGCCAGCAGGGGGTGTAATCACCTTCCTCAATCATGAATTTGACCTCATTTATAGTGGTGGTAGCGCAATCTGCCGGCCACTTTGAGCCTGGCAGGATACGCTACCCCTCCGTTAGATCAGAACAGCTTTCTTAAGTTGCCGCAAGCAAGTTCAATTGTTGAATGCAGTAGTCGGAGTCTGGTTGCTCACTGAAGCTAAGCAGGGTCAAGCTTGGTCAATATGTGGATGCGAGTCCCTTTGTGGAAATCTAGTTTGCTGCTGGAGGTAGTTTTAGTCCAACCAGCAGGGGGTGCTCGTTTTCTGACATGTACAATGTGGTTCCAAAACTTCGGACTGTGAAAAAGAGTGACTTTTTAATGAAGCCTTAAACCGGCAACCGTAAAGAGGAGCATCCGTCTGATGAGGCATCAAACTGGCCTCCTGACCTTCTGTGGTCATGAATTCCCCACCTTAATTATGACTTTGATATCATTCATTGAGGTGGTAGCAGATACTGCCAGCTATATTGAGCCAGTCAGAATGCGGTATTTTCTGAAAATCTAGTTTTCTGCTTGTGGTAGTTTCAGTCTGGCCAGCAGGGATTGAAATCACCTTCCTCAATCATGAATTTGACCTCATTTATAGGGGTGGTAGCGCAATCTGCCGGCCACTTTGAGCCTGGCAGGACACGCTACCCCTCCGTAAGATCAGAACAGCTTTCTTAAGTTGCTGCAAGCAAGTTCAATTGTTGAATGCAGTAGTCGGAGTCTGGTTGCTCACTGAAGCTAAGCAGGGTCAAGCTTGGTCAATATGTGGATGCGAGTCCCTTTGTAGAAATCTAGTTTGCTGCTGGAGGTAGTTTTAGTCCAACCAGCAGGGGGTGCTCGTTTTCTGACATGTACAATGTGGTTCCAAAACTTCGGACTCCGAAAAATAGTGACTTTTTAATGAAGCCTTAAACCGGCAACCGTAAAGAGGAGCATCCGTCTGATGAGGCATCAAACTGGCCTCCTGACCTTCTGTGGTCATGAATTCCCCACCTTAATTATGACTTTGATATCATTCATTGAGGTGGTAGCAGATACTGCCAGCTATATTGAGCCAGCCAGAATGCGCTATTTTCTGAAAATCTAGTTTGCTGCTTGTGGTAGTTTCAGTCTGGCCAGCAGGGGGTGAAATCACCTTCCTCAATCATGAATTTGACCTCATTTATAGGGGTGGTAGCGCAATCTGCCGGCCACTTTGAGCCTGGCAGGACACGCTACCCCTCCGTTAGATCAGAACAGCTTTCTTAAGTTGCCGCAAGCAAGTTCAATTGTTGAATGCTGTAGTCGGAGTCTGGTTGCTCACTGAAGCTAAGCAGGCTCAAGCTTGGTCAATATGTGGATGCTAGTCCCTTTGTGGAAATCTAGTTTGCTGCTGGAGGTAGTTTTAGTCCAACCAGCAGGGGGTGCTCATTTTCTGACATGTACAATGTGGTTCCAAAACTTCGGACTGCGAAAAATAGTGACTTTTTAATGAAGCCTTAAACCGGCAACCGTAAAGAGGAGCATCCGTCTGATGAGGCATCAAAATGGCCTTCTGACCTTCTGGTGTCATGAATTACCCACCTTAATTATGACTTTGATATCATTCATTGAGGTGGTAGCAGATACTGCCAGCTATATTGAGCCAGTCAGAATGCGCTATTTTCTGAAAATCTAGTTTTCTGCTTGTGGTAGTTTCAGTCTGGCCAGCAGGGGGTGAAATCACCTTCCTCAATCATGAATTTGACCTCATTTATAGGGGTGGTAGCGCAATCTGCCGGCCACTTTGAGCCTGGCAGGACACGCTACCCCTCCGTTAGATCAGAACAGCTTTCTTAAGTTGCCACAAGCAAGTCAATTGTTGATTGCAGTAGTCGGAGTCTGGTTGCTCACTGAAGCTAAGCAGGCTCAAGCTTGGTCAATATGTGGATGCTAGACCCTTTGTGGAAATCTAGTTTGCTGCTGGAGGTAGTTTTAGTCCAACCAGCAGGGGGTGCTCATTTTCTGACATGTACAATGTGGTTCCAAAACTTCGGACTGCGAAAAATAGTGACTTTTTAATGAAGCCTTAAACCGGCAACCGTAAAGAGGAGCATCCGTCTGATGAGGCATCAAAATGGCCTTCTGACCTTCTGGTGTCATGAATTACCCACCTTAATTATGACTTTGATATCATTCATTGAGGTGGTAGCAGATACTGCCAGCTAGATTGAGCCAGTCAGAATGCGCTATTTTCTGAAAATCTAGTTTTCTGCTTGTGGTAGTTTCAGTCTGGCCAGCAGGGGGTGAAATCACCTTCCTCAATCATGAATTTGACCTCATTTATAGGGGTGGTAGCGCAATCTGCCGGCCACTTTGAGCCTGGCAGGACACGCTACCCCTCCGTAAGATCAGAACAGCTTTCTTAAGTTGCCGCAAGCAAGTTCATTTGTTGAATGCAGTAGTCGGAGTCTGGTTGCTCACTGAAGCTAAGCAGGGTCAAGCTTGGTCAATATGTGGATGCGAGTCCCTTTGTGGAAATCTAGTTTGCTGCTGGAGGTAGTTTTAGTCCAACCAGCAGGGGGTGCTCGTTTTCTGACATGTACAATGTGGTTCCAAAACGTCGGACTGAGAAAAAGAGTGACTTTTTAATGAAGCCTTAAATCTGCAACCGTAAAGAGGAGCATCCGTCTGATGAGGCATCAAACTGGCCTCCTGACCTTCTGTGGTCATGAATTCCCCACCTTAATTATGACTTTGATATCATTCATTGAGGTGGTAGCGGATACTGCCAGCTATATTGAGCCGGTCAGGATGGGCTATTTTCTGAAAATCTAGTTTGCTGCTTGTGGTGGTTTCAGTCTGACCAGCAGGGGGTGAAATCACCTTCCTCAATCATGAATTTGACCTCATTTATAGGGGTGGTAGCGCAATCTGCCGGCCACTTTGAGCCTGCAGGACACGCTACCCCTCCGTTAGATCAGAACAGCTTTCATAAGTCGCCATAAGCAAGTTCAATTGTTGAATGCAGTAGTCGGAGTCTGGTTGCTCACTGAAGCTAAGCAACCTCAAGCTTGGTCAATATGTGAATGGGAGGCCCTTTGTGGAAATCTAGCTTGCGGCTGGAGTTAGTTTTAGTCCAACCAGCAGGGGGTGCTCATTTTCTGACATGTACAATGTGGTTCCAAAACTTCGGACTGAGAAAAAGAGTGACTTTTTAATGAAGCCTTAAACCGGCAAACGGAAAGAGGAGCATCCGTCTGATGAGGCATCAAACTGGCCTCCTGACCTTCTGTGGTCATGAATTCCCCACCTTAATTATGACTTTGATATCATTCATTGAGTTGGTAGCGCATACTGCCAGCTATATTGAGCCGGTCAGGATGCCCTATTTTCTGAAAATCTAGTTTGCTGCTTGTGGTAGTTTCAGTCTGGCCAGCAGGGGGTGTAATCACCTTCCTCAATCATGAATTTGACCTCATTTATAGTGGTGGTAGCGCAATCTGCCGGCCACTTTGAGCCTGGCAGGATACGCTACCCCTCCGTTAGATCAGAACAGCTTTCTTAAGTTGCCGCAAGCAAGTTCAATTGTTGAATGCAGTAGTCGGAGTCTGGTTGCTCACTGAAGCTAAGCAGGGTCAAGCTTGGTCAATATGTGGATGCGAGTCCCTTTGTGGAAATCTAGTTTGCTGCTGGAGGTAGTTTTAGTCCAACCAGCAGGGGGTGCTCGTTTTCTGACATGTACAATGTGGTTCCAAAACTTCGGACTGTGAAAAAGAGTGCCTTTTTAATGAAGCCTTAAACCGGCAACCGTAAAGAGGAGCATCCGTCTGATGAGGCATCAAACTGGCCTCCTGACCTTCTGTGGTCATGAATTCCCCACCTTAATTATGACTTTGATATCATTCATTGAGGTGGTAGCAGATACTGCCAGCTATATTGAGCCAGTCAGAATGCGGTATTTTCTGAAAATCTAGTTTTCTGCTTGTGGTAGTTTCAGTCTGGCCAGCAGGGGTTGAAATCACCTTCCTCAATCATGAATTTGACCTCATTTATAGGGGTGGTAGCGCAATCGGCCGGCCACTTTGAGCCTGGCAGGACACGCTACCCCTCCGTAAGATCAGAACAGCTTTCTTAAGTTGCCGCAAGCAAGTTCAATTGTTGAATGCAGTAGTCGGAGTCTGGTTGCTCACTGAAGCTAAGCAGGGTCAAGCTTGGTCAATATGTGGATGCGAGTCCCTTTGTGGAAATCTAGTTTGCTGCTGGAGGTAGTTTTAGTCCAACCAGCAGGGGGTGCTCGTTTTCTGACATGTACAATGTGGTTCCAAAACTTCGGACTGCGAAAAATAGTGACTTTTTAATGAAGCCTTAAACCGGCAACCGTAAAGAGGAGCATCTGTCTGATGAGGCATCAAAATGGCCTTCTGACCTTCTGGTGTCATGAATTACCCACCTTAATTATGACTTTGATATCATTCATTGAGGTGGTAGCACATACTGCCAGGTATATTGAGCCGGTCAGGATGCGCTATTTTCTGAAAATCTAGTTTGCTGCTTGTGATGGTTTCAGTCTGGCCAGCAGGGGGTGTAATCACCTTCCTCAATCATGAATTTGACCTCATTTATAGTGGTGGTAGCGCAATCTGACGGCCACTTTGAGCCTGGCAGGATACGCTACCCCTCCGTTAGATCAGATCAGCATTCTTAAGTTTCCCAAGCAAGTTCAATTGTTGAATGCAGTAGTCAGATTCTGGTTGCTCACTGAAGCTAAGCAGGCTCAAGCTTGGTCAATATGTGGATGGGAGGCCCTTTCTGGAAATCTAGCTTGCTGCTGGAGGTAGTTTTAGTTCAACCAGCAGGGGGTGCTCGTTTTCTGACATGTACAATGTGGTTCCAAAACTTCGGACTGCGAAAAATAGTGACTTTTTAATGATGCCTTAAACCGGCAACCGTAAAGAGGAGCATCCGTCTGATGAGGCATCAAACTGGCCTCATGACCTTCTGTGGTCATGAATTCCCCACCTTAATTATTACTTTGATATCATTCATTGAGGTGGTAGCGGATACTGCCAGCTATATTGAGCCGGTCAGGATGGGCTATTTTCTGAAAATCTAGTTTGCTGCTTGTGGTAGTTTCAGTCTGGCCAGCAGGGGGTGAAATCACCTTCCTCAATCATGAATTTGACCTCATTTATAGTGGTGGTAGCGCAATCTGCCGGCCACTTTGAGACTGGCAGGATACGCTACCCCTCCGTTAGATCAGATCAGCTTTCTTAAGTTGTCCCAAGCAAGTTCAATTGTTGAATGCAGTAGTCAGATTCTGGTTGCTCACTGAAGCTAAGCAGGCTCAAGCTTGTTCAATATGTGGATGAGAGACCCTTTGTGGAAATCTAGTTTGCTGCTGGAGGTAGTTTCAGTCTGGCCAGCAGGGGGTGAAATCACCTTCCTCAATCATGAATTTGACCTCATTTATAGGGGTGGTAGCGCAATCTGCCGGCCACTTTGAGCCTGGCAGGACACGCTACCCCTCCGTTAGATCAGAACAGCTTTCTTAAGTTTCCGCAAGCAAGTCAAATGTTTAATGCAGTAGTTGGAATCTGGTTGCTCACTGAAGCTAAGCGGGCTCAAGCTTGGTCAATATGTGGATGTGAGACCCTTTGTGGAAATCTAGTTAGCTGCTGGAGGTAGTTTTAGTCCAACCAGCAGGGGGTGCTCATTTTCTGACATGTACAATGTGGTTCCAAAACTTCGGACTGCGAAAAATAGTGACTTTTTAATGAAGCCTTAAACCGGCAACCGTAAAGAGGAGCATCCGTCTGATGAGGCATCAAACTGGCCTTCTGACCTTCTGGTGTCATGAATTACCCACCTTAATTATGACTTTGATATCATTCATTGAGGTGGTAGCACATACTGCCAGGTATATTGAGCCGGTCAGGATGCGCTATTTTCTGAAAATCTAGTTTGCTGCTTGTGATGGTTTCAGTCTGGCGAGCAGGGGGTGTAATCACCTTCCTCAATCATGAATTTGACCTCATTTATAGTGGTGGTAGCGCAATCTGCCGGCCACTTTGAGCCTGGCAGGATACGCTACCCCTCCGTTAGATCAGATCAGCATTCTTAAGTTGTCCCAAGCAAGTTCAATTGTTGAATGCAGTAGTCAGATTCTGGTTGCTCACTGAAGCTAAGCAGGCTCAAGCTTGGTCAATATGTGGATGGGAGGCCCTTTCTGGAAATCTAGCTTGCTGCTGAAGGTAGTTTTATTTCAACCAGCAGGGGGTGCTCGTTTTCTGACATGTACAATGTGGTTCCAAAACTTCGGACTGCGAAAAATAGTGACTTTTTAATGATGCCTTAAACCGGCAACCGTAAAGAGGAGCATCCGTCTGATGAGGCATCAAACTGTCCTCCTGACCTTCTGTGGTCATGAATTCCCCACCTTAATTATTACTTTGATATCATTCATTGAGGTGGTAGCGGATACTGCCAGCTATATTGAGCCGGTCAGGATGGGCTATTTTCTGAAAATCTAGTTTGCTGCTTGTGGTAGTTTCAGTCTGGCCAGCAGGGGGTGAAATCACCTTCCTCAATCATGAATTTGACCTCATTTATAGTGGTGGTAGCGCAATCTGCCGGCCACTTTGAGCCTGGCAGGATACGCTACCCCTCCGTTAGATCAGATCAGCTTTCTTAAGTTGTCCCAAGCAAGTTCAATTGTTGAATGCAGTAGTCAGATTCTGGTTCCTCGCTGAAGCTAAGCAGGCTCAAGCTTGTTCAATATGTGGATGAGAGACCCTTTGTGGAAATCTAGTTTGCTGCTGGAGGTAGTTTTAGTCCAACCAGCAGGGGGTGCTCGTTTTCTGACATGTACAATGTGGTTCCAAAACTTCGGACTGAGAAAAATAGTGACTTTTTAATGAAGCCTTAAACCGGCAACCGTAAAGAGGAGCATCCGTCTGATGAGGCATCAAACTGGCCTCCTGACCTTCTGTGGTCATGAATTCCCCACCTTAATTATTACTTTGATATCATTCATTGAGGTGGTAGCGGATACTGCCAGCTATATTGAGCCGGTCAGGATGGGCTATTTTCTGAAAATCTAGCTTGCTGCTGGAGGTAGTTTTAGTTCAACCAGCAGGGGGTGCTCGTTTTCTGACATGTACAATGTGGTTCCAAAACTTCAGACTGCGAAAAATAGTGACTTTTTAATGAAGCCTTAAACCGGCAACCGTGAAGAGGAGCATCCGTCTGATGAGGCATCAAACTGGCCTCCTGACCTTCTGTGGTCATGAATTCCCCACCTTAATTATTACTTTGATATCATTCATTGAGGTGGTAGCGGATACTGCCAGCTATATTGAGCCGGTCAGGATGGGCTATTTTCTGAAAATCTAGTTTGCTGCTTGTGGTAGTTTCAGTCTGGCCAGCAGGGGGTGTAATCACCTTCCTCCATAATGAATTTGACCTCATTTATAGGGGTGGTAGCGCAATCTGCCGGCCACTTTGAGCCTGGCAGGACACGCTACCCCTCCGTTAGATCAGAACAGCTTTCTTAAGTTGCCACAAGCAAGTCAATTGTTGAATGCAGTAGTCGGAGTCTGGTTGCTCACTGAAGCTAAGCAGGCTCAAGCTTGGTCAATCTGTGGATGCGAGACCCTTTGTGGAAATCTAGTTTGCTGCTGGAGGTAGTTTTAGTCCAACCAGCAAGGGGTGCTCGTTTTCTGACATGTACAATGTGGTTCCAAAACTTCGGACTGCGAAAAATAGTGACTTTTTAATGATGCCTTAAACCGGCAACCGTAAAGAGGAGCATCCGTCTGATGAGGCATCAAACTGGCCTCCTGACCTTCTGTGGTCATGAATTCCCCACCTTAATTATTACTTTGATATCATTCATTGAGGTGGTAGCGGATACTGCCAGCTATATTGAGCCGGTCAGGATGCCCTATTTTCTGAAAATCTAGTTTGCTGCTTGTGGTAGTTTCAGTCTGGCCAGCAGGGGGTGTAATCACCTTCCTCAATCATGAATTTGACCTCGTTTATAGTGGTGGTAGCGCAATCTGCCGGCCACTTTGAGCCTGGCAGGATACGCTACCCCTCCGTTAGATCAGATCAGCTTTCTTAAGTTGTCCGAAGCAAGTTCAATTGTTGAATGCAGTAGTCAGATTCTGTTTGCTCACTGAAGCTAAGCAGGCTCAAGCTTGGTCAATATGTGGATGGGAGGCCCTTTGTGGAAATCTACCTTGCTGCTGGAGGTAGTTTTAGTTCAACCAGCAGGGGGTGCTCGTTTTCTGACATGTACAATGTGGTTCCAAAACTTCGGACTGAGAAAAAGAGTGACTTTTTAATGAAGCCTTAAACCGGCAACCGTAAAGAGGAGCATCCGTCTGATGAGGCATCAAACTGGCCTCCTGACCTTCTGTGGTCATGAATTCCCCACCTTAATTATGACTTTGATTTCATTCATTGAGGTGGTAGCGCATACTGCCAGCTATATTGAGCCGGTCAGGATGCCCTATTTTCTGAAAATCTAGTTTGCTGCTTGTGGTAGTTTCAGTCTGGCCAGCAGGGGGTGTAATCACCTTCCTCAATCATGAATTTGACCTCATTTATAGTGGTGGTAGCGCAATCTGCCGGCCACTTTGAGCCTGGCAGGATACGCTACCCCTCCGTTAGATCAGAACAGCTTTCTTAAGTTGCCGCAAGCAAGTTCAATTGTTGAATGCAGTAGTCGGAGTCTGGTTGCTCACTGAAGCTAAGCAGGGTCAAGCTTGGTCAATATGTGGATGCGAGTCCCTTTGTGGAAATCTAGTTTGCTGCTGGAGGTAGTTTTAGTCCAACCAGCAGGGGGTGCTCGTTTTCTGACATGTACAATGTGGTTCCAAAACTTCGGACTGTGAAAAAGAGTGACTTTTTAATGAAGCCTTAAACCGGCAACCGTAAAGAGGAGCATCCGTCTGATGAGGCATCAAACTGGCCTCCTGACCTTCTGTGGTCATGAATTCCCCACCTTAATTATGACTTTGATATCATTCATTGAGGTGGTAGCAGATACTGCCAGCTATATTGAGCCAGTCAGAATGCGGTATTTTCTGAAAATCTAGTTTTCTGCTTGTGGTAGTTTCAGTCTGGCCAGCAGGGATTGAAATCACCTTCCTCAATCATGAATTTGACCTCATTTATAGGGGTGGTAGCGCAATCTGCCGGCCACTTTGAGCCTGGCAGGACACGCTACCCCTCCGTAAGATCAGAACAGCTTTCTTAAGTTGCTGCAAGCAAGTTCAATTGTTGAATGCAGTAGTCGGAGTCTGGTTGCTCACTGAAGCTAAGCAGGGTCAAGCTTGGTCAATATGTGGATGCGAGTCCCTTTGTAGAAATCTAGTTTGCTGCTGGAGGTAGTTTTAGTCCAACCAGCAGGGGGTGCTCGTTTTCTGACATGTACAATGTGGTTCCAAAACTTCGGACTCCGAAAAATAGTGACTTTTTAATGAAGCCTTAAACCGGCAACCGTAAAGAGGAGCATCCGTCTGATGAGGCATCAAACTGGCCTCCTGACCTTCTGTGGTCATGAATTCCCCACCTTAATTATGACTTTGATATCATTCATTGAGGTGGTAGCAGATACTGCCAGCTATATTGAGCCAGTCAGAATGCGCTATTTTCTGAAAATCTAGTTTGCTGCTTGTGGTAGTTTCAGTCTGGCCAGCAGGGGGTGAAATCACCTTCCTCAATCATGAATTTGACCTCATTTATAGGGGTGGTAGCGCAATCTGCCGGCCACTTTGAGCCTGGCAGGACACGCTACCCCTCCGTTAGATCAGAACAGCTTTCTTAAGTTGCCGCAAGCAAGTTCAATTGTTGAATGCAGTAGTCGGAGTCTGGTTGCTCACTGAAGCTAAGCAGGCTCAAGCTTGGTCAATATGTGGATGCTAGTCCCTTTGTGGAAATCTAGTTTGCTGCTGGAGGTAGTTTTAGTCCAACCAGCAGGGGGTGCTCATTTTCTGACATGTACAATGTGGTTCCAAAACTTCGGACTGCGAAAAATAGTGACTTTTTAATGAAGCCTTAAACCGGCAACCGTAAAGAGGAGCATCCGTCTGATGAGGCATCAAAATGGCCTTCTGACCTTCTGGTGTCATGAATTACCCACCTTAATTATGACTTTGATATCATTCATTGAGGTGGTAGCAGATACTGCCAGCTATATTGAGCCAGTCAGAATGCGCTATTTTCTGAAAATCTAGTTTTCTGCTTGTGGTAGTTTCAGTCTGGCCAGCAGGGGGTGAAATCACCTTCCTCAATCATGAATTTGACCTCATTTATAGGGGTGGTAGCGCAATCTGCCGGCCACTTTGAGCCTGGCAGGACACGCTACCCCTCCGTTAGATCAGAACAGCTTTCTTAAGTTGCCACAAGCAAGTCAATTGTTGATTGCAGTAGTCGGAGTCTGGTTGCTCACTGAAGCTAAGCAGGCTCAAGCTTGGTCAATATGTGGATGCTAGACCCTTTGTGGAAATCTAGTTTGCTGCTGGAGGTAGTTTTAGTCCAACCAGCAGGGGGTGCTCATTTTCTGACATGTACAATGTGGTTCCAAAACTTCGGACTGCGAAAAATAGTGACTTTTTAATGAAGCCTTAAACCGGCAACCGTAAAGAGGAGCATCCGTCTGATGAGGCATCAAAATGGCCTTCTGACCTTCTGGTGTCATGAATTACCCACCTTAATTATGACTTTGATATCATTCATTGAGGTGGTAGCAGATACTGCCAGCTAGATTGAGCCAGTCAGAATGCGCTATTTTCTGAAAATCTAGTTTTCTGCTTGTGGTAGTTTCAGTCTGGCCAGCAGGGGGTGAAATCACCTTCCTCAATCATGAATTTGACCTCATTTATAGGGGTGGTAGCGCAATCTGCCGGCCACTTTGAGCCTGGCAGGACACGCTACCCCTCCGTAAGATCAGAACAGCTTTCTTAAGTTGCCGCAAGCAAGTTCATTTGTTGAATGCAGTAGTCGGAGTCTGGTTGCTCACTGAAGCTAAGCAGGGTCAAGCTTGGTCAATATGTGGATGCGAGTCCCTTTGTGGAAATCTAGTTTGCTGCTGGAGGTAGTTTTAGTCCAACCAGCAGGGGGTGCTCGTTTTCTGACATGTACAATGTGGTTCCAAAACGTCGGACTGAGAAAAAGAGTGACTTTTTAATGAAGCCTTAAATCTGCAACCGTAAAGAGGAGCATCCGTCTGATGAGGCATCAAACTGGCCTCCTGACCTTCTGTGGTCATGAATTCCCCACCTTAATTATGACTTTGATATCATTCATTGAGGTGGTAGCGGATACTGCCAGCTATATTGAGCCGGTCAGGATGGGCTATTTTCTGAAAATCTAGTTTGCTGCTTGTGGTGGTTTCAGTCTGACCAGCAGGGGGTGAAATCACCTTCCTCAATCATGAATTTGACCTCATTTATAGGGGTGGTAGCGCAATCTGCCGGCCACTTTGAGCCTGCAGGACACGCTACCCCTCCGTTAGATCAGAACAGCTTTCATAAGCCGCCATAAGCAAGTTCAATTGTTGAATGCAGTAGTCGGAGTCTGGTTGCTCACTGAAGCTAAGCAACCTCAAGCTTGGTCAATATGTGAATGGGAGGCCCTTTGTGGAAATCTAGCTTGCGGCTGGAGTTAGTTTTAGTCCAACCAGCAGGGGGTGCTCATTTTCTGACATGTACAATGTGGTTCCAAAACTTCGGACTGAGAAAAAGAGTGCCTTTTTAATGAAGCCTTAAACCGGCAACCGTAAAGAGGAGCATCCGTCTGATGAGGCATCAAACTGGCCTCCTGACCTTCTGTGGTCATGAATTCCCCACCTTAATTATGACTTTGATATCATTCATTGAGGTGGTAGCAGATACTGCCAGCTATATTGAGCCAGTCAGAATGCGGTATTTTCTGAAAATCTAGTTTTCTGCTTGTGGTAGTTTCAGTCTGGCCAGCAGGGGTTGAAATCACCTTCCTCAATCATGAATTTGACCTCATTTATAGGGGTGGTAGCGCAATCGGCCGGCCACTTTGAGCCTGGCAGGACACGCTACCCCTCCGTAAGATCAGAACAGCTTTCTTAAGTTGCCGCAAGCAAGTTCAATTGTTGAATGCAGTAGTCGGAGTCTGGTTGCTCACTGAAGCTAAGCAGGGTCAAGCTTGGTCAATATGTGGATGCGAGTCCCTTTGTGGAAATCTAGTTTGCTGCTGGAGGTAGTTTTAGTCCAACCAGCAGGGGGTGCTCGTTTTCTGACATGTACAATGTGGTTCCAAAACTTCGGACTGCGAAAAATAGTGACTTTTTAATGAAGCCTTAAACCGGCAACCGTAAAGAGGAGCATCCGTCTGATGAGGCATCAAACTGGCCTCCTGACCTTCTGTGGTCATGAATTC
Source organism: Garra rufa (assembly GCF_049309525.1). NCBI lineage: Eukaryota > Metazoa > Chordata > Actinopteri > Cypriniformes > Cyprinidae > Garra > Garra rufa. The sequence continues at coordinate 17,670,233 of NC_133367.1, read as the reverse complement.
CCCACCTTAATTATTACTTTGATATCATTCATTGAGGTGGTAGCAGATACTGCCAGCTATATTGAGCCAGTCAGAATGCGCTATTTTCTGAAAATCTAGTTTGCTGCTTGTGGTAGTTTCAGTCTGGCCAGCAGGGGGTGAAATCACCTTCCTCAATCATGAATTTGACCTCATTTATAGGGGTGGTAGCGCAATCTGCCGGCCACTTTGAGCCTGCAGGACACGCTACCCCTCCGTTAGATCAGAACAGCTTTCATAAGCCGCCATAAGCAAGTTCAATTGTTGAATGCAGTAGTCGGAGTCTGGTTGCTCACTGAAGCTAAGCAACCTCAAGCTTGGTCAATATGTGAATGGGAGGCCCTTTGTGGAAATCTAGCTTGCGGCTGGAGTTAGTTTTAGTCCAACCAGCAGGGGGTGCTCATTTTCTGACATGTACAATGTGGTTCCAAAACTTCGGACTGAGAAAAAGAGTGACTTTTTAATGAAGCCTTAAACCGGCAAACGGAAAGAGGAGCATCCGTCTGATGAGGCATCAAACTGGCCTCCTGACCTTCTGTGGTCATGAATTCCCCACCTTAATTATGACTTTGATATCATTCATTGAGTTGGTAGCGCATACTGCCAGCTATATTGAGCCGGTCAGGATGCCCTATTTTCTGAAAATCTAGTTTGCTGCTTGTGGTAGTTTCAGTCTGGCCAGCAGGGGGTGTAATCACCTTCCTCAATCATGAATTTGACCTCATTTATAGTGGTGGTAGCGCAATCTGCCGGCCACTTTGAGCCTGGCAGGATACGCTACCCCTCCGTTAGATCAGAACAGCTTTCTTAAGTTGCCGCAAGCAAGTTCAATTGTTGAATGCAGTAGTCGGAGTCTGGTTGCTCACTGAAGCTAAGCAGGGTCAAGCTTGGTCAATATGTGGATGCGAGTCCCTTTGTGGAAATCTAGTTTGCTGCTGGAGGTAGTTTTAGTCCAACCAGCAGGGGGTGCTCGTTTTCTGACATGTACAATGTGGTTCCAAAACTTCGGACTGTGAAAAAGAGTGCCTTTTTAATGAAGCCTTAAACCGGCAACCGTAAAGAGGAGCATCCGTCTGATGAGGCATCAAACTGGCCTCCTGACCTTCTGTGGTCATGAATTCCCCACCTTAATTATGACTTTGATATCATTCATTGAGGTGGTAGCAGATACTGCCAGCTATATTGAGCCAGTCAGAATGCGGTATTTTCTGAAAATCTAGTTTTCTGCTTGTGGTAGTTTCAGTCTGGCCAGCAGGGGTTGAAATCACCTTCCTCAATCATGAATTTGACCTCATTTATAGGGGTGGTAGCGCAATCGGCCGGCCACTTTGAGCCTGGCAGGACACGCTACCCCTCCGTAAGATCAGAACAGCTTTCTTAAGTTGCCGCAAGCAAGTTCAATTGTTGAATGCAGTAGTCGGAGTCTGGTTGCTCACTGAAGCTAAGCAGGGTCAAGCTTGGTCAATATGTGGATGCGAGTCCCTTTGTGGAAATCTAGTTTGCTGCTGGAGGTAGTTTTAGTCCAACCAGCAGGGGGTGCTCGTTTTCTGACATGTACAATGTGGTTCCAAAACTTCGGACTGCGAAAAATAGTGACTTTTTAATGAAGCCTTAAACCGGCAACCGTAAAGAGGAGCATCCGTCTGATGAGGCATCAAACTGGCCTCCTGACCTTCTGTGGTCATGAATTCCCCACCTTAATTATTACTTTGATATCATTCATTGAGGTGGTAGCAGATACTGCCAGCTATATTGAGCCAGTCAGAATGCGCTATTTTCTGAAAATCTAGTTTGCTGCTTGTGGTAGTTTCAGTCTGGCCAGCAGGGGGTGAAATCACCTTCCTCAATCATGAATTTGACCTCATTTATAGGGGTGGTAGCGCAATCTGCCGGCCACTTTGAGCCTGGCAGGACACGCTACCCCTCCGTAAGATCAGAACAGCTTTCTTAATTTGCCGCAAGCAAGTTCAATTGTTGAATGCAGTAGTCGGAGTCTGGTTGCTCACTGAAGCTAAGCAGGCTCAAGCTTGGTCAATATGTGGATGCTAGACCCTTTGTGGAAATCTAGTTTGCTGCTGGAGGTAGTTTTAGTCCAACCAGCAGGGGGTGCTCATTTTCTGACATGTACAATGTGGTTCCAAAACTTCGGACTGCGAAAAATAGTGACTTTTTAATGAAGCCTTAAACCGGCAACCGTAAAGAGGAGCATCTGTCTGATGAGGCATCAAAATGGCCTTCTGACCTTCTGGTGTCATGAATTACCCACCTTAATTATGACTTTGATATCATTCATTGAGGTGGTAGCAGATACTGCCAGCTATATTGAGCCAGTCAGAATGCGCTATTTTCTGAAAATCTAGTTTTCTGCTTGTGGTAGTTTCAGTCTGGCCAGCAGGGGGTGAAATCACCTTCCTCAATCATGAATTTGACCTCATTTATAGGGGTGGTAGCGCAATCTGCCGGCCACTTTGAGCCTGGCAGGACACGCTACCCCTCCGTAAGATCAGAACAGCTTTCTTAAGTTGCCGCAAGCAAGTTCAATTGTTGAATGCAGTAGTCGGAGTCTGGTTGCTCACTGAAGCTAAGCAGGCTCAAGCTTGGTCAATATGTGGATGCGAGTCCCTTTGTGGAAATCTAGTTTGCTGCTGGAGGTAGTTTTAGTCCAACCAGCAGGGGGTGCTCGTTTTCTGACATGTACAATGTGGTTCCAAAACTTCGGACTGCGAAAAATAGTGACTTTTTAATGAAGCCTTAAACCGGCAACCGTAAAGAGGAGCATCCGTCTGATGAGGCATCAAACTGGCCTCCTGACCTTCTGTGGTCATGAATTCCCCACCTTAATTATTACTTTGATATCATTCATTGAGGTGGTAGCAGATACTGCCAGCTATATTGAGCCAGTCAGAATGCGCTATTTTCTGAAAATCTAGTTTGCTGCTTGTGGTAGTTTCAGTCTGGCCAGCAGAGGGTGAAATCACCTTCCTCAATCATGAATTTGACCTCATTTATAGGGGTGGTAGCGCAATCTGCCGGCCACTTTGAGCCTGGCAGGACACACTACCCCTCCGTTAGATCAGAACAGCTTTCTTAAGTTGCCGCAAGCAAGTTCATTTGTTGAATGCAGTAGTCGGAGTCTGGTTGCTCACTGAAGCTAAGCAGGGTCAAGCTTGGTCAATATGTGGATGCGAGTCCCTTTGTGGAAATCTAGTTTGCTGCTGGAGGTGGTTTTAGTCCAACCAGCAGGGGGTGCTCGTTTTCTGACATGTACAATGTGGTTCCAAAACTTCGGACTGTGAAAAAGAGTGCCTTTTTAATGAAGCCTTAAACCAGCAACCGTAAAGAGGAGCATCCGTCTGATGAGGCATCAAACTGGCCTCCTGACCTTCTGTGGTCATGAATTCCCCACCTTAATTATGACTTTGATATCATTCATTGAGGTGGTAGCAGATACTGCCAGCTATATTGAGCCAGTCAGAATGCGGTATTTTCTGAAAATCTAGTTTTCTGCTTGTGGTAGTTTCAGTCTGGCCAGCAGGGGTTGAAATCACCTTCCTCAATCATGAATTTGACCTCATTTATAGGGGTGGTAGCGCAATCGGCCGGCCACTTTGAGCCTGGCAGGACACGCTACCCCTCCGTAAGATCAGAACAGCTTTCTTAAGTTGCCGCAAGCAAGTTCAATTGTTGAATGCAGTAGTCGGAGTCTGGTTGCTCACTGAAGCTAAGCAGGGTCAAGCTTGGTCAATATGTGGATGCGAGTCCCTTTGTGGAAATCTAGTTTGCTGCTGGAGGTAGTTTTAGTCCAACCAGCAGGGGGTGCTCGTTTTCTGACATGTACAATGTGGTTCCAAAACTTCGGACTGCGAAAAATAGTGACTTTTTAATGAAGCCTTAAACCGGCAACCGTAAAGAGGAGCTCCGTCTGATGAGGCATCAAACTGGCCTCCTGACCTTCTGTGGTCATGAATTCCCCACCTTAATTATTACTTTGATATCATTCATTGAGGTGGTAGCAGATACTGCCAGCTATATTGAGCCAGTCAGAATGCGCTATTTTCTGAAAATCTAGTTTGCTGCTTGTGGTAGTTTCAGTCTGGCCAGCAGGGGGTGAAATCACCTTCCTCAATCATGAATTTGACCTCATTTATAGGGGTGGTAGCGCAATCTGCCGGCCACTTTGAGCCTGGCAGGACACGCTACCCCTCCGTAAGATCAGAACAGCTTTCTTAAGTTGCCGCAAGCAAGTTCAATTGTTGAATGCAGTAGTCGGAGTCTGGTTGCTCACTGAAGCTAAGCAGGCTCAAGCTTGGTCAATATGTGGATGCTAGACCCTTTGTGGAAATCTAGTTTGCTGCTGGAGGTAGTTTTAGTCCAACCAGCAGGGGGTGCTCATTTTCTGACATGTACAATGTGGTTCCAAAACTTCGGACTGCGAAAAATAGTGACTTTTTAATGAAGCCTTAAACCGGCAACCGTAAAGAGGAGCATCTGTCTGATGAGGCATCAAAATGGCCTTCTGACCTTCTGGTGTCATGAATTACCCACCTTAATTATGACTTTGATATCATTCATTGAGGTGGTAGCAGATACTGCCAGCTATATTGAGCCAGTCAGAATGCGCTATTTTCTGAAAATCTAGTTTTCTGCTTGTGGTAGTTTCAGTCTGGCCAGCAGGGGGTGAAATCACCTTCCTCAATCTTGAATTTGACCTCATTTATAGGTGTGGTAGCGCAATCTGCCGGCCACTTTGAGCCTGGCAGGACACGCTACCCCTCCGTAAGATCAGAACAGCTTTCTTAAGTTGCTGCAAGCAAGTTCAATTGTTGAATGCAGTAGTCGGAGTCTGGTTGCTCACTGAAGCTAAGCAGGCTCAAGCTTGGTCAATATGTGGATGCGAGTCCCTTTGTGGAAATCTAGTTTGCTGCTGGAGGTAGTTTTAGTCCAACCAGCAGGGGGTGCTCGTTTTCTGACATGTACAATGTGGTTCCAAAACTTCGGACTGCGAAAAATAGTGACTTTTTAATGAAGCCTTAAACCGGCAACCGTAAAGAGGAGCATCCGTCTGATGAGGCATCAAACTGGCCTCCTGACCTTCTGTGGTCATGAATTCCCCACCTTAATTATTACTTTGATATCATTCATTGAGGTGGTAGCAGATACTGCCAGCTATATTGAGCCAGTCAGAATGCGCTATTTTCTGAAAATCTAGTTTGCTGCTTGTGGTAGTTTCAGTCTGGCCAGCAGAGGGTGAAATCACCTTCCTCAATCATGAATTTGACCTCATTTATAGGGGTGGTAGCGCAATCTGCCGGCCACTTTGAGCCTGGCAGGACACGCTACCCCTCCGTTAGATCAGAACAGCTTTCTTAAGTTGCCGTAAGCAAGTTCAATTGTTGAATGCAGTAGTCGGAGTCTGGTTGCTCACTGAAGCTAAGCAGGCTCAAGCTTGGTCAATATGTGGATGCTAGACCCTTTGTGGAAATCTAGTTTGCTGCTGGAGGTAGTTTTAGTCCAACCAGCAGGGGGTGCTCATTTTCTTACATGTACAATGTGGTTCCAAAACTTCGGACTGCGAAAAATAGTGACTTTTTAATGAAGCCTTAAACCGGCAACCGTAAAGAGGAGCATCCGTCTGATGAGGCATCAAAATGGCCTTCTGACCTTCTGGTGTCATGAATTACCCACCTTAATTATGACTTTGATATCATTCATTGAGGTGGTAGCAGATACTGCCAGCTATATTGAGCCAGTCAGAATGCGCTATTTTCTGAAAATCTAGTTTTCTGCTTGTGGTAGTTTCAGTCTGGCCAGCAGGGGGTGAAATCACCTTCCTCAATCATGAATTTGACCTCATTTATAGGGGTGGTAGCGCAATCTGCCGGCCACTTTGAGCCTGGCAGGACACGCTACCCCTCCGTTAGATCAGAACAGCTTTCTTAAGTTGCCACAAGCAAGTCAATTGTTGAATGCAGTAGTTGGAGTCTGGTTGCTCACTGAAGCTAAGCAGGCTCAAGCTTGGTCAATATGTGGATGCTAGACCCTTTGTGGAAATCTAGTTTGCTGCTGGAGGTAGTTTTAGTCCAACCAGCAGGGGGTGCTCATTTTCTGACATGTACAATGTGGTTCCAAAACGTCGGACTGAGAAAAAGAGTGACTTTTTAATGAAGCCTTAAACCGGCAACCGTAAAGAGGAGCATCCGTCTGATGAGGCATCAAACTGGCCTCCTGACCTTCTGTGGTCATGAATTCCCCACCTTAATTATGACTTTGATATCATTCATTGAGGTGGTAGCGGATACTGAAAGCTATATTGAGCCGGTCAGGATGGGCTGTTTTCTGAAAATCTAGTTTGCTGCTTGTGGTAGTTTCAGTCTGGCCAGCAGGGGGTGTAATCGACTTCCTCAATCATGAATTTGACCTCTTTTATAGGGGTGGTAGCGCAATCTGCCGGCCACTTTGAGCCTGGCAGGATACGCTACCCCTCCGTTAGATCAGATCAGCTTTCTTAATTTGTCCCTAGCAAGTTCAATTGTTGAATGCAGTAGTCGGAGTCTGGTTGCTCACTGAAGCTAAGCAGGCTCAAGCTTGGTCAATATGTGGATGCGAGACCCTTTGTGGAAATCTAGTTTGCTGCTGAAAGTAGTTTTAGTCCAACCAGCAGGGGGTGCTCGTTTTCTGACATGTACAATGTGGTTCCAAAACTTCGGACTGCGAAAAATAGTGACTTTTTAATGAAGCCTTAAACCGGCAACCGTAAAGAGGAGCATCCGTCTGATGAGGCATCAAACTGGCCTCCTGAACTTCTGTGGTCATGAATTCCGCACCTTAATTATGACTTTGATATCATTCATTGAGGTGGTAGCGGATACTGAAAGCTATATTGAGCCGGTCAGGATGCGCTATTTTCTGAAAATCTAGTTTGCTGCTTGTGGTAGTTTCAGTCTGGCCAGCAGGGGGTGAAATCACCTTCCTCAATCATGAATTTGACCTCATTTATAGGGGTGGTAGCGCAATCTGCCGGCCACTTTGAGCCTGGCAGGACACGCTACCCCTCCGTTAGATCAGAACAGCTTTCTTAAGTTGCAGCAAGCAAGTTCAATTGTTGAATGCAGTAGTCGGAGTCTGGTTGCTCACTGAAGCTAAGCAGGCTCAAGCTTGGTCAATATGTGGATGCTAGACCCTTTGTGGAAATCTAGTTTGCTGCTGGAGGTAGTTTTAGTCCAACCAGCAGGGGGTGCTCATTTTCTGACATGTACAATGTGGTTCCAAAACGTCGGACTGAGAAAAAGAGTGACTTTTTAATGAAGCCTTAAACCAGCAACCGTAAAGAGGAGCATCCGTCTGATGAGGCATTAAACTGGCCTTCTGACCTTCTGTGGTCATGAATTCCCCACCTTAATTATGACTTTGATATCATTCATTGAGGTGGTAGCGGATACTGAAAGCTATATTGAGCCGGTCAGGATGGGCTGTTTTCTGAAAATCTAGTTTGCTGCTTGTGGTAGTTTCAGTCTGGCCAGCAGGGGGTGTAATCACCTTCCTCAATCATGAATTTGACCTCATTTATAGGGGTGGTAGCGCAATCTGCCGGCCACTTTGAGCCTGCAGGACACGCTACCCCTCCGTTAGATCAGAACAGCTTTCATAAGTTGCCACAAGCAAGTTCAATTGTTGAATGCAGTAGTCGGAGTCTGGTTGCTCACTGAAGCTAAGCAACCTCAAGCTTGGTCAATATGTGGATGGGAGGCCCTTTGTGGAAATCTAGCTCGCGGCTGGAGGTAGTTTTAGTCCAACCAGCAGGGGGTGCTCATTTTCTGACATGTACAATGTGGTTCCAAAACTTCGGACTGTGAAAAAGAGTGCCTTTTTAATGAAGCCTTAAACCGGCAACCGTAAAGAGGAGCATCCGTCTGATGAGGCATCAAACTGGCCTCCTGACCTTCTGTGGTCATGAATTCCCCACCTTAATTATGACTTTGATATCATTCATTGAGGTGGTAGCAGATACTGCCAGCTATATTGAGCCAGTCAGAATGCGGTATTTTCTGAAAATCTAGTTTTCTGCTTGTGGTAGTTTCAGTCTGGCCAGCAGGGGTTGAAATCACCTTCCTCAATCATGAATTTGACCTCATTTATAGGGGTGGTAGCGCAATCTGCCGGCCACTTTGAGCCTGGCAGGACACGCTACCCCTCCGTAAGATCAGAACAGCTTTCTTAAGTTGCCGCAAGCAAGTTCAATTGTTGAATGCAGTAGTCGGAGTCTGGTTGCTCACTGAAGCTAAGCAGGGTCAAGCTTGGTCAATATGTGGATGCGAGTCCCTTTGTGGAAATCTAGTTTGCTGCTGGAGGTAGTTTTAGTCCAACCAGCAGGGGGTGCTCGTTTTCTGACATGTACAATGTGGTTCCAAAACTTCGGACTGCGAAAAATAGTGACTTTTTAATGAAGCCTTAAACCGGCAACCGTAAAGAGGAGCATCCGTCTGATGAGGCATCAAACTGGCCTCCTGACCTTCTGTGGTCATGAATTCCCCACCTTAATTATTACTTTGATATCATTCATTGAGGTGGTAGCGGATACTGCCAGCTATATTGAGCCGGTCAGGATGGGCTATTTTCTGAAAATCTAGTTTGCTGCTTGTGGTAGTTTCAGTCTGGCCAGCAGGGGGTGAAATCACCTTCCTCAATCATGAATTTGACCTCATTTATAGGGGTGGTAGCGCAATCTGCCGGCCACTTTGAGCCTGGCAGGACACGCTACCCCTCCGTTAGATCAGAACAGCTTTCTTAAGTTGCCGCAAGCAAGTTCAATTGTTGAATGCAGTAGTCGGAGTCTGGTTGCTCACTGAAGCTAAGCAGGCTCAAGCTTGGTCAATATGTGGATGCTAGACCCTTTGTGGAAATCTAGTTTGCTGCTGGAGGTAGTTTTAGTCCAACCAGCAGGGGGTGCTCATTTTCTGACATGTACAATGTGGTTCCAAAACTTCGGACTGCGAAAAATAGTGACTTTTTAATGAAGCCTTAAACCGGCAACCGTAAAGAGGAGCATCCGTCTGATGAGGCATCAAAATGGCCTTCTGACCTTCTGGTGTCATGAATTACCCACCTTAATTATGACTTTGATATCATTCATTGAGGTGGTAGCAGATACTGCCAGCTATATTGAGCCAGTCAGAATGCGCTATTTTCTGAAAATCTAGTTTTCTGCTTGTGGTAGTTTCAGTCTGGCCAGCAGGGGGTGAAATCACCTTCCTCAATCATGAATTTGACCTCATTTATAGGGGTGGTAGCGCAATCTGCCGGCCACTTTGAGCCTGGCAGGACACGCTACCCCTCCGTTAGATCAGAACAGCTTTCTTAAGTTGCCATAAGCAAGTCAATTGTTGAATGCAGTAGTTGGAGTCTGGTTGCTCACTGAAGCTAAGCAGGCTCAAGCTTGGTCAATATGTGGATGCTAGACCCTTTGTGGAAATCTAGTTTGCTGCTGGAGGTAGTTTTAGTCCAACCAGCAGGGGGTGCTCATTTTCTGACATGTACAATGTGGTTCCAAAACGTCGGACTGAGAAAAAGAGTGACTTTTTAATGAAGCCTTAAACCGGCAACCGTAAAGAGGAGCATCCGTCTGATGAGGCATCAAACTGGCCTCCTGACCTTCTGTGGTCATGAATTCCCCACCTTAATTATGACTTTGATATCATTCATTGAGGTGGTAGCGGATACTGAAAGCTATGTTGAGCCGGTCAGGATGGGCTGTTTTCTGAAAATCTAATTTGCTGCTTGTGGTAGTTTCAGTCTGGCCAGCAGGGGGTGTAATCGACTTCCTCAATCATGAATTTGACCTCTTTTATAGGGGTGGTAGCGCAATCTGCCGGCCACTTTGAGCCTGGCAGGATACGCTACCCCTCCGTTAGATCAGACCAGCTTTCTTAATTTGTCCCTAGCAAGTTCAATTGTTGAATGCAGTAGTCGGAGTCTGGTTGCTCACTGAAGCTAAGCAGGCTCAAGCTTGGTCAATATGTGGATGCGAGACCCTTTGTGGAAATCTAGTTTGCTGCTGAAAGTAGTTTTAGTCCAACCAGCAGGGGGTGCTCGTTTTCTGACATGTACAATGTGGTTCCAAAACTTCGGACTGCGAAAAATAGTGACTTTTTAATGAAGCCTTAAACCGGCAACAGTAAAGAGGAGCATCCGTCTGATGAGGCATCAAACTGGCCTCCTGAACTTCTGTGGTCATGAATTCCGCACCTTAATTATGACTTTGATATCATTCATTGAGGTGGTAGCGGATACTGAAAGCTATATTGAGCCGGTCAGGATGCGCTATTTTCTGAAAATCTAGTTTGCTGCTTGTGGTAGTTTCAGTCTGGCCAGCAGGGGGTGAAATCACCTTCCTCAATCATGAATTTGACCTCATTTATAGGGGTGGTAGCGCAATCTGCCGGCCACTTTGAGCCTGGCAGGACACGCTACCCCTCCGTAAGATCAGAACAGCTTTCTTAAGTTGCCGCAAGCAAGTTCAATTGTTGAATGCAGTAGTCGGAGTCTGGTTGCTCACTGAAGCTAAGCAGGCTCAAGCTTGGTCAATATGTGGATGCGAGTCCCTTTGTGGAAATCTAGTTTGCTGCTGGAGGTAGTTTTAGTCCAACCAGCAGGGGGTGCTCGTTTTCTGACATGCACAATGTGGTTCCAAAACTTCGGACTGCGAAAAATAGTGACTTTTTAATGAAGCCTTAAACCGGCAACCGTAAAGAGGAGCATCCGTCTGATGAGGCATCAAACTGGCCTCCTGACCTTCTGTGGTCATGAATTCCCCACCTTAATTATGACTTTGATATCATTCATTGAGGTGGTAGCAGATACTGCCAGCTATATTGAGCCAGTCAGAATGCGCTATTTTCTGAAAATCTAGTTTGCTGCTTGTGGTAGTTTCAGTCTGGCCAGCAGAGGGTGAAATCACCTTCCTCAATCATGAATTTGACCTCATTTATAGGGGTGGTAGCGCAATCTGCCGGCCACTTTGAGCCTGGCAGGACACGCTACCCCTCCGTTAGATCAGAACAGCTTTCTTAAGTTGCCGTAAGCAAGTTCAATTGTTGAATGCAGTAGTCGGAGTCTGGTTGCTCACTGAAGCTAAGCAGGCTCAAGCTTGGTCAATATGTGGATGCTAGACCCTTTGTGGAAATCTAGTTTGCTGCTGGAGGTAGTTTTAGTCCAACCAGCAGGGGGTGCTCATTTTCTTACATGTACAATGTGGTTCCAAAACTTCGGACTGCGAAAAATAGTGACTTTTTAATGAAGCCTTAAACCGGCAACCGTAAAGAGGAGCATCCGTCTGATGAGGCATCAAAATGGCCTTCTGACCTTCTGGTGTCATGAATTACCCACCTTAATTATGACTTTGATATCATTCATTGAGGTGGTAGCAGATACTGCCAGCTATATTGAGCCAGTCAGAATGCGCTATTTTCTGAAAATCTAGTTTTCTGCTTGTGGTAGTTTCAGTCTGGCCAGCAGGGGGTGAAATCACCTTCCTCAATCATGAATTTGACCTCATTTATAGGGGTGGTAGCGCAATCTGCCGGCCACTTTGAGCCTGGCAGGACACGCTACCCCTCCGTTAGATCAGAACAGCTTTCTTAAGTTGCCACAAGCAAGTCAATTGTTGAATGCAGTAGTTGGAGTCTGGTTGCTCACTGAAGCTAAGCAGGCTCAAGCTTGGTCAATATGTGGATGCTAGACCCTTTGTGGAAATCTAGTTTGCTGCTGGAGGTAGTTTTAGTCCAACCAGCAGGGGGTGCTCATTTTCTGACATGTACAATGTGGTTCCAAAACGTCGGACTGAGAAAAAGAGTGACTTTTTAATGAAGCCTTAAACCGGCAACCGTAAAGAGGAGCATCCGTCTGATGAGGCATCAAACTGGCCTCCTGACCTTCTGTGGTCATGAATTCCCCACCTTAATTATGACTTTGATATCATTCATTGAGGTGGTAGCGGATACTGAAAGCTATATTGAGCCGGTCAGGATGGGCTGTTTTCTGAAAATCTAGTTTGCTGCTTGTGGTAGTTTCAGTCTGGCCAGCAGGGGGTGTAATCGACTTCCTCAATCATGAATTTGACCTCTTTTATAGGGGTGGTAGCGCAATCTGCCGGCCACTTTGAGCCTGGCAGGATACGCTACCCCTCCGTTAGATCAGATCAGCTTTCTTAATTTGTCCCTAGCAAGTTCAATTGTTGAATGCAGTAGTCGGAGTCTGGTTGCTCACTGAAGCTAAGCAGGCTCAAGCTTGGTCAATATGTGGATGCGAGACCCTTTGTGGAAATCTAGTTTGCTGCTGAAAGTAGTTTTAGTCCAACCAGCAGGGGGTGCTCGTTTTCTGACATGTACAATGTGGTTCCAAAACTTCGGACTGCGAAAAATAGTGACTTTTTAATGAAGCCTTAAACCGGCAACCGTAAAGAGGAGCATCCGTCTGATGAGGCATCAAACTGGCCTCCTGAACTTCTGTGGTCATGAATTCCGCACCTTAATTATGACTTTGATATCATTCATTGAGGTGGTAGCGGATACTGAAAGCTATATTGAGCCGGTCAGGATGCGCTATTTTCTGAAAATCTAGTTTGCTGCTTGTGGTAGTTTCAGTCTGGCCAGCAGGGGGTGTAATCACCTTCCTCAATCATGAATGTGACCTCATTTATAGGGGTGGTAGCGCAATCTGCCGGCCACTTTGAGCCTGGCAGGACACGCTACCCCTCCGTTAGATCAGAACAGCTTTCTTAAGTTGCCATAAGCAAGTTCAATTGTTGAATGCAGTAGTCGGAGTCTGGTTGCTCACTGAAGCTAAGCAGGGTCAAGCTTGGTCAATATGTGGATGCGAGTCCCTTTGTGGAAATCTAGTTTGCTGCTGGAGGTAGTTTTAGTCCAACCAGCAGGGGGTGCTCGTTTTCTGACATGTACAATGTGGTTCCAAAACTTCGGACTGCGAAAAATAGTGACTTTTTAATGAAGCCTTAAACCGGCAACCGTAAAGAGGAGCATCCGTCTGATGAGGCATCAAACTGGCCTCCTGACCTTCTGTGGTCATGAATTCCCCACCTTAATTATTACTTTGATATCATTCATTGAGGTGGTAGCGGATACTGCCAGCTATATTGAGCCAGTCAGAATGCGCTATTTTCTGAAAATCTAGTTTGCTGCTTGTGGTAGTTTCAGTCTGGCCAGCAGGGGGTGAAATCACCTTCCTCAATCATGAATTTGACCTCATTTATAGGGGTGGTAGCGCAATCTGCCGGCCACTTTGAGCCTGGCAGGACACGCTACCCCTCCGTTAGATCAGAACAGCTTTCTTAAGTTGCCGCAAGCAAGTTCAATTGTTGAATGCAGTAGTCGGAGTCTGGTTGCTCACTGAAGCTAAGCAGGCTCAAGCTTGGTCAATATGTGGATGCTAGACCCTTTGTGGAAATCTAGTTTGCTGCTGGAGGTAGTTTTAGTCCAACCAGCAGGGGGTGCTCATTTTCTGACATGTACAATGTGGTTCCAAAACGTCGGACTGAGAAAAAGAGTGACTTTTTAATGAAGCCTTAAACCAGCAACCGTAAAGAGGAGCATCCGTCTGATGAGGCATCAAACTGGCCTTCTGACCTTCTGTGGTCATGAATTCCCCACCTTAATTATGACTTTGATATCATTCATTGAGGTGGTAGCGGATACTGAAAGCTATATTGAGCCGGTCAGGATGGGCTGTTTTCTGAAAATCTAGTTTGCTGCTTGTGGTAGTTTCAGTCTGGCCAGCAGGGGGTGTAATCACCTTCCTCAATCATGAATTTGACCTCATTTATAGGGGTGGTAGCGCAATCTGCCGGCCACTTTGAGCCTGCAGGACACGCTACCCCTCCGTTAGATCAGAACAGCTTTCATAAGTTGCCACAAGCAAGTTCAATTGTTGAATGCAGTAGTCGGAGTCTGGTTGCTCACTGAAGCTAAGCAACCTCAAGCTTGGTCAATATGTGGATGGGAGGCCCTTTGTGGAAATCTAGCTCGCGGCTGGAGGTAGTTTTAGTCCAACCAGCAGGGGGTGCTCATTTTCTGACATGTACAATGTGGTTCCAAAACTTCGGACTGTGAAAAAGAGTGCCTTTTTAATGAAGCCTTAAACCGGCAACCGTAAAGAGGAGCATCCGTCTGATGAGGCATCAAACTGGCCTCCTGACCTTCTGTGGTCATGAATTCCCCACCTTAATTATGACTTTGATATCATTCATTGAGGTGGTAGCAGATACTGCCAGCTATATTGAGCCAGTCAGAATGCGGTATTTTCTGAAAATCTAGTTTTCTGCTTGTGGTAGTTTCAGTCTGGCCAGCAGGGGTTGAAATCACCTTCCTCAATCATGAATTTGACCTCATTTATAGGGGTGGTAGCGCAATCTGCCGGCCACTTTGAGCCTGGCAGGACACGCTACCCCTCCGTAAGATCAGAACAGCTTTCTTAAGTTGCCGCAAGCAAGTTCAATTGTTGAATGCAGTAGTCGGAGTCTGGTTGCTCACTGAAGCTAAGCAGGGTCAAGCTTGGTCAATATGTGGATGCGAGTCCCTTTGTGGAAATCTAGTTTGCTGCTGGAGGTAGTTTTAGTCCAACCAGCAGGGGGTGCTCGTTTACTGACATGTACAATGTGGTTCCAAAACTTCGGACTGCGAAAAATAGTGACTTTTTAATGAAGCCTTAAACCGGCAACCGTAAAGAGGAGCATCCGTCTGATGAGGCATCAAACTGGCCTCCTGACCTTCTGTGGTCATGAATTCCCCACCTTAATTATTACTTTGATATCATTCATTGAGGTGGTAGCGGATACTGCCAGCTATATTGAGCCGGTCAGGATGGGCTATTTTCTGAAAATCTAGTTTGCTGCTTGTGGTAGTTTCAGTCTGGCCAGCAGGGGGTGAAATCACCTTCCTCAATCATGAATTTGACCTCATTTATAGGGGTGGTAGCGCAATCTGCCGGCCACTTTGAGCCTGGCAGGACACGCTACCCCTCCGTTAGATCAGAACAGCTTTCTTAAGTTGCCGCAAGCAAGTTCAATTGTTGAATGCAGTAGTTGGAGTCTGGTTGCTCACTGAAGCTAAGCAGGCTCAAGCTTGGTCAATATGTGGATGCTAGACCCTTTGTGGAAATCTAGTTTGCTGCTGGAGGTAGTTTTAGTCCAACCAGCAGGGGGTGCTCATTTTCTGACATGTACAATGTGGTTCCAAAACTTCGGACTGCGAAAAATAGTGACTTTTTAATGAAGCCTTAAACCGGCAACCGTAAAGAGGAGCATCCGTCTGATGAGGCATCAAAATGGCCTTCTGACCTTCTGGTGTCATGAATTACCCACCTTAATTATGACTTTGATATCATTCATTGAGGTGGTAGCAGATACTGCCAGCTATATTGAGCCAGTCAGAATGCGCTATTTTCTGAAAATCTAGTTTTCTGCTTGTGGTAGTTTCAGTCTGGCCAGCAGGGGGTGAAATCACCTTCCTCAATCATGAATTTGACCTCATTTATAGGGGTGGTAGCGCAATCTGCCGGCCACTTTGAGCCTGGCAGGACACGCTACCCCTCCGTTAGATCAGAACAGCTTTCTTAAGTTGCCACAAGCAAGTCAATTGTTGAATGCAGTAGTTGGAGTCTGGTTGCTCACTGAAGCTAAGCAGGCTCAAGCTTGGTCAATATGTGGATGCTAGACCCTTTGTGGAAATCTAGTTTGCTGCTGGAGGTAGTTTTAGTCCAACCAGCAGGGGGTGCTCATTTTCTGACATGTACAATGTGGTTCCAAAACGTCGGACTGAGAAAAAGAGTGACTTTTTAATGAAGCCTTAAACCGGCAACCGTAAAGAGGAGCATCCGTCTGATGAGGCATCAAACTGGCCTCCTGACCTTCTGTGGTCATGAATTCCCCACCTTAATTATGACTTTGATATCATTCATTGAGGTGGTAGCGGATACTGAAAGCTATGTTGAGCCGGTCAGGATGGGCTGTTTTCTGAAAATCTAGTTTGCTGCTTGTGGTAGTTTCAGTCTGGCCAGCAGGGGGTGTAATCGACTTCCTCAATCATGAATTTGACCTCTTTTATAGGGGTGGTAGCGCAATCTGCCGGCCACTTTGAGCCTGGCAGGATACGCTACCCCTCCGTTAGATCAGACCAGCTTTCTTAATTTGTCCCTAGCAAGTTCAATTGTTGAATGCAGTAGTCGGAGTCTGGTTGCTCACTGAAGCTAAGCAGGCTCAAGCTTGGTCAATATGTGGATGCGAGACCCTTTGTGGAAATCTAGTTTGCTGCTGAAAGTAGTTTTAGTCCAACCAGCAGGGGGTGCTCGTTTTCTGACATGTACAATGTGGTTCCAAAACTTCGGACTGCGAAAAATAGTGACTTTTTAATGAAGCCTTAAACCGGCAACAGTAAAGAGGAGCATCCGTCTGATGAGGCATCAAACTGGCCTCCTGAACTTCTGTGGTCATGAATTCCGCACCTTAATTATGACTTTGATATCATTCATTGAGGTGGTAGCGGATACTGCCAGCTTTATTGAGCCGGTCAGGATGGGCTATTTTCTGAAAATCTAGTTTGCTGCTTGTGGTAGTTTCAGTCTGGCCAGCAGGGGGTGAAATCACCTTCCTCAATCATGAATTTGACCTCATTTATAGGGGTGGTAGCGCAATCTGCCGGCCACTTTGAGCCTGGCAGGATACGCTACCCCTCCGTTAGATCAGAACAGCTTTCTTAAGTTGCCACAAGCAAGTCAATTGTTGAATGCAGTAGTCGGAGTCAGGTTGCTCACTGAAGCTAAGCAGGCTCAAGTTTGGTCAATATGTGGATGGGAGGCCCTTTGTGGAAATCTAGCTTGCTGCTGGAGGTAGTTTTAGTTCAACCAGCAGGGGGTGCTCGTTTTCTGACATGTACAATGTGGTTCCAAAACTTCGGACTGCGAAAAATAGTGACTTTTTAATGATGCTTTAAACCGGCAACCGTGAAGAGGAGCATCCGTCTGATGAGGCATCAAACTGGCCCCCTGAACTTCTGTGGTCATGAATTCCCCACCTTAATTATTACTTTGATATCTTTCATTGAGGTGGTAGCGGATATTGCCAGCTATATTGAGCCGGTCAGGATGGGCTATTTTCTGAAAATCTAGTTTGCTGCTTGTGGTGGTTTCAGTCTGACCAGCAGGGGGTGAAATCACCTTCCTCAATCATGAATTTGACCTCATTTATAGGGGTGGTAGCGCAATCTGCCGGCCACTTTGAGCCTGCAGGACACGCTACCCCTCCGTTAGATCAGAACAGCTTTCATAAGTTGCCACAAGCAAGTTCAATTGTTGAATGCAGTAGACGGAGTCTGGTTGCTCACTGAAGCTAAGCAACCTCAAGCTTGGTCAATATGTGGATGGGAGGCCTTTTGTGGAAATCTAGCTTGCGGCTGGAGGTAGTTTTAGTCCAACCAGCAGGGGGTGCTCATTTTCTGACATGTACAATGTGGTTCCAAAACTTCGGACTGCGAAAAATAGTGACTTTTTAATGAAGCCTTAAACCGGCAACCGTAAAGAGGAGCATCCGTCTGATGAGGCATCAAACTGGCCTCCTGACCTTCTGTGGTCATGAATTCCCCACCTTAATTATTACTTTGATATCATTCATTGAGGTGGTAGCGGATACTGCCAGCTATATTGAGCCGGTCAGGATGGGCTATTTTCTGAAAATCTAGTTTGCTGCTTGTGGTAGTTTCAGTCTGGCCAGCAGGGGGTGAAATCACCTTCCTCAATCATGAATTTGACCTCATTTATAGGGGTGGTAGCGCAATCTGCCGGCCACTTTGAGCCTGGCAGGACACGCTACCCCTCCGTTAGATCAGAACAGCTTTCTTAAGTTGCCGCAAGCAAGTTCAATTGTTGAATGCAGTAGTTGGAGTCTGGTTGCTCACTGAAGCTAAGCAGGCTCAAGCTTGGTCAATATGTGGATGCTAGACCCTTTGTGGAAATCTAGTTTGCTGCTGTAGGTAGTTTTAGTCCAACCAGCAGGGGGTGCTCATTTTCTGACATGTACAATGTGGTTCCAAAACTTCGGACTGCGAAAAATAGTGACTTTTTAATGAAGCCTTAAACCGGCAACCGTAAAGAGGAGCATCCGTCTGATGAGGCATCAAAATGGCCTTCTGACCTTCTGGTGTCATGAATTACCCACCTTAATTATGACTTTGATATCATTCATTGAGGTGGTAGCAGATACTGCCAGCTATATTGAGCCAGTCAGAATGCGCTATTTTCTGAAAATCTAGTTTTCTGCTTGTGGTAGTTTCAGTCTGGCCAGCAGGGGGTGAAATCACCTTCCTCAATCATGAATTTGACCTCATTTATAGGGGTGGTAGCGCAATCTGCCGGCCACTTTGAGCCTGGCAGGACACGCTACCCCTCCGTTAGATCAGAACAGCTTTCTTAAGTTGCCACAAGCAAGTCAATTGTTGAATGCAGTAGTTGGAGTCTGGTTGCTCACTGAAGCTAAGCAGGCTCAAGCTTGGTCAATATGTGGATGCTAGACCCTTTGTGGAAATCTAGTTTGCTGCTGGAGGTAGTTTTAGTCCAACCAGCAGGGGGTGCTCATTTTCTGACATGTACAATGTGGTTCCAAAACGTCGGACTGAGAAAAAGAGTGACTTTTTAATGAAGCCTTAAACCGGCAACCGTAAAGAGGAGCATCCGTCTGATGAGGCATCAAACTGGCCTCCTGACCTTCTGTGGTCATGAATTCCCCACCTTAATTATGACTTTGATATCATTCATTGAGGTGGTAGCGGATACTGAAAGCTATGTTGAGCCGGTCAGGATGGGCTGTTTTCTGAAAATCTAGTTTGCTGCTTGTGGTAGTTTCAGTCTGGCCAGCAGGGGGTGTAATCGACTTCCTCAATCATGAATTTGACCTCTTTTATAGGGGTGGTAGCGCAATCTGCCGGCCACTTTGAGCCTGGCAGGATACGCTACCCCTCCGTTAGATCAGACCAGCTTTCTTAATTTGTCCCTAGCAAGTTCAATTGTTGAATGCAGTAGTCGGAGTCTGGTTGCTCACTGAAGCTAAGCAGGCTCAAGCTTGGTCAATATGTGGATGCGAGACCCTTTGTGGAAATCTAGTTTGCTGCTGAAAGTAGTTTTAGTCCAACCAGCAGGGGGTGCTCGTTTTCTGACATGTACAATGTGGTTCCAAAACTTCGGACTGCGAAAAATAGTGACTTTTTAATGAAGCCTTAAACCGGCAACAGTAAAGAGGAGCATCCGTCTGATGAGGCATCAAACTGGCCTCCTGAACTTCTGTGGTCATGAATTCCGCACCTTAATTATGACTTTGATATCATTCATTGAGGTGGTAGCGGATACTGCCAGCTTTATTGAGCCGGTCAGGATGGGCTATTTTCTGAAAATCTAGTTTGCTGCTTGTGGTAGTTTCAGTCTGGCCAGCAGGGGGTGAAATCACCTTCCTCAATCATGAATTTGACCTCATTTATAGGGGTGGTAGCGCAATCTGCCGGCCACTTTGAGCCTGGCAGGATACGCTACCCCTCCGTTAGATCAGAACAGCTTTCTTAAGTTGCCACAAGCAAGTCAATTGTTGAATGCAGTAGTCGGAGTCAGGTTGCTCACTGAAGCTAAGCAGGCTCAAGTTTGGTCAATATGTGGATGGGAGGCCCTTTGTGGAAATCTAGCTTGCTGCTGGAGGTAGTTTTAGTTCAACCAGCAGGGGGTGCTCGTTTTCTGACATGTACAATGTGGTTCCAAAACTTCGGACTGCGAAAAATAGTGACTTTTTAATGATGCTTTAAACCGGCAACCGTGAAGAGGAGCATCCGTCTGATGAGGCATCAAACTGGCCCCCTGAACTTCTGTGGTCATGAATTCCCCACCTTAATTATTACTTTGATATCTTTCATTGAGGTGGTAGCGGATATTGCCAGCTATATTGAGCCGGTCAGGATGGGCTATTTTCTGAAAATCTAGTTTGCTGCTTGTGGTGGTTTCAGTCTGACCAGCAGGGGGTGAAATCACCTTCCTCAATCATGAATTTGACCTCATTTATAGGGGTGGTAGCGCAATCTGCCGGCCACTTTGAGCCTGCAGGACACGCTACCCCTCCGTTAGATCAGAACAGCTTTCATAAGTTGCCACAAGCAAGTTCAATTGTTGAATGCAGTAGACGGAGTCTGGTTGCTCACTGAAGCTTAGCAACCTCAAGCTTGGTCAATATGTGGATGGGAGGCCTTTTGTGGAAATCTAGCTTGCGGCTGGAGGTAGTTTTAGTCCAACCAGCAGGGGGTGCTCATTTTCTGACATGTACAATGTGGTTCCAAAACTTCGGACTGTGAAAAAGAGTGCCTTTTTAATGAAGCCTTAAACCGGCAACCGTAAAGAGGAGCATCCGTCTGATGAGGCATCAAACTGGCCTCCTGACCTTCTGTGGTCATGAATTCCCCACCTTAATTATGACTTTGATATCATTCATTGAGGTGGTAGCAGATACTGCCAGCTATATTGAGCCAGTCAGAATGCGGTATTTTCTGAAAATCTAGTTTTCTGCTTGTGGTAGTTTCAGTCTGGCCAGCAGGGGTTGAAATCACCTTCCTCAATCATGAATTTGACCTCATTTATAGGGGTGGTAGCGCAATCTGCCGGCCACTTTGAGTCTGGCAGGACACGCTACCCCTCCGTAAGATCAGAACAGCTTTCTTAAGTTGCCGCAAGCAAGTTCAATTGTTGAATGCAGTAGTCGGAGTCTGGTTGCTCACTGAAGCTAAGCAGGGTCAAGCTTGGTCAATATGTGGATGCGAGTCCCTTTGTGGAAATCTAGTTTGCTGCTGGAGGTAGTTTTAGTCCAACCAGCAGGGGGTGCTCGTTTTCTGACATGTACAATGTGGTTCCAAAACTTCGGACTGCGAAAAATAGTGACTTTTTAATGAAGCCTTAAACCGGCAACCGTAAAGAGGAGCATCCGTCTGATGAGGCATCAAACTGGCCTCCTGACCTTCTGTGGTCATGAATTCCCCACCTTAATTATTACTTTGATATCATTCATTGAGGTGGTAGCGGATACTGCCAGCTATATTGAGCCGGTCAGGATGGGCTATTTTCTGAAAATCTAGTTTGCTGCTTGTGGTAGTTTCAGTCTGGCCAGCAGGGGGTGAAATCACCTTCCTCAATCATGAATTTGACCTCATTTATAGGGGTGGTAGCGCAATCTGCCGGCCACTTTGAGCCTGGCAGGACACGCTACCCCTCCGTTAGATCAGAACAGCTTTCTTAAGTTGCCGCAAGCAAGTTCAATTGTTGAATGCAGTAGTTGGAGTCTGGTTGCTCACTGAAGCTAAGCAGGCTCAAGCTTGGTCAATATGTGGATGCTAGACCCTTTGTGGAAATCTAGTTTGCTGCTGGAGGTAGTTTTAGTCCAACCAGCAGGGGGTGCTCATTTTCTGACATGTACAATGTGGTTCCAAAACTTCGGACTGCGAAAAATAGTGACTTTTTAATGAAGCCTTAAACCGGCAACCGTAAAGAGGAGCATCCGTCTGATGAGGCATCAAAATGGCCTTCTGACCTTCTGGTGTCATGAATTACCCACCTTAATTATGACTTTGATATCATTCATTGAGGTGGTAGCAGATACTGCCAGCTATATTGAGCCAGTCAGAATGCGCTATTTTCTGAAAATCTAGTTTTCTGCTTGTGGTAGTTTCAGTCTGGCCAGCAGGGGGTGAAATCACCTTCCTCAATCATGAATTTGACCTCATTTATAGGGGTGGTAGCGCAATCTGCCGGCCACTTTGAGCCTGGCAGGACACGCTACCCCTCCGTTAGATCAGAACAGCTTTCTTAAGTTGCCACAAGCAAGTCAATTGTTGAATGCAGTAGTTGGAGTCTGGTTGCTCACTGAAGCTAAGCAGGCTCAAGCTTGGTCAATATGTGGATGCTAGACCCTTTGTGGAAATCTAGTTTGCTGCTGGAGGTAGTTTTAGTCCAACCAGCAGGGGGTGCTCATTTTCTGACATGTACAATGTGGTTCCAAAACGTCGGACTGAGAAAAAGAGTGACTTTTTAATGAAGCCTTAAACCGGCAACCGTAAAGAGGAGCATCCGTCTGATGAGGCATCAAACTGGCCTCCTGACCTTCTGTGGTCATGAATTCCCCACCTTAATTATGACTTTGATATCATTCATTGAGGTGGTAGCGGATACTGAAAGCTATATTGAGCCGGTCAGGATGGGCTGTTTTCTGAAAATCTAGTTTGCTGCTTGTGGTAGTTTCAGTCTGGCCAGCAGGGGGTGTAATCGACTTCCTCAATCATGAATTTGACCTCTTTTATAGGGGTGGTAGCGCAATCTGCCGGCCACTTTGAGCCTGGCAGGATACGCTACCCCTCCGTTAGATCAGATCAGCTTTCTTAATTTGTCCCTAGCAAGTTCAATTGTTGAATGCAGTAGTCGGAGTCTGGTTGCTCACTGAAGCTAAGCAGGCTCAAGCTTGGTCAATATGTGGATGCGAGACCCTTTGTGGAAATCTAGTTTGCTGCTGAAAGTAGTTTTAGTCCAACCAGCAGGGGGTGCTCGTTTTCTGACATGTACAATGTGGTTCCAAAACTTCGGACTGCGAAAAATAGTGACTTTTTAATGAAGCCTTAAACCGGCAACCGTAAAGAGGAGCATCCGTCTGATGAGGCATCAAACTGGCCTCCTGACCTTCTGTGGTCATGAATTCCCCACCTTAATTATTACTTTGATATCATTCATTGAGGTGGTAGCGGATACTGCCAGCTATATTGAGCCAGTCAGAATGCGCTATTTTCTGAAAATCTAGTTTGCTGCTTGTGGTAGTTTCAGTCTGGCCAGCAGGGGGTGAAATCACCTTCCTCAGTCATGAATTTGACCTCATTTATAGGGGTGGTAGCGCAATCTGCCGGCCACTTTGAGCCTGGCAGGACACGCTACCCCTCCGTTAGATCAGAACAGCTTTCTTAAGTTGCCGCAAGCAAGTTCAATTGTTGAATGCAGTAGTCGGAGTCTGGTTGCTCACTGAAGCTAAGCAGGCTCAAGCTTGGTCAATATGTGGATGCTAGACCCTTTGTGGAAATCTAGTTTGCTGCTGGAGGTAGTTTTAGTCCAACCAGCAGGGGGTGCTCATTTTCTGACATGTACAATGTGGTTCCAAAACGTCGGACTGAGAAAAAGAGTGACTTTTTAATGAAGCCTTAAACCAGCAACCGTAAAGAGGAGCATCCGTCTGATGAGGCATCAAACTGGCCTTCTGACCTTCTGTGGTCATGAATTCCCCACCTTAATTATGACTTTGATATCATTCATTGAGGTGGTAGCGGATACTGAAAGCTATATTGAGCCGGTCAGGATGGGCTGTTTTCTGAAAATCTAGTTTGCTGCTTGTGGTAGTTTCAGTCTGGCCAGCAGGGGGTGTAATCACCTTCCTCAATCATGAATTTGACCTCATTTATAGGGGTGGTAGCGCAATCTGCCGGCCACTTTGAGCCTGCAGGACACGCTACCCCTCCGTTAGATCAGAACAGCTTTCATAAGTTGCCACAAGCAAGTTCAATTGTTGAATGCAGTAGTCGGAGTCTGGTTGCTCACTGAAGCTAAGCAACCTCAAGCTTGGTCAATATGTGGATGGGAGGCCCTTTGTGGAAATCTAGCTCGCGGCTGGAGGTAGTTTTAGTCCAACCAGCAGGGGGTGCTCATTTTCTGACATGTACAATGTGGTTCCAAAACTTCGGACTGTGAAAAAGAGTGCCTTTTTAATGAAGCCTTAAACCGGCAACCGTAAAGAGGAGCATCCGTCTGATGAGGCATCAAACTGGCCTCCTGACCTTCTGTGGTTATGAATTCCCCACCTTAATTATGACTTTGATATCATTCATTGAGGTGGTAGCAGATACTGCCAGCTATATTGAGCCAGTCAGAATGCGGTTTTTTCTGAAAATCTAGTTTTCTGCTTGTGGTAGTTTCAGTCTGGCCAGCAGGGGTTGAAATCACCTTCCTCAATCATGAATTTGACCTCATTTATAGGGGTGGTAGCGCAATCTGCCGGCCACTTTGAGCCTGGCAGGACACGCTACCCCTCCGTAAGATCAGAACAGCTTTCTTAAGTTGCCGCAAGCAAGTTCAATTGTTGAATGCAGTAGTCGGAGTCTGGTTGCTCACTGAAGCTAAGCAGGGTCAAGCTTGGTCAATATGTGGATGCGAGTCTCTTTGTGGAAATCTAGTTTGCTGTTGGAGGTAGTTTTAGTCCAACCAGCAGGGGGTGCTCGTTTTCTGACATGTACAATGTGGTTCCAAAACTTCGGACTGCGAAAAATAGTGACTTTTTAATGAAGCCTTAAACCGGCAACCGTAAAGAGGAGCATCCGTCTGATGAGGCATCAAACTGGCCTCCTGACCTTCTGTGGTCATGAATTCCCCACCTTAATTATTACTTTGATATCATTCATTGAGGTGGTAGCGGATACTGCCAGCTATATTGAGCCGGTCAGGATGGGCTATTTTCTGAAAATCTACTTTGCTGCTTGTGGTAGTTTCAGTCTGGCCAGCAGGGGGTGAAATCACCTTCCTCAATCATGAATTTGACCTCATTTATAGGGGTGGTAGCGCAATCTGCCGGCCACTTTGAGCCTGGCAGGACACGCTACCCCTCCGTTAGATCAGAACAGCTTTCATAAGTTGCCACAAGCAAGTTCAATTGTTGAATGCAGTAGACGGAGTCTGGTTGCTCACTGAAGCTAAGCAACCTCAAGCTTGGTCAATATGTGGATGGGAGGCCTTTTGTGGAAATCTAGCTTGCGGCTGGAGGTAGTTTTAGTCCAACCAGCAGGGGGTGCTCATTTTCTGACATGTACAATGTGGTTCCAAAACTTCGGACTGTGAAAAAGAGTGCCTTTTTAATGAAGCCTTAAACCGGCAACCGTAAAGAGGAGCATCCGTCTGATGAGGCATCAAACTGGCCTCCTGACCTTCTGTGGTCATGAATTCCCCACCTTAATTATGACTTTGATATCATTCATTGAGGTGGTAGCAGATACTGCCAGCTATATTGAGCCAGTCAGGATGCGCTATTTTCTGAAAATCTAGTTTGCTGCTTGTGGTAGTTTCAGTCTGGCCAGCAGGGGGTGTAATCACCTTCCTCAATCATGAATGTGACCTCATTTATAGGGGTGGTAGCGCAATCTGCCGGCCACTTTGAGCCTGGCAGGATACGCTACCCCTCCGTTAGATCAGATCAGCTTTCTTAATTTGTCCCTAGCAAGTTCAATTGTTGAATGCAGTAGTCGGAGTCTGGTTGCTCACTGAAGCTAAGCAGGCTCAAGCTTGGTCAATATGTGGATGCGAGACCCTTTGTGGAAATCTAGTTTGCTGCTGAAAGTAGTTTTAGTCCAACCAGCAGGGGGTGCTCGTTTTCTGACATGTACAATGTGGTTCCAAAACTTCGGACTGCGAAAAATAGTGACTTTTTAATGAAGCCTTAAACCGGCAACCGTAAAGAGGAGCATCCGTCTGATGAGGCATCAAACTGGCCTCCTGAACTTCTGTGGTCATGAATTCCGCACCTTAATTATGACTTTGATATCATTCATTGAGGTGGTAGCGGATACTGAAAGCTATATTGAGCCGGTCAGGATGCGCTATTTTCTGGGGGCTTCCGGTGTGGCGCTAAAGCAGATGGCAGCTTAAAATAACCTCTCGTAACCGGTTGATTCAAACCCCCTCAGAAATTACATTTAGAAAGTTGAATTTATATTGAAAGTGAATATGGAAGGGGAGAAGCAAAAAAGGGGTAAAAGCAAAACAGGCTCGAAACGCGAAAAAGGAGAAATAACCGAAGACATCGAAGGCGTTGAAGAAAGCCGCGGAAAAGATGGCGAACAGGGAAAGGCTAACGAAGAAGCAGCTATCTCTGGCATAAGGGCCTGGCGGGACGAGATAAGAGCGTTCAGAGTGGATTTTAAGAACGACATGGATGAATTCCGTCTGGCTCTTCGGGAAGATATGCGGATGGAGTTGAACGAGCTCAGAGAAGAAATTAACCAGAAATGTAAAGACTTTTCAAGCGATCTACAAGCTACCACAGTCAGAGTGACTGAAGTAGAACAACGTACAGCCGATATCGAGGAATGGAATGGAGCGGCGAACGACGCACTTCTTGACGTGTTGGAGAAACAAAGGGATTTGCAAGAAAAGTTAACCGATTTGGAAGCACGCTCGAGACGGAATAACCTCCGCATACACGGAGTCCCAGAGGGATTTGAAGGTAGTAATCTGCAGGAGTTCGTGACGAGTTTTATAAAATCGGAGTTGGGATTGTCTCTAACGGACACGGAGCTGGGTATCCAGCGCTGTCACAGAGCGCTCGCTCCGAAGCCTCCTCGGGACGCACCGCCTAGATCATTGGTGCTCTGTTTTTTAGAGCACAGAGTGAAAGAGCAGGTGCTGCATACAGCATGGAGAAAAAAGGAGGTAAGACTTGAAGGAAAGAGGATATATTTTGACCACGACTATCCCTCGGAGATTCTAAGGAGAAGAAAGGCCTACGCGGGGATACTGAAGGAGCTCAAGACCAAAGGGATCCGGTTCCAAACCCCACACCCAGCCAAATTAAAGGTGTTCTTTGAAAATGGCATTACAATCTACGACAGCGCGGCGGATGCAGCTAAAGACTTGAGGAAAAGAGGATTTTCTGTGGAAAATGTTAAAGACTCCACATACTGGAAACAGCAGAGCACGGCAATATGGAAGAGGGCAGGTGTAGATCGACGTCGCACAGCAGTGGATCAAGATCGGATACGGGAAAAGTTACAGAGCTTTCAACGTGTCAGGATGGAATCTGATAAGTAAAATTGATCCCTAAAAGTTGATCCTTAAAGTGATCGTGGGGTAAGTGACTGATGTCATAATCCTCCACGATAAGAAACTTTAAAGACTAAAATACATGGTCTTTAAGTTTGAGGATAACGTGGACAATCTAAAAATTTATTAAGATAAATGAAGCGGTAATATATCTTGGCAAGTGAATATTTGACGAGAGAACTTAGTAGATGTCACTGTAATTCATGTTAAGGAGATATTTGGTTAATTTTGAGCCTGTAAAATTTGAATATTGAAACCGATCGAACGGGAGAAACTAGAATAGTGCATTGAACATCTGAGAGTGTTTTTCTTTTGCACTGAAGAGAGGCCCTTGACGAACGTGAGGATTCCCTCTCAAACTGGAGGTTTTATGTTAAACCTTGGACTTGGAAGTCTGTTGTTTTTTGTTGTGTACTTTCTTCGTTTTGTTAAGAATGTTCAAGTATGGTTTATGATGTTTAGTCGGTTGTCATGGAAAATGTTACAAAAAGTTATGTGGTCGGAAATGAATAAATGCATAGTCAGGAATATAAGGTAATTACGCTCAATGTCAATGGTTTACATAGTCCAATTAAGAGGAGCAAAATTATTGCTAAAATGAAACGAGAAAAAATACAGGTAATTTATTGGCAGGAGACTCACCTACCTGCATCGGAACATGAGAAATTGAAGAAATTGGGTTTCCAAAATATTTATTACTCCTCTCATAAATCTGGACGCCGGAGAGGAGTTGCTATTTTGATTCCTAATATGATAAGATTTGAATTTGTATCCGAAATTAAAGATGACGAGGGTAGATATATCTTAGTACGGGGCAAACTAGATGATAAAGAAGTAACGTTGTTTAATGTATATGCTCCGCCAGGAAGCACTAAAAGATTTTTCAAGAAAATATTCAATTTAATAGCTACAGAATCGCACGGAATCTTGATATGTGGTGGGGATTTAAATGTCCAACTTCAACCCAGGCTTGATACAACTAGTCCCTCTAAAACAAAGAATCCAAATGCTAAAATGGTTCAAAAGTTGCTTAAAGAATTGGGTATGTTCGATACATGGAGAGAATCTCACCCAAAGGAAAAACAATTTACTTTCTATTCAGCATGCCATTCTGTATATTCAAGAATTGATTATATTTTTATGAATAACTCAGACAGACATAGAATAAAAAACTGCTACATAGGGATCAAGGATGTATCTGACCATGCTGGGGTATACCTCACCCTACACTTAGAAAATCTAAAGAAAGATACACTTTGGAAACTTAATACAAGTATACTGAATGATTTAGCGATCAAGAAGCAGATCCAGAATGAATTCGAAATATACCTCCAAAATAATGATAATGGTGAGGTATCTCCTAGCATTTTGTGGGACGCTGCTAAGGTAGTAGTTCGGGGTAGGATTATCGCTCTTTCCGCGTCACGCAAAAAAGAAAAACAGAAAAGATTACTGAATTTACAAGCGGAAATTAAAAATCTGGAGGCTGAGCATGCTGAGCGGAAAGACCCACAAATAAGGATTCGGTTAAATAAACTAAAACAAGAGTTGAATGGGATATACGATATTGAAATAGAAAGACAAATCACATTTGCCAAACAAAGGTACTACGAAACAGGCCCTAAAGCAATGAAATTATTATCTTGGAAGATACGAAAACAGCAGGCAAAAAATATAATAACTAAAATTAAGAACCCTAAAACACAGAAAGTATGTAAAGAACTAAAGGATATTCAGGAATCTTTTGAATCATTTTACAAAGATTTATATACCCAACCAGCCAGGGCAGATAACCTAACCCTAAAAGTTTTTTTGGATTCATTGGACCTACCATCAATAGGGGAAAGACAGAATAAAGAATTAATGGCTGAAATAACGACGGAACAACTAGATTGTGCTATATCAAATCTGAAAGCAAATAAAGCACCGGGCACAGACGGTTATCCGCCTGAATTTTACAAAACATTTAGAGCCCAAATAATGCCCACACTGCTTAACTGCTTTAATTATATACTTAGAGGAGGGGAAATTCCACAAACTTGGAAAGAAGCTGTTATCTCAGTTATCCCAAAGGAAGGGAAGAATACGAGTGATTGTAGTTCATATAGACCGATATCGGTCTTAAATGTGGACTATAAATTATTTGCTTCTATCTTATCTAGGAGGCTGGAGGGCATTACTCCCGAGTTGGTAGATCTAGATCAAACCGGATTTATACAAAATAGACATACACAGGATAATTTAAGGAGAACGCTACAAATAATGAGCTATATTAAGACAGAAAATAAAAGTACGATCTTGTTGAGTCTAGATGCTGAGAAAGCATTCGACTCGGTTGGGTGGGATTATTTGTATCAAGTCCTGGAAAGATTCGGATTTAATGATAAATTTATCAAGTGTATTAAAATGTTATACTCCTCACCGACAGCTAGGATTAAGATCAATGGACATTTATCTAAAAGAATTAGCTTGGAAAGAGGGACACGTCAGGGGTGTCCCCTAAGTCCGTCTCTGTTTGCATTATTTATTGAACCTCTGGCGCAAGCAATAAGAGAGGATTCTGAGATAAGGGGGGTCACAATTAAAGGAGACGAACACAAGATCTGTATGTATGCAGACGATGTTCTTCTATTCCTGACAAGCCCGGAATCTACCATTCCTAAATTGATGACACTTTTAAAAACATATAATTTATACTCTGGATATAAAATAAATGTCCAAAAAACTCAAACACTTACATATAGTTTTAGACCTAATTCAGATATAAGGCAGCGATATAAATTTAAATGGAATTCTTCTTCACTAAAATATTTAGGGATCAATTTAACAAAGGATGAATCAAAACTTTTTGTCAGTAATTATGGTCCTATTTGTAAAGAGATAAAATCAGATATTGCTAAATGGACTCTGCTCCCATTAGACATGAGTAACCGAATAGAAATAATTAAAATGAACGTGTTACCACGGTTACTTTACCTTTTTCAATCATTGCCTCTGGACATAGCACAAAACCAATTTAATGAATGGGATGGGATGATTTCGAGGTTTGTCTGGAGTGGAAGAAGACCTAGGATAAGGTTTAAGACATTGCAGTTGGCAAAAGAGAAGGGAGGGAGGGCCCTACCTTGTTTTCAGGATTATTTTTATGCTGCACAATTGAAACCTTTAATATGCTGGTGTATACCGAGCTACGAGTCTAGATGGAAAACTCTGGAAATTGCACAGATAGATAAACCTTTACAATCATTACTTGGGAATAAAAATTTAGCTGAAATGAGTTACAGGGAATTAAATAATTGGACTGTATTTTCAGTGAAGTTGTGGTTTAGGGTCTTGAGGAAAACACAATTAGAAAAACAGGCTGGGTTATTAAAGTGGATAGCATATGATCCAGATTTTGAACCGGCTAGGTTAGATGAGAGATTTAAACAATGGGTCTGGAGAGGAATTACATCTTATTGCTCAATCACCTCTAATGGAAATTTATTAAGTTTCCAGGCCATGTCAGAAACATTTGGATTAGAAAAGCAGGATTTTTATAGATACTTGCAAGTTAGAGATTATTTTAATAAAAAGGTCAAATGCGCAGTATCAAGTGATGACAATTTGATCACTACATATATTAATGCATATTTAAAAGAAGACAATAGGAAGGATGCGCTATTTTCTGAAAATCTAGTTTGCTGCTTGTGGTAGTTTCAGTCTGGCCAGCAGGGGGTGTAATCACCTTCCTCAATCATGAATGTGACCTCATTTATAGGGGTGGTAGCGCAATCTGCCGGCCACTTTGAGCCTGGCAGGACACGCTACCCCTCCGTTAGATCAGAACAGCTTTCTTAAGTTGCCATAAGCAAGTTCAATTGTTGAATGCAGTAGTCGGAGTCTGGTTGCTCACTGAAGCTAAGCAGGGTCAAGCTTGGTCAATATGTGGATGCGAGTCCCTTTGTGGAAATCTAGTTTGCTGCTGGAGGTAGTTTTAGTCCAACCAGCAGGGGGTGCTCGTTTTCTGACATGTACAATGTGGTTCCAAAACTTCGGACTGCGAAAAATAGTGACTTTTTAATGAAGCCTTAAACCGGCAACCGTAAAGAGGAGCATCCGTCTGATGAGGCATCAAACTGGCCTCCTGACCTTCTGTGGTCATGAATTCCCCACCTTAATTATTACTTTGATATCATTCATTGAGGTGGTAGCGGATACTGCCAGCTATATTGAGCCAGTCAGAATGCGCTATTTTCTGAAAATCTAGTTTGCTGCTTGTGGTAGTTTCAGTCTGGCCAGCAGGGGGTGAAATCACCTTCCTCAGTCATGAATTTGACCTCATTTATAGGGGTGGTAGCGCAATCTGCCGGCCACTTTGAGCCTGGCAGGACACGCTACCCCTCCGTTAGATCAGAACAGCTTTCTTAAGTTGCCGCAAGCAAGTTCAATTGTTGAATGCAGTAGTCAGAGTCTGGTTGCTCACTGAAGCTAAGCAGGCTCAAGCTTGGTCAATATGTGGATGCTAGACCCTTTGTGGAAATCTAGTTTGCTGCTGGAGGTAGTTTTAGTCCAACCAGCAGGGGGTGCTCATTTTCTGACATGTACAATGTGGTTCCAAAACGTCGGACTGAGAAAAAGAGTGACTTTTTAATGAAGCCTTAAACCAGCAACCGTAAAGAGGAGCATCCGTCTGATGAGGCATCAAACTGGCCTTCTGACCTTCTGTGGTCATGAATTCCCCACCTTAATTATGACTTTGATATCATTCATTGAGGTGGTAGCGGATACTGAAAGCTATATTGAGCCGGTCAGGATGGGCTGTTTTCTGAAAATCTAGTTTGCTGCTTGTGGTAGTTTCAGTCTGGCCAGCAGGGGGTGTAATCACCTTCCTCAATCATGAATTTGACCTCATTTATAGGGGTGGTAGCGCAATCTGCCGGCCACTTTGAGCCTGCAGGACACGCTACCCCTCCGTTAGATCAGAACAGCTTTCATAAGTTGCCGCAAGCAAGTTCAATTGTTGAATGCAGTAGTCGGAGTCTGGTTGCTCACTGAAGCTAAGCAGGCTCAAGCTTGGTCAATATGTGGATGCTAGACCCTTTGTGGAAATCTAGTTTGCTGCTGGAGGTAGTTTTAGTCCAACCAGCAGGGGGTGCTCATTTTCTGACATGTACAATGTGGTTCCAAAACGTCGGACTGAGAAAAAGAGTGACTTTTTAATGAAGCCTTAAACCGGCAACCGTAAAGAGGAGCATCCGTCTGATGAGGCATCAAACTGGCCTCCTGACCTTCTGTGGTCATGAATTCCCCACCTTAATTATGACTTTGATATCATTCATTGAGGTGGTAGCAGATACTGCCAGCTATATTGAGCCAGTCAGAATGCGGTTTTTTCTGAAAATCTAGTTTTCTGCTTGTGGTAGTTTCAGTCTGGCCAGCAGGGGTTGAAATCACCTTCCTCAATCATGAATTTGACCTCATTTATAGGGGTGGTAGCGCAATCTGCCGGCCACTTTGAGCCTGGCAGGACACGCTACCCCTCCGTAAGATCAGAACAGCTTTCTTAAGTTGCCGCAAGCAAGTTCAATTGTTGAATGCAGTAGTCGGAGTCTGGTTGCTCACTGAAGCTAAGCAGGGTCAAGCTTGGTCAATATGTGGATGCGAGTCCCTTTGTGGAAATCTAGTTTGCTGTTGGAGGTAGTTTTAGTCCAACCAGCAGGGGGTGCTCGTTTTCTGACATGTACAATGTGGTTCCAAAACTTCGGACTGCGAAAAATAGTGACTTTTTAATGAAGCCTTAAACCGGCAACCGTAAAGAGGAGCATCCGTCTGATGAGGCATCAAACTGGCCTCCTGACCTTCTGTGGTCATGAATTCCCCACCTTAATTATTACTTTGATATCATTCATTGAGGTGGTAGCGGATACTGCCAGCTATATTGAGCCGGTCAGGATGGGCTATTTTCTGAAAATCTAGTTTGCTGCTTGTGGTAGTTTCAGTCTGGCCAGCAGGGGGTGAAATCACCTTCCTCAATCATGAATTTGACCTCATTTATAGGGGTGGTAGCGCAATCTGCCGGCCACTTTGAGCCTGGCAGGACACGCTACCCCTCCGTTAGATCAGAACAGCTTTCTTAAGTTGCCGCAAGCAAGTTCAATTGTTGAATGCAGTAGTCGGAGTCTGGTTGCTCACTGAAGCTAAGCAGGCTCAAGCTTGGTCAATATGTGGATGCTAGACCCTTTGTGGAAATCTAGTTTGCTGCTGGAGGTAGTTTTAGTCCAACCAGCAGGGGGTGCTCATTTTCTGACATGTACAATGTGGTTCCAAAACTTCGGACTGCGAAAAATAGTGACTTTTTAATGAAGCCTTAAACCGGCAACCGTAAAGAGGAGCATCCGTCTGATGAGGCATCAAAATGGCCTTCTGACCTTCTGGTGTCATGAATTACCCACCTTAATTATGACTTTGATATCATTCATTGAGGTGGTAGCAGATACTGCCAGCTATATTGAGCCAGTCAGAATGCGCTATTTTCTGAAAATCTAGTTTTCTGCTTGTGGTAGTTTCAGTCTGGCCAGCAGGGGGTGAAATCACCTTCCTCAATCATGAATTTGACCTCATTTATAGGGGTGGTAGCGCAATCTGCCGGCCACTTTGAGCCTGGCAGGACACGCTACCCCTCCGTTAGATCAGAACAGCTTTCTTAAGTTGCCACAAGCAAGTCAATTGTTGAATGCAGTAGTTGGAGTCTGGTTGCTCACTGAAGCTAAGCAGGCTCAAGCTTGGTCAATATGTGGATGCTAGACCCTTTGTGGAAATCTAGTTTGCTGCTGGAGGTAGTTTTAGTCCAACCAGCAGGGGGTGCTCATTTTCTGACATGTACAATGTGGTTCCAAAACGTCGGACTGAGAAAAAGAGTGACTTTTTAATGAAGCCTTAAACCGGCAACCGTAAAGAGGAGCATCCGTCTGATGAGGCATCAAACTGGCCTCCTGACCTTCTGTGGTCATGAATTCCCCACCTTAATTATGACTTTGATATCATTCATTGAGGTGGTAGCGGATACTGAAAGCTATGTTGAGCCGGTCAGGATGGGCTGTTTTCTGAAAATCTAATTTGCTGCTTGTGGTAGTTTCAGTCTGGCCAGCAGGGGGTGTAATCGACTTCCTCAATCATGAATTTGACCTCTTTTATAGGGGTGGTAGCGCAATCTGCCGGCCACTTTGAGCCTGGCAGGATACGCTACCCCTCCGTTAGATCAGACCAGCTTTCTTAATTTGTCCCTAGCAAGTTCAATTGTTGAATGCAGTAGTCGGAGTCTGGTTGCTCACTGAAGCTAAGCAGGCTCAAGCTTGGTCAATATGTGGATGCGAGACCCTTTGTGGAAATCTAGTTTGCTGCTGAAAGTAGTTTTAGTCCAACCAGCAGGGGGTGCTCGTTTTCTGACATGTACAATGTGGTTCCAAAACTTCGGACTGCGAAAAATAGTGACTTTTTAATGAAGCCTTAAACCGGCAACAGTAAAGAGGAGCATCCGTCTGATGAGGCATCAAACTGGCCTCCTGAACTTCTGTGGTCATGAATTCCGCACCTTAATTATGACTTTGATATCATTCATTGAGGTGGTAGCGGATACTGAAAGCTATATTGAGCCGGTCAGGATGCGCTATTTTCTGAAAATCTAGTTTGCTGCTTGTGGTAGTTTCAGTCTGGCCAGCAGGGGGTGTAATCACCTTCCTCAATCATGAATGTGACCTCATTTATAGGGGTGGTAGCGCAATCTGCCGGCCACTTTGAGCCTGGCAGGACACGCTACCCCTCCGTTAGATCAGAACAGCTTTCTTAAGTTGCCATAAGCAAGTTCAATTGTTGAATGCAGTAGTCGGAGTCTGGTTGCTCACTGAAGCTAAGCAGGGTCAAGCTTGGTCAATATGTGGATGCGAGTCCCTTTGTGGAAATCTAGTTTGCTGCTGGAGGTAGTTTTAGTCCAACCAGCAGGGGGTGCTCGTTTTCTGACATGTACAATGTGGTTCCAAAACTTCGGACTGCGAAAAATAGTGACTTTTTAATGAAGCCTTAAACCGGCAACCGTAAAGAGGAGCATCCGTCTGATGAGGCATCAAACTGGCCTCCTGACCTTCTGTGGTCATGAATTCCCCACCTTAATTATTACTTTGATATCATTCATTGAGGTGGTAGCGGATACTGCCAGCTTTATTGAGCCGGTCAGGATGGGCTATTTTCTGAAAATCTAGTTTGCTGCTTGTGGTAGTTTCAGTCTGGCCAGCAGGGGGTGAAATCACCTTCCTCAATCATGAATTTGACCTCATTTATAGGGGTGGTAGCGCAATCTGCCGGCCACTTTGAGCCTGGCAGGATACGCTACCCCTCCGTTAGATCAGAACAGCTTTCTTAAGTTGCCACAAGCAAGTCAATTGTTGAATGCAGTAGTCGGAGTCAGGTTGCTCACTGAAGCTAAGCAGGCTCAAGTTTGGTCAATATGTGGATGGGAGGCCCTTTGTGGAAATCTAGCTTGCTGCTGGAGGTAGTTTTAGTTCAACCAGCAGGGGGTGCTCGTTTTCTGACATGTACAATGTGGTTCCAAAACTTCGGACTGCGAAAAATAGTGACTTTTTAATGATGCTTTAAACCGGCAACCGTGAAGAGGAGCATCCGTCTGATGAGGCATCAAACTGGCCCCCTGAACTTCTGTGGTCATGAATTCCCCACCTTAATTATTACTTTGATATCTTTCATTGAGGTGGTAGCGGATACTGCCAGCTATATTGAGCCGGTCAGGATGGGCTATTTTCTGAAAATCTAGTTTGCTGCTTGTGGTGGTTTCAGTCTGACCAGCAGGGGGTGAAATCACCTTCCTCAATCATGAATTTGACCTCATTTATAGGGGTGGTAGCGCAATCTGCCGGCCACTTTGAGCCTGCAGGACACGCTACCCCTCCGTTAGATCAGAACAGCTTTCATAAGTTGCCACAAGCAAGTTCAATTGTTGAATGCAGTAGACGGAGTCTGGTTGCTCACTGAAGCTAAGCAACCTCAAGCTTGGTCAATATGTGGATGGGAGGCCTTTTGTGGAAATCTAGCTTGCGGCTGGAGGTAGTTTTAGTCCAACCAGCAGGGGGTGCTCATTTTCTGACATGTACAATGTGGTTCCAAAACTTCGGACTGTGAAAAAGAGTGCCTTTTTAATGAAGCCTTAAACCGGCAACCGTAAAGAGGAGCATCCGTCTGATGAGGCATCAAACTGGCCTCCTGACCTTCTGTGGTCATGAATTCCCCACCTTAATTATGACTTTGATATCATTCATTGAGGTGGTAGCAGATACTGCCAGCTATATTGAGCCAGTCAGAATGCGGTATTTTCTGAAAATCTAGTTTTCTGCTTGTGGTAGTTTCAGTCTGGCCAGCAGGGGTTGAAATCACCTTCCTCAATCATGAATTTGACCTCATTTATAGGGGTGGTAGCGCAATCTGCCGGCCACTTTGAGTCTGGCAGGACACGCTACCCCTCCGTAAGATCAGAACAGCTTTCTTAAGTTGCCGCAAGCAAGTTCAATTGTTGAATGCAGTAGTCGGAGTCTGGTTGCTCACTGAAGCTAAGCAGGGTCAAGCTTGGTCAATATGTGGATGCGAGTCCCTTTGTGGAAATCTAGTTTGCTGCTGGAGGTAGTTTTAGTCCAACCAGCAGGGGGTGCTCGTTTTCTGACATGTACAATGTGGTTCCAAAACTTCGGACTGCGAAAAATAGTGACTTTTTAATGAAGCCTTAAACCGGCAACCGTAAAGAGGAGCATCCGTCTGATGAGGCATCAAACTGGCCTCCTGACCTTCTGTGGTCATGAATTCCCCACCTTAATTATTACTTTGATATCATTCATTGAGGTGGTAGCGGATACTGCCAGCTATATTGAGCCGGTCAGGATGGGCTATTTTCTGAAAATCTAGTTTGCTGCTTGTGGTAGTTTCAGTCTGGCCAGCAGGGGGTGAAATCACCTTCCTCAATCATGAATTTGACCTCATTTATAGGGGTGGTAGCGCAATCTGCCGTCCACTTTGAGCCTGGCAGGACACGCTACCCCTCCGTTAGATCAGAACAGCTTTCTTAAGTTGCCACAAGCAAGTTCAATTGTTGAATGCGGTAGTCGGAGTCTGGTTGCTCACTGAAGCTAAGCAGGCTCAAGCTTGGTCAATATGTGGATGCGAGACCCTTTGTGGAAATCTAGTTTGCTGCTGAAAGTAGTTTTAGTTCAACCAGCAGTGGGTGCTCGTTTTCTGACATGTACAATGTGGTTCCAAAACTTCAGACTGCGAAAAATAGTGACTTTTTAATGAAGCCTTAAACCGGCAACCGTAAAGAGGAGCATCCGTCTGATGAGGCATCAAAATGGCCTTCTGACCTTCTGGTGTCATGAATTACCCACCTTAATTATGACTTTGATATCATTCATTGAGGTGGTAGCAGATACTGCCAGCTATATTGAGCCAGTCAGAATGCGCTATTTTCTGAAAATCTAGTTTGCTGCTTGTGGTAGTTTCAGTCTGGCCAGCAGGGGGTGAAATCACCTTCCTCAATCATGAATTTGACCTCATTTATAGGGGTGGTAGCGCAATCTGCCGGCCACTTTGAGCCTGGCAGGACACGCTACCCCTCCGTTAGATCAGAACAGCTTTCTTAAGTTGCCGCAAGCAAGTTCAATTGTTGAATGCAGTAGTCGGAGTCTGGTTGCTCACTGAAGCTAAGCAGGCTCAAGCTTGGTCAATATGTGGATGCTAGACCCTTTGTGGAAATCTAGTTTGCTGCTGGAGGTAGTTTTAATCCAACCAGCAGGGGGTGCTCATTTTCTGACATGTACAATGTGGTTC
Source organism: Garra rufa (assembly GCF_049309525.1). Taxonomy (NCBI): domain Eukaryota; kingdom Metazoa; phylum Chordata; class Actinopteri; order Cypriniformes; family Cyprinidae; genus Garra; species Garra rufa. The sequence continues at coordinate 17,632,433 of NC_133367.1, read as the reverse complement.
CAAAACGTCGGACTGAGAAAAAGAGTGACTTTTTAATGAAGCCTTAAACCAGCAACCGTAAAGAGGAGCATCCGTCTGATGAGGCATCAAACTGGCCTTCTGACCTTCTGTGGTCATGAATTCCCCACCTTAATTATGACTTTGATATCATTCATTGAGGTGGTAGCGGATACTGAAAGCTATATTGAGCCGGTCAGGATGGGCTGTTTTCTGAAAATCTAGTTTGCTGCTTGTGGTAGTTTCAGTCTGGCCAGCAGGGGGTGTAATCACCTTCCTCAATCATGAATTTGACCTCATTTATAGGGGTGGTAGCGCAATCTGCCGGCCACTTTGAGCCTGCAGGACACGCTACCCCTCCGTTAGATCAGAACAGCTTTCATAAGTTGCCACAAGCAAGTTCAATTGTTGAATGCAGTAGTCGGAGTCTGGTTGCTCACTGAAGCTAAGCAACCTCAAGCTTGGTCAATATGTGGATGGGAGGCCCTTTGTGGAAATCTAGCTCGCGGCTGGAGGTTGTTTTAGTCCAACCAGCAGGGGGTGCTCATTTTCTGACATGTACAATGTGGTTCCAAAACTTCGGACTGTGAAAAAGAGTGCCTTTTTAATGAAGCCTTAAACCGGCAACCGTAAAGAGGAGCATCCGTCTGATGAGGCATCAAACTGGCCTCCTGACCTTCTGTGGTCATGAATTCCCCACCTTAATTATGACTTTGATATCATTCATTGAGGTGGTAGCAGATACTGCCAGCTATATTGAGCCAGTCAGAATGCGGTATTTTCTGAAAATCTAGTTTTCTGCTTGTGGTAGTTTCAGTCTGGCCAGCAGGGGTTGAAATCACCTTCCTCAATCATGAATTTGACCTCATTTATAGGGGTGGTAGCGCAATCGGCCGGCCACTTTGAGCCTGGCAGGACACGCTACCCCTCCGTAAGATCAGAACAGCTTTCTTAAGTTGCCGCAAGCAAGTTCAATTGTTGAATGCAGTAGTCGGAGTCTGGTTGCTCACTGAAGCTAAGCAGGGTCAAGCTTGGTCAATATGTGGATGCGAGTCCCTTTGTGGAAATCTAGTTTGCTGCTGGAGGTAGTTTTAGTCCAACCAGCAGGGGGTGCTCGTTTTCTGACATGTACAATGTGGTTCCAAAACTTCGGACTGCGAAAAATAGTGACTTTTTAATGAAGCCTTAAACCGGCAACCGTAAAGAGGAGCATCCGTCTGATGAGGCATCAAACTGGCCTCCTGACCTTCTGTGGTCATGAATTCCCCACCTTAATTATTACTTTGATATCATTCATTGAGGTGGTAGCAGATACTGCCAGCTATATTGAGCCAGTCAGAATGCGCTATTTTCTGAAAATCTAGTTTGCTGCTTGTGGTAGTTTCAGTCTGGCCAGCAGGGGGTGAAATCACCTTCCTCAATCATGAATTTGACCTCATTTATAGGGGTGGTAGCGCAATCTGCCGGCCACTTTGAGCCTGGCAGGACACGCTACCCCTCCGTAAGATCAGAACAGCTTTCTTAAGTTGCCGCAAGCAAGTTCAATTGTTGAATGCAGTAGTCGGAGTCTGGTTGCTCACTGAAGCTAAGCAGGCTCAAGCTTGGTCAATATGTGGATGCTAGACCCTTTGTGGAAATCTAGTTTGCTGCTGGAGGTAGTTTTAGTCCAACCAGCAGGGGGTGCTCATTTTCTGACATGTACAATGTGGTTCCAAAACTTCGGACTGCGAAAAATAGTGACTTTTTAATGAAGCCTTAAACCGGCAACCGTAAAGAGGAGCATCTGTCTGATGAGGCATCAAAATGGCCTTCTGACCTTCTGGTGTCATGAATTACCCACCTTAATTATGACTTTGATATCATTCATTGAGGTGGTAGCAGATACTGCCAGCTATATTGAGCCAGTCAGAATGCGCTATTTTCTGAAAATCTAGTTTTCTGCTTGTGGTAGTTTCAGTCTGGCCAGCAGGGGGTGAAATCACCTTCCTCAATCATGAATTTGACCTCATTTATAGGGGTGGTAGCGCAATCTGCCGGCCACTTTGAGCCTGGCAGGATACGCTACCCCTCCGTTAGATCAGAACAGCTTTCTTAAGTTGCCGCAAGCAAGTTCAATTGTTGAATGCAGTAGTCGGAGTCTGGTTGCTCACTGAAGCTAAGCAACCTCAAGCTTGGTCAATATGTGAATGGGAGGCCCTTTGTGGAAATCTAGCTTGCGGCTGGAGGTAGTTTTAGTCCAACCAGCAGGGGGTGCTCATTTTCTGACATGTACAATGTGGTTCCAAAACTTCGGACTGAGAAAAAGAGTGACTTTTTAATGAAGCCTTAAACCGGCAAACGGAAAGAGGAGCATCCGTCTGATGAGGCATCAAACTGGCCTCCTGACCTTCTGTGGTCATGAATTCCCCACCTTAATTATGACTTTGATATCATTCATTGAGTTGGTAGCGCATACTGCCAGCTATATTGAGCCGGTCAGGATGCCCTATTTTCTGAAAATCTAGTTTGCTGCTTGTGGTAGTTTCAGTCTAGCCAGCAGGGGGTGTAATCACCTTCCTCAATCATGAATTTGACCTCATTTATAGGGGTGGTAGCGCAATCGGCCGGCCACTTTGAGCCTGGCAGGACACGCTACCCCTCCGTAAGATCAGAACAGCTTTCTTAAGTTGCCGCAAGCAAGTTCAATTGTTGAATGCAGTAGTCGGAGTCTGGTTGCTCACTGAAGCTAAGCAGGGTCAAGCTTGGTCAATATGTGGATGCGAGTCCCTTTGTGGAAATCTAGTTTGCTGCTGGAGGTAGTTTTAGTCCAACCAGCAGGGGGTGCTCGTTTTCTGACATGTACAATGTGGTTCCAAAACTTCGGACTGCGAAAAATAGTGACTTTTTAATGAAGCCTTAAACCGGCAACCGTAAAGAGGAGCATCCGTCTGATGAGGCATCAAACTGGCCTCCTGACCTTCTGTGGTCATGAATTCCCCACCTTAATTATTACTTTGATATCATTCATTGAGGTGGTAGCAGATACTGCCAGCTATATTGAGCCAGTCAGAATGCGCTATTTTCTGAAAATCTAGTTTGCTGCTTGTGGTAGTTTCAGTCTGGCCAGCAGGGGGTGAAATCACCTTCCTCAATCATGAATTTGACCTCATTTATAGGGGTGGTAGCGCAATCTGCCGGCCACTTTGAGCCTGGCAGGACACGCTACCCCTCTGTAAGATCAGAACAGCTTTCTTAAGTTGCCGCAAGCAAGTTCAATTGTTGAATGCAGTAGTCGGAGTCTGGTTGCTCACTGAAGCTAAGCAGGCTCAAGCTTGGTCAATATGTGGATGCTAGACCCTTTGTGGAAATCTAGTTTGCTGCTGGAGGTAGTTTTAGTCCAACCAGCAGGGGGTGCTCATTTTCTGACATGTACAATGTGGTTCCAAAACTTCGGACTGCGAAAAATAGTGACTTTTTAATGAAGCCTTAAACCGGCAACCGTAAAGAGGAGCATCTGTCTGATGAGGCATCAAAATGGCCTTCTGACCTTCTGGTGTCATGAATTACCCACCTTAATTATGACTTTGATATCATTCATTGAGGTGGTAGCAGATACTGCCAGCTATATTGAGCCAGTCAGAATGCGCTATTTTCTGAAAATCTAGTTTTCTGCTTGTGGTAGTTTCAGTCTGGCCAGCAGGGGGTGAAATCACCTTCCTCAATCATGAATTTGACCTCATTTATAGGGGTGGTAGCGCAATCTGCCGGCCACTTTGAGCCTGGCAGGACACGCTACCCCTCCGTAAGATCAGAACAGCTTTCTTAAGTTGCCGCAAGCAAGTTCAATTGTTGAATGCAGTAGTCGGAGTCTGGTTGCTCACTGAAGCTAAGCAGGCTCAAGCTTGGTCAATATGTGGATGCGAGTCCCTTTGTGGAAATCTAGTTTGCTGCTGGAGGTAGTTTTAGTCCAACCAGCAGGGGGTGCTCGTTTTCTGACATGTACAATGTGGTTCCAAAACTTCGGACTGCGAAAAATAGTGACTTTTTAATGAAGCCTTAAACCGGCAACCGTAAAGAGGAGCATCCGTCTGATGAGGCATCAAACTGGCCTCCTGACCTTCTGTGGTCATGAATTCCCCACCTTAATTATTACTTTGATATCATTCATTGAGGTGGTAGCAGATACTGCCAGCTATATTGAGCCAGTCAGAATGCGCTATTTTCTGAAAATCTAGTTTGCTGCTTGTGGTAGTTTCAGTCTGGCCAGCAGAGGGTGAAATCACCTTCCTCAATCATGAATTTGACCTCATTTATAGGGGTGGTAGCGCAATCTGCCGGCCACTTTGAGCCTGGCAGGACACGCTACCCCTCCGTTAGATCAGAACAGCTTTCTTAAGTTGCCATAAGCAAGTTCAATTGTTGAATGCAGTAGTCGGAGTCTGGTTGCTCACTGAAGCTAAGCAGGGTCAAGCTTGGTCAATATGTGGATGCGAGTCCCTTTGTGGAAATCTAGTTTGCTGCTGGAGGTAGTTTTAGTCCAACCAGCAGGGGGTGCTCGTTTTCTGACATGTACAATGTGGTTCCAAAACTTCGGACTGCGAAAAATAGTGACTTTTTAATGAAGCCTTAAACCGGCAACCGTAAAGATGCGCATTCGTCTGATGAGGCATCAAACTGGCCTCCTGACCTTCTGTGGTCATGAATTCCCCACCTTAATTATTACTTTGATATCATTCATTGAGGTGGTAGCGGATACTGCCAGCTATATTGAGCCGGTCAGGATGGGCTATTTTCTGAAAATCTAGTTTTCTGCTTGTGGTAGTTTCAGTCTGGCCAGCAGGGGGTGAAATCACCTTCCTCAATCATGAATTTGACCTCATTTATAGGGGTGGTAGCGCAATCTGCCGGCCACTTTGAGCCTGGCAGGATACGCTACCCCTCCGTTAGATCAGAACAGCTTTCTTAAGTTGCCGCAAGCAAGTTCAATTGTTGAATGCAGTAGTCGGAGTCTGGTTGCTCACTGAAGCTAAGCAACCTCAAGCTTGGTCAATATGTGAATGGGAGGCCCTTTGTGGAAATCTAGCTTGCGGCTGGAGGTAGTTTTAGTCCAACCAGCAGGGGGTGCTCATTTTCTGACATGTACAATGTGGTTCCAAAACTTCGGACTGAGAAAAAGAGTGACTTTTTAATGAAGCCTTAAACCGGCAAACGGAAAGAGGAGCATCCGTCTGATGAGGCATCAAACTGGCCTCCTGACCTTCTGTGGTCATGAATTCCCCACCTTAATTATGACTTTGATATCATTCATTGAGTTGGTAGCGCATACTGCCAGCTATATTGAGCCGGTCAGGATGCCCTATTTTCTGAAAATCTAGTTTGCTGCTTGTGGTAGTTTCAGTCTGGCCAGCAGGGGGTGTAATCACCTTCCTCAATCATGAATTTGACCTCATTTATAGTGGTGGTAGCGCAATCTGCCGGCCACTTTGAGCCTGGCAGGACACGCTACCCCTCCGTTAGATCAGAACAGCTTTCTTAAGTTGCCGCAAGCAAGTTCAATTGTTGAATGCAGTAGTCGGAGTCTGGTTGCTCACTGAAGCTAAGCAGGGTCAAGCTTGGTCAATATGTGGATGCGAGTCCCTTTGTGGAAATCTAGTTTGCTGCTGGAGGTAGTTTTAGTCCAACCAGCAGGGGGTGCTCGTTTTCTGACATGTACAATGTGGTTCCAAAACTTCGGACTGTGAAAAAGAGTGCCTTTTTAATGAAGCCTTAAACCGGCAACCGTAAAGAGGAGCATCCGTCTGATGAGGCATCAAACTGGCCTCCTGACCTTCTGTGGTCATGAATTCCCCACCTTAATTATGACTTTGATATCATTCATTGAGGTGGTAGCAGATACTGCCAGCTATATTGAGCCAGTCAGAATGCGGTATTTTCTGAAAATCTAGTTTTCTGCTTGTGGTAGTTTCAGTCTGGCCAGCAGGGGTTGAAATCACCTTCCTCAATCATGAATTTGACCTCATTTATAGGGGTGGTAGCGCAATCGGCCGGCCACTTTGAGCCTGGCAGGACACGCTACCCCTCCGTAAGATCAGAACAGCTTTCTTAAGTTGCCGCAAGCAAGTTCAATTGTTGAATGCAGTAGTCGGAGTCTGGTTGCTCACTGAAGCTAAGCAGGGTCAAGCTTGGTCAATATGTGGATGCGAGTCCCTTTGTGGAAATCTAGTTTGCTGCTGGAGGTAGTTTTAGTCCAACCAGCAGGGGGTGCTCGTTTTCTGACATGTACAATGTGGTTCCAAAACTTCGGACTGCGAAAAATAGTGACTTTTTAATGAAGCCTTAAACCGGCAACCGTAAAGAGGAGCATCCGTCTGATGAGGCATCAAACTGGCCTCCTGACCTTCTGTGGTCATGAATTCCCCACCTTAATTATTACTTTGATATCATTCATTGAGGTGGTAGCAGATACTGCCAGCTATATTGAGCCAGTCAGAATGCGCTATTTTCTGAAAATCTAGTTTGCTGCTTGTGGTAGTTTCAGTCTGGCCAGCAGGGGGTGAAATCACCTTCCTCAATCATGAATTTGACCTCATTTATAGGGGTGGTAGCGCAATCTGCCGGCCACTTTGAGCCTGGCAGGACACGCTACCCCTCCGTAAGATCAGAACAGCTTTCTTAAGTTGCCGCAAGCAAGTTCAATTGTTGAATGCAGTAGTCGGAGTCTGGTTGCTCACTGAAGCTAAGCAGGCTCAAGCTTGGTCAATATGTGGATGCTAGACCCTTTGTGGAAATCTAGTTTGCTGCTGGAGGTAGTTTTAGTCCAACCAGCAGGGGGTGCTCATTTTCTGACATGTACAATGTGGTTCCAAAACTTCGGACTGCGAAAAATAGTGACTTTTTAATGAAGCCTTAAACCGGCAACCGTAAAGAGGAGCATCTGTCTGATGAGGCATCAAAATGGCCTTCTGACCTTCTGGTGTCATGAATTACCCACCTTAATTATGACTTTGATATCATTCATTGAGGTGGTAGCAGATACTGCCAGCTATATTGAGCCAGTCAGAATGCGCTATTTTCTGAAAATCTAGTTTTCTGCTTGTGGTAGTTTCAGTCTGGCCAGCAGGGGGTGAAATCACCTTCCTCAATCATGAATTTGACCTCATTTATAGGGGTGGTAGCGCAATCTGCCGGCCACTTTGAGCCTGGCAGGGCACGCTACCCCTCCGTAAGATCAGAACAGCTTTCTTAAGTTGCCGCAAGCAAGTTCAATTGTTGAATGCAGTAGTCGGAGTCTGGTTGCTCACTGAAGCTAAGCAGGCTCAAGCTTGGTCAATATGTGGATGCGAGTCCCTTTGTGGAAATCTAGTTTGCTGCTGGAGGTAGTTTTAGTCCAACCAGCAGGGGGTGCTCGTTTTCTGACATGTACAATGTGGTTCCAAAACTTCGGACTGCGAAAAATAGTGACTTTTTAATGAAGCCTTAAACCGGCAACCGTAAAGAGGAGCATCCGTCTGATGAGGCATCAAACTGGCCTCCTGACCTTCTGTGGTCATGAATTCCCCACCTTAATTATTACTTTGATATCATTCATTGAGGTGGTAGCAGATACTGCCAGCTATATTGAGCCAGTCAGAATGCGCTATTTTCTGAAAATCTAGTTTGCTGCTTGTGGTAGTTTCAGTCTGGCCAGCAGAGGGTGAAATCACCTTCCTCAATCATGAATTTGACCTCATTTATAGGGGTGGTAGCGCAATCTGCCGGCCACTTTGAGCCTGGCAGGACACGCTACCCCTCCGTTAGATCAGAACAGCTTTCTTAAGTTGCCGTAAGCAAGTTCAATTGTTGAATGCAGTAGTCGGAGTCTGGTTGCTCACTGAAGCTAAGCAGGCTCAAGCTTGGTCAATATGTGGATGCTAGACCCTTTGTGGAAATCTAGTTTGCTGCTGGAGGTAGTTTTAGTCCAACCAGCAGGGGGTGCTCATTTTCTTACATGTACAATGTGGTTCCAAAACTTCGGACTGCGAAAAATAGTGACTTTTTAATGAAGCCTTAAACCGGCAACCGTAAAGAGGAGCATCCGTCTGATGAGGCATCAAAATGGCCTTCTGACCTTCTGGTGTCATGAATTACCCACCTTAATTATGACTTTGATATCATTCATTGAGGTGGTAGCAGATACTGCCAGCTATATTGAGCCAGTCAGAATGCGCTATTTTCTGAAAATCTAGTTTTCTGCTTGTGGTAGTTTCAGTCTGGCCAGCAGGGGGTGAAATCACCTTCCTCAATCATGAATTTGACCTCATTTATAGGGGTGGTAGCGCAATCTGCCGGCCACTTTGAGCCTGGCAGGACACGCTACCCCTCCGTTAGATCAGAACAGCTTTCTTAAGTTGCCACAAGCAAGTCAATTGTTGAATGCAGTAGTTGGAGTCTGGTTGCTCACTGAAGCTAAGCAGGCTCAAGCTTGGTCAATATGTGGATGCTAGACCCTTTGTGGAAATCTAGTTTGCTGCTGGAGGTAGTTTTAGTCCAACCAGCAGGGGGTGCTCATTTTCTGACATGTACAATGTGGTTCCAAAACGTCGGACTGAGAAAAAGAGTGACTTTTTAATGAAGCCTTAAACCGGCAACCGTAAAGAGGAGCATCCGTCTGATGAGGCATCAAACTGGCCTCCTGACCTTCTGTGGTCATGAATTCCCCACCTTAATTATGACTTTGATATCATTCATTGAGGTGGTAGCGGATACTGAAAGCTATATTGAGCCGGTCAGGATGGGCTGTTTTCTGAAAATCTAGTTTGCTGCTTGTGGTAGTTTCAGTCTGGCCAGCAGGGGGTGTAATCGACTTCCTCAATCATGAATTTGACCTCTTTTATAGGGGTGGTAGCGCAATCTGCCGGCCACTTTGAGCCTGGCAGGACACGCTACCCCTCCGTAAGATCAGAACAGCTTTCTTAAGTTGCCGCAAGCAAGTTCAATTGTTGAATGCAGTAGTCGGAGTCTGGTTGCTCACTGAAGCTAAGCAGGCTCAAGCTTGGTCAATATGTGGATGCTAGACCCTTTGTGGAAATCTAGTTTGCTGCTGGAGGTAGTTTTAGTCCAACCAGCAGGGGGTGCTCATTTTCTGACATGTACAATGTGGTTCCAAAACTTCGGACTGCGAAAAATAGTGACTTTTTAATGAAGCCTTAAACCGGCAACCGTAAAGAGGAGCATCTGTCTGATGAGGCATCAAAATGGCCTTCTGACCTTCTGGTGTCATGAATTACCCACCTTAATTATGACTTTGATATCATTCATTGAGGTGGTAGCAGATACTGCCAGCTATATTGAGCCAGTCAGAATGCGCTATTTTCTGAAAATCTAGTTTTCTGCTTGTGGTAGTTTCAGTCTGGCCAGCAGGGGGTGAAATCACCTTCCTCAATCATGAATTTGACCTCATTTATAGGGGTGGTAGCGCAATCTGCCGGCCACTTTGAGCCTGGCAGGATACGCTACCCCTCCGTTAGATCAGAACAGCTTTCTTAAGTTGCCGCAAGCAAGTTCAATTGTTGAATGCAGTAGTCGGAGTCTGGTTGCTCACTGAAGCTAAGCAACCTCAAGCTTGGTCAATATGTGAATGGGAGGCCCTTTGTGGAAATCTAGCTTGCGGCTGGAGGTAGTTTTAGTCCAACCAGCAGGGGGTGCTCATTTTCTGACATGTACAATGTGGTTCCAAAACTTCGGACTGAGAAAAAGAGTGACTTTTTAATGAAGCCTTAAACCGGCAAACGGAAAGAGGAGCATCCGTCTGATGAGGCATCAAACTGGCCTCCTGACCTTCTGTGGTCATGAATTCCCCACCTTAATTATGACTTTGATATCATTCATTGAGTTGGTAGCGCATACTGCCAGCTATATTGAGCCGGTCAGGATGCCCTATTTTCTGAAAATCTAGTTTGCTGCTTGTGGTAGTTTCAGTCTGGCCAGCAGGGGGTGTAATCACCTTCCTCAATCATGAATTTGACCTCATTTATAGGGGTGGTAGCGCAATCGGCCGGCCACTTTGAGCCTGGCAGGACACGCTACCCCTCCGTAAGATCAGAACAGCTTTCTTAAGTTGCCGCAAGCAAGTTCAATTGTTGAATGCAGTAGTCGGAGTCTGGTTGCTCACTGAAGCTAAGCAGGGTCAAGCTTGGTCAATATGTGGATGCGAGTCCCTTTGTGGAAATCTAGTTTGCTGCTGGAGGTAGTTTTAGTCCAACCAGCAGGGGGTGCTCGTTTTCTGACATGTACAATGTGGTTCCAAAACTTCGGACTGCGAAAAATAGTGACTTTTTAATGAAGCCTTAAACCGGCAACCGTAAAGAGGAGCATCCGTCTGATGAGGCATCAAACTGGCCTCCTGACCTTCTGTGGTCATGAATTCCCCACCTTAATTATTACTTTGATATCATTCATTGAGGTGGTAGCAGATACTGCCAGCTATATTGAGCCAGTCAGAATGCGCTATTTTCTGAAAATCTAGTTTGCTGCTTGTGGTAGTTTCAGTCTGGCCAGCAGGGGGTGAAATCACCTTCCTCAATCATGAATTTGACCTCATTTATAGGGGTGGTAGCGCAATCTGCCGGCCACTTTGAGCCTGGCAGGACACGCTACCCCTCTGTAAGATCAGAACAGCTTTCTTAAGTTGCCGCAAGCAAGTTCAATTGTTGAATGCAGTAGTCGGAGTCTGGTTGCTCACTGAAGCTAAGCAGGCTCAAGCTTGGTCAATATGTGGATGCTAGACCCTTTGTGGAAATCTAGTTTGCTGCTGGAGGTAGTTTTAGTCCAACCAGCAGGGGGTGCTCATTTTCTGACATGTACAATGTGGTTCCAAAACTTCGGACTGCGAAAAATAGTGACTTTTTAATGAAGCCTTAAACCGGCAACCGTAAAGAGGAGCATCTGTCTGATGAGGCATCAAAATGGCCTTCTGACCTTCTGGTGTCATGAATTACCCACCTTAATTATGACTTTGATATCATTCATTGAGGTGGTAGCAGATACTGCCAGCTATATTGAGCCAGTCAGAATGCGCTATTTTCTGAAAATCTAGTTTTCTGCTTGTGGTAGTTTCAGTCTGGCCAGCAGGGGGTGAAATCACCTTCCTCAATCATGAATTTGACCTCATTTATAGGGGTGGTAGCGCAATCTGCCGGCCACTTTGAGCCTGGCAGGACACGCTACCCCTCCGTAAGATCAGAACAGCTTTCTTAAGTTGCCGCAAGCAAGTTCAATTGTTGAATGCAGTAGTCGGAGTCTGGTTGCTCACTGAAGCTAAGCAGGCTCAAGCTTGGTCAATATGTGGATGCGAGTCCCTTTGTGGAAATCTAGTTTGCTGCTGGAGGTAGTTTTAGTCCAACCAGCAGGGGGTGCTCGTTTTCTGACATGTACAATGTGGTTCCAAAACTTCGGACTGCGAAAAATAGTGACTTTTTAATGAAGCCTTAAACCGGCAACCGTAAAGAGGAGCATCCGTCTGATGAGGCATCAAACTGGCCTCCTGACCTTCTGTGGTCATGAATTCCCCACCTTAATTATTACTTTGATATCATTCATTGAGGTGGTAGCAGATACTGCCAGCTATATTGAGCCAGTCAGAATGCGCTATTTTCTGAAAATCTAGTTTGCTGCTTGTGGTAGTTTCAGTCTGGCCAGCAGAGGGTGAAATCACCTTCCTCAATCATGAATTTGACCTCATTTATAGGGGTGGTAGCGCAATCTGCCGGCCACTTTGAGCCTGGCAGGACACGCTACCCCTCCGTTAGATCAGAACAGCTTTCTTAAGTTGCCATAAGCAAGTTCAATTGTTGAATGCAGTAGTCGGAGTCTGGTTGCTCACTGAAGCTAAGCAGGGTCAAGCTTGGTCAATATGTGGATGCGAGTCCCTTTGTGGAAATCTAGTTTGCTGCTGGAGGTAGTTTTAGTCCAACCAGCAGGGGGTGCTCGTTTTCTGACATGTACAATGTGGTTCCAAAACTTCGGACTGCGAAAAATAGTGACTTTTTAATGAAGCCTTAAACCGGCAACCGTAAAGATGCGCATTCGTCTGATGAGGCATCAAACTGGCCTCCTGACCTTCTGTGGTCATGAATTCCCCACCTTAATTATTACTTTGATATCATTCATTGAGGTGGTAGCGGATACTGCCAGCTATATTGAGCCGGTCAGGATGGGCTATTTTCTGAAAATCTAGTTTTCTGCTTGTGGTAGTTTCAGTCTGGCCAGCAGGGGGTGAAATCACCTTCCTCAATCATGAATTTGACCTCATTTATAGGGGTGGTAGCGCAATCTGCCGGCCACTTTGAGCCTGGCAGGATACGCTACCCCTCCGTTAGATCAGAACAGCTTTCTTAAGTTGCCGCAAGCAAGTTCAATTGTTGAATGCAGTAGTCGGAGTCTGGTTGCTCACTGAAGCTAAGCAACCTCAAGCTTGGTCAATATGTGAATGGGAGGCCCTTTGTGGAAATCTAGCTTGCGGCTGGAGGTAGTTTTAGTCCAACCAGCAGGGGGTGCTCATTTTCTGACATGTACAATGTGGTTCCAAAACTTCGGACTGAGAAAAAGAGTGACTTTTTAATGAAGCCTTAAACCGGCAAACGGAAAGAGGAGCATCCGTCTGATGAGGCATCAAACTGGCCTCCTGACCTTCTGTGGTCATGAATTCCCCACCTTAATTATGACTTTGATATCATTCATTGAGTTGGTAGCGCATACTGCCAGCTATATTGAGCCGGTCAGGATGCCCTATTTTCTGAAAATCTAGTTTGCTGCTTGTGGTAGTTTCAGTCTGGCCAGCAGGGGGTGTAATCACCTTCCTCAATCATGAATTTGACCTCATTTATAGTGGTGGTAGCGCAATCTGCCGGCCACTTTGAGCCTGGCAGGACACGCTACCCCTCCGTTAGATCAGAACAGCTTTCTTAAGTTGCCGCAAGCAAGTTCAATTGTTGAATGCAGTAGTCGGAGTCTGGTTGCTCACTGAAGCTAAGCAGGGTCAAGCTTGGTCAATATGTGGATGTGAGTCCCTTTGTGGAAATCTAGTTTGCTGCTGGAGGTAGTTTTAGTCCAACCAGCAGGGGGTGCTCGTTTTCTGACATGTACAATGTGGTTCCAAAACTTCGGACTGTGAAAAAGAGTGCCTTTTTAATGAAGCCTTAAACCGGCAACCGTAAAGAGGAGCATCCGTCTGATGAGGCATCAAACTGGCCTCCTGACCTTCTGTGGTCATGAATTCCCCACCTTAATTATGACTTTGATATCATTCATTGAGGTGGTAGCAGATACTGCCAGCTATATTGAGCCAGTCAGAATGCGGTATTTTCTGAAAATCTAGTTTTCTGCTTGTGGTAGTTTCAGTCTGGCCAGCAGGGGTTGAAATCACCTTCCTCAATCATGAATTTGACCTCATTTATAGGGGTGGTAGCGCAATCGGCCGGCCACTTTGAGCCTGGCAGGACACGCTACCCCTCCGTAAGATCAGAACAGCTTTCTTAAGTTGCCGCAAGCAAGTTCAATTGTTGAATGCAGTAGTCGGAGTCTGGTTGCTCACTGAAGCTAAGCAGGGTCAAGCTTGGTCAATATGTGGATGCGAGTCCCTTTGTGGAAATCTAGTTTGCTGCTGGAGGTAGTTTTAGTCCAACCAGCAGGGGGTGCTCGTTTTCTGACATGTACAATGTGGTTCCAAAACTTCGGACTGCGAAAAATAGTGACTTTTTAATGAAGCCTTAAACCGGCAACCGTAAAGAGGAGCATCCGTCTGATGAGGCATCAAACTGGCCTCCTGACCTTCTGTGGTCATGAATTCCCCACCTTAATTATTACTTTGATATCATTCATTGAGGTGGTAGCAGATACTGCCAGCTATATTGAGCCAGTCAGAATGCGCTATTTTCTGAAAATCTAGTTTGCTGCTTGTGGTAGTTTCAGTCTGGCCAGCAGGGGGTGAAATCACCTTCCTCAATCATGAATTTGACCTCATTTATAGGGGTGGTAGCGCAATCTGCCGGCCACTTTGAGCCTGGCAGGACACGCTACCCCTCCGTAAGATCAGAACAGCTTTCTTAAGTTGCCGCAAGCAAGTTCAATTGTTGAATGCAGTAGTCGGAGTCTGGTTGCTCACTGAAGCTAAGCAGGCTCAAGCTTGGTCAATATGTGGATGCTAGACCCTTTGTGGAAATCTAGTTTGCTGCTGGAGGTAGTTTTAGTCCAACCAGCAGGGGGTGCTCATTTTCTGACATGTACAATGTGGTTCCAAAACTTCGGACTGCGAAAAATAGTGACTTTTTAATGAAGCCTTAAACCGGCAACCGTAAAGAGGAGCATCTGTCTGATGAGGCATCAAAATGGCCTTCTGACCTTCTGGTGTCATGAATTACCCACCTTAATTATGACTTTGATATCATTCATTGAGGTGGTAGCAGATACTGCCAGCTATATTGAGCCAGTCAGAATGCGCTATTTTCTGAAAATCTAGTTTTCTGCTTGTGGTAGTTTCAGTCTGGCCAGCAGGGGGTGAAATCACCTTCCTCAATCATGAATTTGACCTCATTTATAGGGGTGGTAGCGCAATCTGCCGGCCACTTTGAGCCTGGCAGGGCACGCTACCCCTCCGTAAGATCAGAACAGCTTTCTTAAGTTGCCGCAAGCAAGTTCAATTGTTGAATGCAGTAGTCGGAGTCTGGTTGCTCACTGAAGCTAAGCAGGCTCAAGCTTGGTCAATATGTGGATGCGAGTCCCTTTGTGGAAATCTAGTTTGCTGCTGGAGGTAGTTTTAGTCCAACCAGCAGGGGGTGCTCGTTTTCTGACATGTACAATGTGGTTCCAAAACTTCGGACTGCGAAAAATAGTGACTTTTTAATGAAGCCTTAAACCGGCAACCGTAAAGAGGAGCATCCGTCTGATGAGGCATCAAACTGGCCTCCTGACCTTCTGTGGTCATGAATTCCCCACCTTAATTATTACTTTGATATCATTCATTGAGGTGGTAGCAGATACTGCCAGCTATATTGAGCCAGTCAGAATGCGCTATTTTCTGAAAATCTAGTTTGCTGCTTGTGGTAGTTTCAGTCTGGCCAGCAGAGGGTGAAATCACCTTCCTCAATCATGAATTTGACCTCATTTATAGGGGTGGTAGCGCAATCTGCCGGCCACTTTGAGCCTGGCAGGACACGCTACCCCTCCGTTAGATCAGAACAGCTTTCTTAAGTTGCCGTAAGCAAGTTCAATTGTTGAATGCAGTAGTCGGAGTCTGGTTGCTCACTGAAGCTAAGCAGGCTCAAGCTTGGTCAATATGTGGATGCTAGACCCTTTGTGGAAATCTAGTTTGCTGCTGGAGGTAGTTTTAGTCCAACCAGCAGGGGGTGCTCATTTTCTTACATGTACAATGTGGTTCCAAAACTTCGGACTGCGAAAAATAGTGACTTTTTAATGAAGCCTTAAACCGGCAACCGTAAAGAGGAGCATCCGTCTGATGAGGCATCAAAATGGCCTTCTGACCTTCTGGTGTCATGAATTACCCACCTTAATTATGACTTTGATATCATTCATTGAGGTGGTAGCAGATACTGCCAGCTATATTGAGCCAGTCAGAATGCGCTATTTTCTGAAAATCTAGTTTTCTGCTTGTGGTAGTTTCAGTCTGGCCAGCAGGGGGTGAAATCACCTTCCTCAATCATGAATTTGACCTCATTTATAGGGGTGGTAGCGCAATCTGCCGGCCACTTTGAGCCTGGCAGGACACGCTACCCCTCCGTTAGATCAGAACAGCTTTCTTAAGTTGCCACAAGCAAGTCAATTGTTGAATGCAGTAGTTGGAGTCTGGTTGCTCACTGAAGCTAAGCAGGCTCAAGCTTGGTCAATATGTGGATGCTAGACCCTTTGTGGAAATCTAGTTTGCTGCTGGAGGTAGTTTTAGTCCAACCAGCAGGGGGTGCTCATTTTCTGACATGTACAATGTGGTTCCAAAACGTCGGACTGAGAAAAAGAGTGACTTTTTAATGAAGCCTTAAACCGGCAACCGTAAAGAGGAGCATCCGTCTGATGAGGCATCAAACTGGCCTCCTGACCTTCTGTGGTCATGAATTCCCCACCTTAATTATGACTTTGATATCATTCATTGAGGTGGTAGCGGATACTGAAAGCTATATTGAGCCGGTCAGGATGGGCTGTTTTCTGAAAATCTAGTTTGCTGCTTGTGGTAGTTTCAGTCTGGCCAGCAGGGGGTGTAATCGACTTCCTCAATCATGAATTTGACCTCTTTTATAGGGGTGGTAGCGCAATCTGCCGGCCACTTTGAGCCTGGCAGGACACGCTACCCCTCCGTAAGATCAGAACAGCTTTCTTAAGTTGCCGCAAGCAAGTTCAATTGTTGAATGCAGTAGTCGGAGTCTGGTTGCTCACTGAAGCTAAGCAGGCTCAAGCTTGGTCAATATGTGGATGCTAGACCCTTTGTGGAAATCTAGTTTGCTGCTGGAGGTAGTTTTAGTCCAACCAGCAGGGGGTGCTCATTTTCTGACATGTACAATGTGGTTCCAAAACTTCGGACTGCGAAAAATAGTGACTTTTTAATGAAGCCTTAAACCGGCAACCGTAAAGAGGAGCATCTGTCTGATGAGGCATCAAAATGGCCTTCTGACCTTCTGGTGTCATGAATTACCCACCTTAATTATGACTTTGATATCATTCATTGAGGTGGTAGCAGATACTGCCAGCTATATTGAGCCAGTCAGAATGCGCTATTTTCTGAAAATCTAGTTTTCTGCTTGTGGTAGTTTCAGTCTGGCCAGCAGGGGGTGAAATCACCTTCCTCAATCATGAATTTGACCTCATTTATAGGGGTGGTAGCGCAATCTGCCGGCCACTTTGAGCCTGGCAGGATACGCTACCCCTCCGTTAGATCAGAACAGCTTTCTTAAGTTGCCGCAAGCAAGTTCAATTGTTGAATGCAGTAGTCGGAGTCTGGTTGCTCACTGAAGCTAAGCAACCTCAAGCTTGGTCAATATGTGAATGGGAGGCCCTTTGTGGAAATCTAGCTTGCGGCTGGAGGTAGTTTTAGTCCAACCAGCAGGGGGTGCTCATTTTCTGACATGTACAATGTGGTTCCAAAACTTCGGACTGAGAAAAAGAGTGACTTTTTAATGAAGCCTTAAACCGGCAAACGGAAAGAGGAGCATCCGTCTGATGAGGCATCAAACTGGCCTCCTGACCTTCTGTGGTCATGAATTCCCCACCTTAATTATGACTTTGATATCATTCATTGAGTTGGTAGCGCATACTGCCAGCTATATTGAGCCGGTCAGGATGCCCTATTTTCTGAAAATCTAGTTTGCTGCTTGTGGTAGTTTCAGTCTGGCCAGCAGGGGGTGTAATCACCTTCCTCAATCATGAATTTGACCTCATTTATAGGGGTGGTAGCGCAATCGGCCGGCCACTTTGAGCCTGGCAGGACACGCTACCCCTCCGTAAGATCAGAACAGCTTTCTTAAGTTGCCGCAAGCAAGTTCAATTGTTGAATGCAGTAGTCGGAGTCTGGTTGCTCACTGAAGCTAAGCAGGGTCAAGCTTGGTCAATATGTGGATGCGAGTCCCTTTGTGGAAATCTAGTTTGCTGCTGGAGGTAGTTTTAGTCCAACCAGCAGGGGGTGCTCGTTTTCTGACATGTACAATGTGGTTCCAAAACTTCGGACTGCGAAAAATAGTGACTTTTTAATGAAGCCTTAAACCGGCAACCGTAAAGAGGAGCATCCGTCTGATGAGGCATCAAACTGGCCTCCTGACCTTCTGTGGTCATGAATTCCCCACCTTAATTATTACTTTGATATCATTCATTGAGGTGGTAGCAGATACTGCCAGCTATATTGAGCCAGTCAGAATGCGCTATTTTCTGAAAATCTAGTTTGCTGCTTGTGGTAGTTTCAGTCTGGCCAGCAGGGGGTGAAATCACCTTCCTCAATCATGAATTTGACCTCATTTATAGGGGTGGTAGCGCAATCTGCCGGCCACTTTGAGCCTGGCAGGACACGCTACCCCTCTGTAAGATCAGAACAGCTTTCTTAAGTTGCCGCAAGCAAGTTCAATTGTTGAATGCAGTAGTCGGAGTCTGGTTGCTCACTGAAGCTAAGCAGGCTCAAGCTTGGTCAATATGTGGATGCTAGACCCTTTGTGGAAATCTAGTTTGCTGCTGGAGGTAGTTTTAGTCCAACCAGCAGGGGGTGCTCATTTTCTGACATGTACAATGTGGTTCCAAAACTTCGGACTGCGAAAAATAGTGACTTTTTAATGAAGCCTTAAACCGGCAACCGTAAAGAGGAGCATCTGTCTGATGAGGCATCAAAATGGCCTTCTGACCTTCTGGTGTCATGAATTACCCACCTTAATTATGACTTTGATATCATTCATTGAGGTGGTAGCAGATACTGCCAGCTATATTGAGCCAGTCAGAATGCGCTATTTTCTGAAAATCTAGTTTTCTGCTTGTGGTAGTTTCAGTCTGGCCAGCAGGGGGTGAAATCACCTTCCTCAATCATGAATTTGACCTCATTTATAGGGGTGGTAGCGCAATCTGCCGGCCACTTTGAGCCTGGCAGGACACGCTACCCCTCCGTAAGATCAGAACAGCTTTCTTAAGTTGCCGCAAGCAAGTTCAATTGTTGAATGCAGTAGTCGGAGTCTGGTTGCTCACTGAAGCTAAGCAGGCTCAAGCTTGGTCAATATGTGGATGCGAGTCCCTTTGTGGAAATCTAGTTTGCTGCTGGAGGTAGTTTTAGTCCAACCAGCAGGGGGTGCTCGTTTTCTGACATGTACAATGTGGTTCCAAAACTTCGGACTGCGAAAAATAGTGACTTTTTAATGAAGCCTTAAACCGGCAACCGTAAAGAGGAGCATCCGTCTGATGAGGCATCAAACTGGCCTCCTGACCTTCTGTGGTCATGAATTCCCCACCTTAATTATTACTTTGATATCATTCATTGAGGTGGTAGCAGATACTGCCAGCTATATTGAGCCAGTCAGAATGCGCTATTTTCTGAAAATCTAGTTTGCTGCTTGTGGTAGTTTCAGTCTGGCCAGCAGAGGGTGAAATCACCTTCCTCAATCATGAATTTGACCTCATTTATAGGGGTGGTAGCGCAATCTGCCGGCCACTTTGAGCCTGGCAGGACACGCTACCCCTCCGTTAGATCAGAACAGCTTTCTTAAGTTGCCATAAGCAAGTTCAATTGTTGAATGCAGTAGTCGGAGTCTGGTTGCTCACTGAAGCTAAGCAGGGTCAAGCTTGGTCAATATGTGGATGCGAGTCCCTTTGTGGAAATCTAGTTTGCTGCTGGAGGTAGTTTTAGTCCAACCAGCAGGGGGTGCTCGTTTTCTGACATGTACAATGTGGTTCCAAAACTTCGGACTGCGAAAAATAGTGACTTTTTAATGAAGCCTTAAACCGGCAACCGTAAAGATGCGCATTCGTCTGATGAGGCATCAAACTGGCCTCCTGACCTTCTGTGGTCATGAATTCCCCACCTTAATTATTACTTTGATATCATTCATTGAGGTGGTAGCGGATACTGCCAGCTATATTGAGCCGGTCAGGATGGGCTATTTTCTGAAAATCTAGTTTTCTGCTTGTGGTAGTTTCAGTCTGGCCAGCAGGGGGTGAAATCACCTTCCTCAATCATGAATTTGACCTCATTTATAGGGGTGGTAGCGCAATCTGCCGGCCACTTTGAGCCTGGCAGGATACGCTACCCCTCCGTTAGATCAGAACAGCTTTCTTAAGTTGCCGCAAGCAAGTTCAATTGTTGAATGCAGTAGTCGGAGTCTGGTTGCTCACTGAAGCTAAGCAACCTCAAGCTTGGTCAATATGTGAATGGGAGGCCCTTTGTGGAAATCTAGCTTGCGGCTGGAGGTAGTTTTAGTCCAACCAGCAGGGGGTGCTCATTTTCTGACATGTACAATGTGGTTCCAAAACTTCGGACTGAGAAAAAGAGTGACTTTTTAATGAAGCCTTAAACCGGCAAACGGAAAGAGGAGCATCCGTCTGATGAGGCATCAAACTGGCCTCCTGACCTTCTGTGGTCATGAATTCCCCACCTTAATTATGACTTTGATATCATTCATTGAGTTGGTAGCGCATACTGCCAGCTATATTGAGCCGGTCAGGATGCCCTATTTTCTGAAAATCTAGTTTGCTGCTTGTGGTAGTTTCAGTCTGGCCAGCAGGGGGTGTAATCACCTTCCTCAATCATGAATTTGACCTCATTTATAGTGGTGGTAGCGCAATCTGCCGGCCACTTTGAGCCTGGCAGGACACGCTACCCCTCCGTTAGATCAGAACAGCTTTCTTAAGTTGCCGCAAGCAAGTTCAATTGTTGAATGCAGTAGTCGGAGTCTGGTTGCTCACTGAAGCTAAGCAGGGTCAAGCTTGGTCAATATGTGGATGCGAGTCCCTTTGTGGAAATCTAGTTTGCTGCTGGAGGTAGTTTTAGTCCAACCAGCAGGGGGTGCTCGTTTTCTGACATGTACAATGTGGTTCCAAAACTTCGGACTGTGAAAAAGAGTGCCTTTTTAATGAAGCCTTAAACCGGCAACCGTAAAGAGGAGCATCCGTCTGATGAGGCATCAAACTGGCCTCCTGACCTTCTGTGGTCATGAATTCCCCACCTTAATTATGACTTTGATATCATTCATTGAGGTGGTAGCAGATACTGCCAGCTATATTGAGCCAGTCAGAATGCGGTATTTTCTGAAAATCTAGTTTTCTGCTTGTGGTAGTTTCAGTCTGGCCAGCAGGGGTTGAAATCACCTTCCTCAATCATGAATTTGACCTCATTTATAGGGGTGGTAGCGCAATCGGCCGGCCACTTTGAGCCTGGCAGGACACGCTACCCCTCCGTAAGATCAGAACAGCTTTCTTAAGTTGCCGCAAGCAAGTTCAATTGTTGAATGCAGTAGTCGGAGTCTGGTTGCTCACTGAAGCTAAGCAGGGTCAAGCTTGGTCAATATGTGGATGCGAGTCCCTTTGTGGAAATCTAGTTTGCTGCTGGAGGTAGTTTTAGTCCAACCAGCAGGGGGTGCTCGTTTTCTGACATGTACAATGTGGTTCCAAAACTTCGGACTGCGAAAAATAGTGACTTTTTAATGAAGCCTTAAACCGGCAACCGTAAAGAGGAGCATCCGTCTGATGAGGCATCAAACTGGCCTCCTGACCTTCTGTGGTCATGAATTCCCCACCTTAATTATTACTTTGATATCATTCATTGAGGTGGTAGCAGATACTGCCAGCTATATTGAGCCAGTCAGAATGCGCTATTTTCTGAAAATCTAGTTTGCTGCTTGTGGTAGTTTCAGTCTGGCCAGCAGGGGGTGAAATCACCTTCCTCAATCATGAATTTGACCTCATTTATAGGGGTGGTAGCGCAATCTGCCGGCCACTTTGAGCCTGGCAGGACACGCTACCCCTCCGTAAGATCAGAACAGCTTTCTTAAGTTGCCGCAAGCAAGTTCAATTGTTGAATGCAGTAGTCGGAGTCTGGTTGCTCACTGAAGCTAAGCAGGCTCAAGCTTGGTCAATATGTGGATGCTAGACCCTTTGTGGAAATCTAGTTTGCTGCTGGAGGTAGTTTTAGTCCAACCAGCAGGGGGTGCTCATTTTCTGACATGTACAATGTGGTTCCAAAACTTCGGACTGCGAAAAATAGTGACTTTTTAATGAAGCCTTAAACCGGCAACCGTAAAGAGGAGCATCTGTCTGATGAGGCATCAAAATGGCCTTCTGACCTTCTGGTGTCATGAATTACCCACCTTAATTATGACTTTGATATCATTCATTGAGGTGGTAGCAGATACTGCCAGCTATATTGAGCCAGTCAGAATGCGCTATTTTCTGAAAATCTAGTTTTCTGCTTGTGGTAGTTTCAGTCTGGCCAGCAGGGGGTGAAATCACCTTCCTCAATCATGAATTTGACCTCATTTATAGGGGTGGTAGCGCAATCTGCCGGCCACTTTGAGCCTGGCAGGGCACGCTACCCCTCCGTAAGATCAGAACAGCTTTCTTAAGTTGCCGCAAGCAAGTTCAATTGTTGAATGCAGTAGTCGGAGTCTGGTTGCTCACTGAAGCTAAGCAGGCTCAAGCTTGGTCAATATGTGGATGCGAGTCCCTTTGTGGAAATCTAGTTTGCTGCTGGAGGTAGTTTTAGTCCAACCAGCAGGGGGTGCTCGTTTTCTGACATGTACAATGTGGTTCCAAAACTTCGGACTGCGAAAAATAGTGACTTTTTAATGAAGCCTTAAACCGGCAACCGTAAAGAGGAGCATCCGTCTGATGAGGCATCAAACTGGCCTCCTGACCTTCTGTGGTCATGAATTCCCCACCTTAATTATTACTTTGATATCATTCATTGAGGTGGTAGCAGATACTGCCAGCTATATTGAGCCAGTCAGAATGCGCTATTTTCTGAAAATCTAGTTTGCTGCTTGTGGTAGTTTCAGTCTGGCCAGCAGAGGGTGAAATCACCTTCCTCAATCATGAATTTGACCTCATTTATAGGGGTGGTAGCGCAATCTGCCGGCCACTTTGAGCCTGGCAGGACACGCTACCCCTCCGTTAGATCAGAACAGCTTTCTTAAGTTGCCGTAAGCAAGTTCAATTGTTGAATGCAGTAGTCGGAGTCTGGTTGCTCACTGAAGCTAAGCAGGCTCAAGCTTGGTCAATATGTGGATGCTAGACCCTTTGTGGAAATCTAGTTTGCTGCTGGAGGTAGTTTTAGTCCAACCAGCAGGGGGTGCTCATTTTCTTACATGTACAATGTGGTTCCAAAACTTCGGACTGCGAAAAATAGTGACTTTTTAATGAAGCCTTAAACCGGCAACCGTAAAGAGGAGCATCCGTCTGATGAGGCATCAAAATGGCCTTCTGACCTTCTGGTGTCATGAATTACCCACCTTAATTATGACTTTGATATCATTCATTGAGGTGGTAGCAGATACTGCCAGCTATATTGAGCCAGTCAGAATGCGCTATTTTCTGAAAATCTAGTTTTCTGCTTGTGGTAGTTTCAGTCTGGCCAGCAGGGGGTGAAATCACCTTCCTCAATCATGAATTTGACCTCATTTATAGGGGTGGTAGCGCAATCTGCCGGCCACTTTGAGCCTGGCAGGACACGCTACCCCTCCGTTAGATCAGAACAGCTTTCTTAAGTTGCCACAAGCAAGTCAATTGTTGAATGCAGTAGTTGGAGTCTGGTTGCTCACTGAAGCTAAGCAGGCTCAAGCTTGGTCAATATGTGGATGCTAGACCCTTTGTGGAAATCTAGTTTGCTGCTGGAGGTAGTTTTAGTCCAACCAGCAGGGGGTGCTCATTTTCTGACATGTACAATGTGGTTCCAAAACGTCGGACTGAGAAAAAGAGTGACTTTTTAATGAAGCCTTAAACCGGCAACCGTAAAGAGGAGCATCCGTCTGATGAGGCATCAAACTGGCCTCCTGACCTTCTGTGGTCATGAATTCCCCACCTTAATTATGACTTTGATATCATTCATTGAGGTGGTAGCGGATACTGAAAGCTATATTGAGCCGGTCAGGATGGGCTGTTTTCTGAAAATCTAGTTTGCTGCTTGTGGTAGTTTCAGTCTGGCCAGCAGGGGGTGTAATCGACTTCCTCAATCATGAATTTGACCTCTTTTATAGGGGTGGTAGCGCAATCTGCCGGCCACTTTGAGCCTGGCAGGATACGCTACCCCTCCGTTAGATCAGATCAGCTTTCTTAATTTGTCCCTAGCAAGTTCAATTGTTGAATGCAGTAGTCGGAGTCTGGTTGCTCACTGAAGCTAAGCAGGCTCAAGCTTGGTCAATATGTGGATGCGAGACCCTTTGTGGAAATCTAGTTTGCTGCTGAAAGTAGTTTTAGTCCAACCAGCAGGGGGTGCTCGTTTTCTGACATGTACAATGTGGTTCCAAAACTTCGGACTGCGAAAAATAGTGACTTTTTAATGAAGCCTTAAACCGGCAACCGTAAAGAGGAGCATCCGTCTGATGAGGCATCAAACTGGCCTCCTGACCTTCTGTGGTCATGAATTCCCCACCTTAATTATTACTTTGATATCATTCATTGAGGTGGTAGCGGATACTGCCAGCTATATTGAGCCAGTCAGAATGCGCTATTTTCTGAAAATCTAGTTTGCTGCTTGTGGTAGTTTCAGTCTGGCCAGCAGGGGGTGAAATCACCTTCCTCAATCATGAATTTGACCTCATTTATAGGGGTGGTAGCGCAATCTGCCGGCCACTTTGAGCCTGGCAGGACACGCTACCCCTCCGTTAGATCAGAACAGCTTTCTTAAGTTGCCGCAAGCAAGTCAATTGTTGAATGCAGTAGTCGGAGTCTGGTTGCTCACTGAAGCTAAGCAGGCTCAAGTTTGGTCAATATGTGGATGGGAGGCCCTTTGTGGAAATCTAGCTTGCTGCTGGAGGTAGTTTTAGTTCAACCAGCAGGGGGTGCTCGTTTTCTGACATGTACAATGTGGTTCCAAAACTTCGGACTGCGAAAAATAGTGACTTTTTAATGATGCTTTAAACCGGCAACCGTGAAGAGGAGCATCCGTCTGATGAGGCATCAAACTGGCCCCCTGACCTTCTGTGGTCATGAATTCCCCACCTTAATTATTACTTTGATATCTTTCATTGAGGTGGTAGCGGATACTGCCAGCTATATTGAGCCGGTCAGGATGGGCTATTTTCTGAAAATCTAGTTTGCTGCTTGTGGTGGTTTCAGTCTGACCAGCAGGGGGTGAAATCACCTTCCTCAATCATGAATTTGACCTCATTTATAGGGGTGGTAGCGCAATCTGCCGGCCACTTTGAGCCTGCAGGACACGCTACCCCTCCGTTAGATCAGAACAGCTTTCATAAGTCGCCACAAGCAAGTTCAATTGTTGAATGCAGTAGTCGGAGTCTGGTTGCTCACTGAAGCTAAGCAACCTCAAGCTTGGTCAATATGTGAATGGGAGGCCCTTTGTGGAAATCTAGCTTGCGGCTGGAAGTAGTTTTAGTCCAACCAGCAGGGGGTGCTCATTTTCTGACATGTACAATGTGGTTCCAAAACTTCGGACTGAGAAAAAGAGTGACTTTTTAATGAAGCCTTAAACCGGCAAACGGAAAGAGGAGCATCCGTCTGATGAGGCATCAAACTGGCCTCCTGACCTTCTGTGGTCATGAATTCCCCACCTTAATTATGACTTTGATATCATTCATTGAGTTGGTAGCGCATACTGCCAGCTATATTGAGCCGGTCAGGATGCCCTATTTTCTGAAAATCTAGTTTGCTGCTTGTGGTAGTTTCAGTCTGGCCAGCAGGGGGTGTAATCACCTTCCTCAATCATGAATTTGACCTCATTTATAGTGGTGGTAGCGCAATCTGCCGGCCACTTTGAGCCTGGCAGGACACGCTACCCCTCCGTTAGATCAGAACAGCTTTCTTAAGTTGCCGCAAGCAAGTTCAATTGTTGAATGTAGTAGTCGGAGTCTGGTTGCTCACTGAAGCTAAGCAGGGTCAAGCTTGGTCAATATGTGGATGCGAGTCCCTTTGTGGAAATCTAGTTTGCTGCTGGAGGTAGTTTTAGTCCAACCAGCAGGGGGTGCTCGTTTTCTGACATGTACAATGTGGTTCCAAAACTTCGGACTGTGAAAAAGAGTGCCTTTTTAATGAAGCCTTAAACCGGCAACCGTAAAGAGGAGCATCCGTCTGATGAGGCATCAAACTGGCCTCCTGACCTTCTGTGGTCATGAATTCCCCACCTTAATTATGACTTTGATATCATTCATTGAGGTGGTAGCAGATACTGCCAGCTATATTGAGCCAGTCAGAATGCGCTATTTTCTGAAAATCTAGTTTTCTGCTTGTGGTAGTTTCAGTCTGGCCAGCAGGGGTTGAAATCACCTTCCTCAATCATGAATTTGACCTCATTTATAGGGGTGGTAGCGCAATCTGCCGGCCACTTTGAGTCTGGCAGGACACGCTACCCCTCCGTAAGATCAGAACAGCTTTCTTAAGTTGCCGCAAGCAAGTTCAATTGTTGAATGCAGTAGTCGGAGTCTGGTTGCTCACTGAAGCTAAGCAGGGTCAAGCTTGGTCAATATGTGGATGCGAGTCCCTTTGTGGAAATCTAGTTTGCTGCTGGAGGTAGTTTTAGTCCAACCAGCAGGGGGTGCTCGTTTTCTGACATGTACAATGTGGTTCCAAAACTTCGGACTGCGAAAAATAGTGACTTTTTAATGAAGCCTTAAACCGGCAACCGTAAAGAGGAGCATCCGTCTGATGAGGCATCAAACTGGCCTCCTGACCTTCTGTGGTCATGAATTCCCCACCTTAATTATTACTTTGATATCATTCATTGAGGTGGTAGCGGATACTGCCAGCTATATTGAGCCGGTCAGGATGGGCTATTTTCTGAAAATCTAGTTTGCTGCTTGTGGTAGTTTCAGTCTGGCCAGCAGGGGGTGAAATCACCTTCCTCAATCATGAATTTGACCTCATTTATAGGGGTGGTAGCGCAATCTGCCGTCCACTTTGAGCCTGGCAGGACACGCTACCCCTCCGTTAGATCAGAACAGCTTTCTTAAGTTGCCACAAGCAAGTTCAATTGTTGAATGCGGTAGTCGGAGTCTGGTTGCTCACTGAAGCTAAGCAGGCTCAAGCTTGGTCAATATGTGGATGCGAGACCCTTTGTGGAAATCTAGTTTGCTGCTGAAAGTAGTTTTAGTTCAACCAGCAATGGGTGCTCGTTTTCTGACATGTACAATGTGGTTCCAAAACTTCAGACTGCGAAAAATAGTGACTTTTTAATGAAGCCTTAAACCGGCAACCGTAAAGAGGAGCATCCGTCTGATGAGGCATCAAAATGGCCTTCTGACCTTCTGGTGTCATGAATTACCCACCTTAATTATGACTTTGATATCATTCATTGAGGTGGTAGCAGATACTGCCAGCTATATTGAGCCAGTCAGAATGCGCTATTTTCTGAAAATCTAGTTTGCTGCTTGTGGTAGTTTCAGTCTGGCCAGCAGGGGGTGAAATCACCTTCCTCAATCATGAATTTGACCTCATTTATAGGGGTGGTAGCGCAATCTGCCGGCCACTTTGAGCCTGGCAGGACACGCTACCCCTCCGTTAGATCAGAACAGCTTTCTTAAGTTGCCGCAAGCAAGTTCAATTGTTGAATGCAGTAGTCGGAGTCTGGTTGCTCACTGAAGCTAAGCAGGCTCAAGCTTGGTCAATATGTGGATGCTAGACCCTTTGTGGAAATCTAGTTTGCTGCTGGAGGTAGTTTTAGTCCAACCAGCAGGGGGTGCTCATTTTCTGACATGTACAATGTGGTTCCAAAACGTCGGACTGAGAAAAAGAGTGACTTTTTAATGAAGCCTTAAACCAGCAACCGTAAAGAGGAGCATCCGTCTGATGAGGCATCAAACTGGCCTTCTGACCTTCTGTGGTCATGAATTCCCCACCTTAATTATGACTTTGATATCATTCATTGAGGTGGTAGCGGATACTGAAAGCTATATTGAGCCGGTCAGGATGGGCTGTTTTCTGAAAATCTAGTTTGCTGCTTGTGGTAGTTTCAGTCTGGCCAGCAGGGGGTGTAATCACCTTCCTCAATCATGAATTTGACCTCATTTATAGGGGTGGTAGCGCAATCTGCCGGCCACTTTGAGCCTGCAGGACACGCTACCCCTCCGTTAGATCAGAACAGCTTTCATAAGTTGCCACAAGCAAGTTCAATTGTTGAATGCAGTAGTCGGAGTCTGGTTGCTCACTGAAGCTAAGCAACCTCAAGCTTGGTCAATATGTGGATGGGAGGCCCTTTGTGGAAATCTAGCTCGCGGCTGGAGGTAGTTTTAGTCCAACCAGCAGGGGGTGCTCATTTTCTGACATGTACAATGTGGTTCCAAAACTTCGGACTGTGAAAAAGAGTGCCTTTTTAATGAAGCCTTAAACCGGCAACCGTAAAGAGGAGCATCCGTCTGATGAGGCATCAAACTGGCCTCCTGACCTTCTGTGGTCATGAATTCCCCACCTTAATTATGACTTTGATATCATTCATTGAGGTGGTAGCAGATACTGCCAGCTATATTGAGCCAGTCAGAATGCGGTATTTTCTGAAAATCTAGTTTTCTGCTTGTGGTAGTTTCAGTCTGGCCAGCAGGGGTTGAAATCACCTTCCTCAATCATGAATTTGACCTCATTTATAGGGGTGGTAGCGCAATCGGCCGGCCACTTTGAGCCTGGCAGGACACGCTACCCCTCCGTAAGATCAGAACAGCTTTCTTAAGTTGCCGCAAGCAAGTTCAATTGTTGAATGCAGTAGTCGGAGTCTGGTTGCTCACTGAAGCTAAGCAGGGTCAAGCTTGGTCAATATGTGGATGCGAGTCCCTTTGTGGAAATCTAGTTTGCTGCTGGAGGTAGTTTTAGTCCAACCAGCAGGGGGTGCTCGTTTTCTGACATGTACAATGTGGTTCCAAAACTTCGGACTGCGAAAAATAGTGACTTTTTAATGAAGCCTTAAACCGGCAACCGTAAAGAGGAGCATCCGTCTGATGAGGCATCAAACTGGCCTCCTGACCTTCTGTGGTCATGAATTCCCCACCTTAATTATTACTTTGATATCATTCATTGAGGTGGTAGCAGATACTGCCAGCTATATTGAGCCAGTCAGAATGCGCTATTTTCTGAAAATCTAGTTTGCTGCTTGTGGTAGTTTCAGTCTGGCCAGCAGGGGGTGAAATCACCTTCCTCAATCATGAATTTGACCTCATTTATAGGGGTGGTAGCGCAATCTGCCGGCCACTTTGAGCCTGGCAGGACACGCTACCCCTCCGTAAGATCAGAACAGCTTTCTTAAGTTGCCGCAAGCAAGTTCAATTGTTGAATGCAGTAGTCGGAGTCTGGTTGCTCACTGAAGCTAAGCAGGCTCAAGCTTGGTCAATATGTGGATGCTAGACCCTTTGTGGAAATCTAGTTTGCTGCTGGAGGTAGTTTTAGTCCAACCAGCAGGGGGTGCTCATTTTCTGACATGTACAATGTGGTTCCAAAACTTCGGACTGCGAAAAATAGTGACTTTTTAATGAAGCCTTAAACCGGCAACCGTAAAGAGGAGCATCTGTCTGATGAGGCATCAAAATGGCCTTCTGACCTTCTGGTGTCATGAATTACCCACCTTAATTATGACTTTGATATCATTCATTGAGGTGGTAGCAGATACTGCCAGCTATATTGAGCCAGACAGAATGCGCTATTTTCTGAAAATCTAGTTTTCTGCTTGTGGTAGTTTCAGTCTGGCCAGCAGGGGGTGAAATCACCTTCCTCAATCATGAATTTGACCTCATTTATAGGGGTGGTAGCGCAATCTGCCGGCCACTTTGAGCCTGGCAGGACACGCTACCCTCCGTAAGATCAGAACAGCTTTCTTAAGTTGCTGCAAGCAAGTTCAATTGTTGAATGCAGTAGTCGGAGTCTGGTTGCTCACTGAAGCTAAGCAGGGTCAAGCTTGGTCAATATGTGGATGCGAGTCCCTTTGTGGAAATCTACTTTGCTGCTGGAGGTAGTTTTAGTCCAACCAGCAGGGGGTGCTCGTTTTCTGACATGTACAATGTGG
Organism: Garra rufa; assembly: GCF_049309525.1. NCBI lineage: Eukaryota > Metazoa > Chordata > Actinopteri > Cypriniformes > Cyprinidae > Garra > Garra rufa. Next base: position 17,602,804 of record NC_133367.1, on the reverse strand, counting down.
TTCCAAAACTTCGGACTGCGAAAAATAGTGACTTTTTAATGAAGCCTTAAACCGGCAACCGTAAAGATGCGCATCCGTCTGATGAGGCATCAAACTGGCCTCCTGACCTTCTGTGGTCATGAATTCCCCACCTTAATTATTACTTTGATATCATTCATTGAGGTGGTAGCGGATACTGCCAGCTATATTGAGCCGGTCAGGATGGGCTATTTTCTGAAAATCTAGTTTTCTGCTTGTGGTAGTTTCAGTCTGGCCAGCAGGGGGTGAAATCACCTTCCTCAATCATGAATTTGACCTCATTTATAGGGGTGGTAGCGCAATCTGCCGGCCACTTTGAGCCTGGCAGGATACGCTACCCCTCCGTTAGATCAGAACAGCTTTCTTAAGTTGCCGCAAGCAAGTTCAATTGTTGAATGCAGTAGTCGGAGTCTGGTTGCTCACTGAAGCTAAGCAACCTCAAGCTTGGTCAATATGTGAATGGGAGGCCCTTTGTGGAAATCTAGCTTGCGGCTGGAGGTAGTTTTAGTCCAACCAGCAGGGGGTGCTCATTTTCTGACATGTACAATGTGGTTCCAAAACTTCGGACTGAGAAAAAGAGTGACTTTTTAATGAAGCCTTAAACCGGCAAACGGAAAGAGGAGCATCCGTCTGATGAGGCATCAAACTGGCCTCCTGACCTTCTGTGGTCATGAATTCCCCACCTTAATTATGACTTTGATATCATTCATTGAGTTGGTAGCGCATACTGCCAGCTATATTGAGCCGGTCAGGATGCCCTATTTTCTGAAAATCTAGTTTGCTGCTTGTGGTAGTTTCAGTCTGGCCAGCAGGGGGTGTAATCACCTTCCTCAATCATGAATTTGACCTCATTTATAGGGGTGGTAGCGCAATCGGCCGGCCACTTTGAGCCTGGCAGGACACGCTACCCCTCCGTAAGATCAGAACAGCTTTCTTAAGTTGCCGCAAGCAAGTTCAATTGTTGAATGCAGTAGTCGGAGTCTGGTTGCTCACTGAAGCTAAGCAGGGTCAAGCTTGGTCAATATGTGGATGCGAGTCCCTTTGTGGAAATCTAGTTTGCTGCTGGAGGTAGTTTTAGTCCAACCAGCAGGGGGTGCTCGTTTTCTGACATGTACAATGTGGTTCCAAAACTTCGGACTGCGAAAAATAGTGACTTTTTAATGAAGCCTTAAACCGGCAACCGTAAAGAGGAGCATCCGTCTGATGAGGCATCAAACTGGCCTCCTGACCTTCTGTGGTCATGAATTCCCCACCTTAATTATTACTTTGATATCATTCATTGAGGTGGTAGCAGATACTGCCAGCTATATTGAGCCAGTCAGAATGCGCTATTTTCTGAAAATCTAGTTTGCTGCTTGTGGTAGTTTCAGTCTGGCCAGCAGGGGGTGAAATCACCTTCCTCAATCATGAATTTGACCTCATTTATAGGGGTGGTAGCGCAATCTGCCGGCCACTTTGAGCCTGGCAGGACACGCTACCCCTCCATAAGATCAGAACAGCTTTCTTAAGTTGCCGCAAGCAAGTTCAATTGTTGAATGCAGTAGTCGGAGTCTGGTTGCTCACTGAAGCTAAGCAGGCTCAAGCTTGGTCAATATGTGGATGCTAGACCCTTTGTGGAAATCTAGTTTGCTGCTGGAGGTAGTTTTAGTCCAACCAGCAGGGGGTGCTCATTTTCTGACATGTACAATGTGGTTCCAAAACTTCGGACTGCGAAAAATAGTGACTTTTTAATGAAGCCTTAAACCGGCAACCGTAAAGAGGAGCATCTGTCTGATGAGGCATCAAAATGGCCTTCTGACCTTCTGGTGTCATGAATTACCCACCTTAATTATGACTTTGATATCATTCATTGAGGTGGTAGCAGATACTGCCAGCTATATTGAGCCAGTCAGAATGCGCTATTTTCTGAAAATCTAGTTTTCTGCTTGTGGTAGTTTCAGTCTGGCCAGCAGGGGGTGAAATCACCTTCCTCAATCATGAATTTGACCTCATTTATAGGGGTGGTAGCGCAATCTGCCGGCCACTTTGAGCCTGGCAGGGCACGCTACCCCTCCGTAAGATCAGAACAGCTTTCTTAAGTTGCCGCAAGCAAGTTCAATTGTTGAATGCAGTAGTCGGAGTCTGGTTGCTCACTGAAGCTAAGCAGGCTCAAGCTTGGTCAATATGTGGATGCGAGTCCCTTTGTGGAAATCTAGTTTGCTGCTGGAGGTAGTTTTAGTCCAACCAGCAGGGGGTGCTCGTTTTCTGACATGTACAATGTGGTTCCAAAACTTCGGACTGCGAAAAATAGTGACTTTTTAATGAAGCCTTAAACCGGCAACCGTAAAGAGGAGCATCCGTCTGATGAGGCATCAAACTGGCCTCCTGACCTTCTGTGGTCATGAATTCCCCACCTTAATTATTACTTTGATATCATTCATTGAGGTGGTAGCAGATACTGCCAGCTATATTGAGCCAGTCAGAATGCGCTATTTTCTGAAAATCTAGTTTGCTGCTTGTGGTAGTTTCAGTCTGGCCAGCAGAGGGTGAAATCACCTTCCTCAATCATGAATTTGACCTCATTTATAGGGGTGGTAGCGCAATCTGCCGGCCACTTTGAGCCTGGCAGGACACGCTACCCCTCCGTTAGATCAGAACAGCTTTCTTAAGTTGCCGTAAGCAAGTTCAATTGTTGAATGCAGTAGTCGGAGTCTGGTTGCTCACTGAAGCTAAGCAGGCTCAAGCTTGGTCAATATGTGGATGCTAGACCCTTTGTGGAAATCTAGTTTGCTGCTGGAGGTAGTTTTAGTCCAACCAGCAGGGGGTGCTCATTTTCTTACATGTACAATGTGGTTCCAAAACTTCGGACTGCGAAAAATAGTGACTTTTTAATGAAGCCTTAAACCGGCAACCGTAAAGAGGAGCATCCGTCTGATGAGGCATCAAAATGGCCTTCTGACCTTCTGGTGTCATGAATTACCCACCTTAATTATGACTTTGATATCATTCATTGAGGTGGTAGCAGATACTGCCAGCTATATTGAGCCAGTCAGAATGCGCTATTTTCTGAAAATCTAGTTTTCTGCTTGTGGTAGTTTCAGTCTGGCCAGCAGGGGGTGAAATCACCTTCCTCAATCATGAATTTGACCTCATTTATAGGGGTGGTAGCGCAATCTGCCGGCCACTTTGAGCCTGGCAGGACACGCTACCCCTCCGTTAGATCAGAACAGCTTTCTTAAGTTGCCACAAGCAAGTCAATTGTTGAATGCAGTAGTTGGAGTCTGGTTGCTCACTGAAGCTAAGCAGGCTCAAGCTTGGTCAATATGTGGATGCTAGACCCTTTGTGGAAATCTAGTTTGCTGCTGGAGGTAGTTTTAGTCCAACCAGCAGGGGGTGCTCATTTTCTGACATGTACAATGTGGTTCCAAAACGTCGGACTGAGAAAAAGAGTGACTTTTTAATGAAGCCTTAAACCGGCAACCGTAAAGAGGAGCATCCGTCTGATGAGGCATCAAACTGGCCTCCTGACCTTCTGTGGTCATGAATTCCCCACCTTAATTATGACTTTGATATCATTCATTGAGGTGGTAGCGGATACTGAAAGCTATATTGAGCCGGTCAGGATGGGCTGTTTTCTGAAAATCTAGTTTGCTGCTTGTGGTAGTTTCAGTCTGGCCAGCAGGGGGTGTAATCGACTTCCTCAATCATGAATTTGACCTCTTTTATAGGGGTGGTAGCGCAATCTGCCGGCCACTTTGAGCCTGGCAGGATACGCTACCCCTCCGTTAGATCAGATCAGCTTTCTTAATTTGTCCCTAGCAAGTTCAATTGTTGAATGCAGTAGTCGGAGTCTGGTTGCTCACTGAAGCTAAGCAGGCTCAAGCTTGGTCAATATGTGGATGCGAGACCCTTTGTGGAAATCTAGTTTGCTGCTGAAAGTAGTTTTAGTCCAACCAGCAGGGGGTGCTCGTTTTCTGACATGTACAATGTGGTTCCAAAACTTCGGACTGCGAAAAATAGTGACTTTTTAATGAAGCCTTAAACCGGCAACCGTAAAGAGGAGCATCCGTCTGATGAGGCATCAAACTGGCCTCCTGACCTTCTGTGGTCATGAATTCCCCACCTTAATTATTACTTTGATATCATTCATTGAGGTGGTAGCGGATACTGCCAGCTATATTGAGCCAGTCAGAATGCGCTATTTTCTGAAAATCTAGTTTGCTGCTTGTGGTAGTTTCAGTCTGGCCAGCAGGGGGTGAAATCACCTTCCTCAATCATGAATTTGACCTCATTTATAGGGGTGGTAGCGCAATCTGCCGGCCACTTTGAGCCTGGCAGGACACGCTACCCCTCCGTTAGATCAGAACAGCTTTCTTAAGTTGCCGCAAGCAAGTCAATTGTTGAATGCAGTAGTCGGAGTCTGGTTGCTCACTGAAGCTAAGCAGGCTCAAGTTTGGTCAATATGTGGATGGGAGGCCCTTTGTGGAAATCTAGCTTGCTGCTGGAGGTAGTTTTAGTTCAACCAGCAGGGGGTGCTCGTTTTCTGACATGTACAATGTGGTTCCAAAACTTCGGACTGCGAAAAATAGTGACTTTTTAATGATGCTTTAAACCGGCAACCGTGAAGAGGAGCATCCGTCTGATGAGGCATCAAACTGGCCCCCTGACCTTCTGTGGTCATGAATTCCCCACCTTAATTATTACTTTGATATCTTTCATTGAGGTGGTAGCGGATACTGCCAGCTATATTGAGCCGGTCAGGATGGGCTATTTTCTGAAAATCTAGTTTGCTGCTTGTGGTGGTTTCAGTCTGACCAGCAGGGGGTGAAATCACCTTCCTCAATCATGAATTTGACCTCATTTATAGGGGTGGTAGCGCAATCTGCCGGCCACTTTGAGCCTGCAGGACACGCTACCCCTCCGTTAGATCAGAACAGCTTTCATAAGTCGCCACAAGCAAGTTCAATTGTTGAATGCAGTAGTCGGAGTCTGGTTGCTCACTGAAGCTAAGCAACCTCAAGCTTGGTCAATATGTGAATGGGAGGCCCTTTGTGGAAATCTAGCTTGCGGCTGGAAGTAGTTTTAGTCCAACCAGCAGGGGGTGCTCATTTTCTGACATGTACAATGTGGTTCCAAAACTTCGGACTGAGAAAAAGAGTGACTTTTTAATGAAGCCTTAAACCGGCAAACGGAAAGAGGAGCATCCGTCTGATGAGGCATCAAACTGGCCTCCTGACCTTCTGTGGTCATGAATTCCCCACCTTAATTATGACTTTGATATCATTCATTGAGTTGGTAGCGCATACTGCCAGCTATATTGAGCCGGTCAGGATGCCCTATTTTCTGAAAATCTAGTTTGCTGCTTGTGGTAGTTTCAGTCTGGCCAGCAGGGGGTGTAATCACCTTCCTCAATCATGAATTTGACCTCATTTATAGTGGTGGTAGCGCAATCTGCCGGCCACTTTGAGCCTGGCAGGACACGCTACCCCTCCGTTAGATCAGAACAGCTTTCTTAAGTTGCCGCAAGCAAGTTCAATTGTTGAATGTAGTAGTCGGAGTCTGGTTGCTCACTGAAGCTAAGCAGGGTCAAGCTTGGTCAATATGTGGATGCGAGTCCCTTTGTGGAAATCTAGTTTGCTGCTGGAGGTAGTTTTAGTCCAACCAGCAGGGGGTGCTCGTTTTCTGACATGTACAATGTGGTTCCAAAACTTCGGACTGTGAAAAAGAGTGCCTTTTTAATGAAGCCTTAAACCGGCAACCGTAAAGAGGAGCATCCGTCTGATGAGGCATCAAACTGGCCTCCTGACCTTCTGTGGTCATGAATTCCCCACCTTAATTATGACTTTGATATCATTCATTGAGGTGGTAGCAGATACTGCCAGCTATATTGAGCCAGTCAGAATGCGCTATTTTCTGAAAATCTAGTTTTCTGCTTGTGGTAGTTTCAGTCTGGCCAGCAGGGGTTGAAATCACCTTCCTCAATCATGAATTTGACCTCATTTATAGGGGTGGTAGCGCAATCTGCCGGCCACTTTGAGTCTGGCAGGACACGCTACCCCTCCGTAAGATCAGAACAGCTTTCTTAAGTTGCCGCAAGCAAGTTCAATTGTTGAATGCAGTAGTCGGAGTCTGGTTGCTCACTGAAGCTAAGCAGGGTCAAGCTTGGTCAATATGTGGATGCGAGTCCCTTTGTGGAAATCTAGTTTGCTGCTGGAGGTAGTTTTAGTCCAACCAGCAGGGGGTGCTCGTTTTCTGACATGTACAATGTGGTTCCAAAACTTCGGACTGCGAAAAATAGTGACTTTTTAATGAAGCCTTAAACCGGCAACCGTAAAGAGGAGCATCCGTCTGATGAGGCATCAAACTGGCCTCCTGACCTTCTGTGGTCATGAATTCCCCACCTTAATTATTACTTTGATATCATTCATTGAGGTGGTAGCGGATACTGCCAGCTATATTGAGCCGGTCAGGATGGGCTATTTTCTGAAAATCTAGTTTGCTGCTTGTGGTAGTTTCAGTCTGGCCAGCAGGGGGTGAAATCACCTTCCTCAATCATGAATTTGACCTCATTTATAGGGGTGGTAGCGCAATCTGCCGTCCACTTTGAGCCTGGCAGGACACGCTACCCCTCCGTTAGATCAGAACAGCTTTCTTAAGTTGCCACAAGCAAGTTCAATTGTTGAATGCGGTAGTCGGAGTCTGGTTGCTCACTGAAGCTAAGCAGGCTCAAGCTTGGTCAATATGTGGATGCGAGACCCTTTGTGGAAATCTAGTTTGCTGCTGAAAGTAGTTTTAGTTCAACCAGCAATGGGTGCTCGTTTTCTGACATGTACAATGTGGTTCCAAAACTTCAGACTGCGAAAAATAGTGACTTTTTAATGAAGCCTTAAACCGGCAACCGTAAAGAGGAGCATCCGTCTGATGAGGCATCAAAATGGCCTTCTGACCTTCTGGTGTCATGAATTACCCACCTTAATTATGACTTTGATATCATTCATTGAGGTGGTAGCAGATACTGCCAGCTATATTGAGCCAGTCAGAATGCGCTATTTTCTGAAAATCTAGTTTGCTGCTTGTGGTAGTTTCAGTCTGGCCAGCAGGGGGTGAAATCACCTTCCTCAATCATGAATTTGACCTCATTTATAGGGGTGGTAGCGCAATCTGCCGGCCACTTTGAGCCTGGCAGGACACGCTACCCCTCCGTTAGATCAGAACAGCTTTCTTAAGTTGCCGCAAGCAAGTTCAATTGTTGAATGCAGTAGTCGGAGTCTGGTTGCTCACTGAAGCTAAGCAGGCTCAAGCTTGGTCAATATGTGGATGCTAGACCCTTTGTGGAAATCTAGTTTGCTGCTGGAGGTAGTTTTAGTCCAACCAGCAGGGGGTGCTCATTTTCTGACATGTACAATGTGGTTCCAAAACGTCGGACTGAGAAAAAGAGTGACTTTTTAATGAAGCCTTAAACCAGCAACCGTAAAGAGGAGCATCCGTCTGATGAGGCATCAAACTGGCCTTCTGACCTTCTGTGGTCATGAATTCCCCACCTTAATTATGACTTTGATATCATTCATTGAGGTGGTAGCGGATACTGAAAGCTATATTGAGCCGGTCAGGATGGGCTGTTTTCTGAAAATCTAGTTTGCTGCTTGTGGTAGTTTCAGTCTGGCCAGCAGGGGGTGTAATCACCTTCCTCAATCATGAATTTGACCTCATTTATAGGGGTGGTAGCGCAATCTGCCGGCCACTTTGAGCCTGCAGGACACGCTACCCCTCCGTTAGATCAGAACAGCTTTCATAAGTTGCCACAAGCAAGTTCAATTGTTGAATGCAGTAGTCGGAGTCTGGTTGCTCACTGAAGCTAAGCAACCTCAAGCTTGGTCAATATGTGGATGGGAGGCCCTTTGTGGAAATCTAGCTCGCGGCTGGAGGTAGTTTTAGTCCAACCAGCAGGGGGTGCTCATTTTCTGACATGTACAATGTGGTTCCAAAACTTCGGACTGTGAAAAAGAGTGCCTTTTTAATGAAGCCTTAAACCGGCAACCGTAAAGAGGAGCATCCGTCTGATGAGGCATCAAACTGGCCTCCTGACCTTCTGTGGTCATGAATTCCCCACCTTAATTATGACTTTGATATCATTCATTGAGGTGGTAGCAGATACTGCCAGCTATATTGAGCCAGTCAGAATGCGGTATTTTCTGAAAATCTAGTTTTCTGCTTGTGGTAGTTTCAGTCTGGCCAGCAGGGGTTGAAATCACCTTCCTCAATCATGAATTTGACCTCATTTATAGGGGTGGTAGCGCAATCGGCCGGCCACTTTGAGCCTGGCAGGACACGCTACCCCTCCGTAAGATCAGAACAGCTTTCTTAAGTTGCCGCAAGCAAGTTCAATTGTTGAATGCAGTAGTCGGAGTCTGGTTGCTCACTGAAGCTAAGCAGGGTCAAGCTTGGTCAATATGTGGATGCGAGTCCCTTTGTGGAAATCTAGTTTGCTGCTGGAGGTAGTTTTAGTCCAACCAGCAGGGGGTGCTCGTTTTCTGACATGTACAATGTGGTTCCAAAACTTCGGACTGCGAAAAATAGTGACTTTTTAATGAAGCCTTAAACCGGCAACCGTAAAGAGGAGCATCCGTCTGATGAGGCATCAAACTGGCCTCCTGACCTTCTGTGGTCATGAATTCCCCACCTTAATTATTACTTTGATATCATTCATTGAGGTGGTAGCAGATACTGCCAGCTATATTGAGCCAGTCAGAATGCGCTATTTTCTGAAAATCTAGTTTGCTGCTTGTGGTAGTTTCAGTCTGGCCAGCAGGGGGTGAAATCACCTTCCTCAATCATGAATTTGACCTCATTTATAGGGGTGGTAGCGCAATCTGCCGGCCACTTTGAGCCTGGCAGGACACGCTACCCCTCCGTAAGATCAGAACAGCTTTCTTAAGTTGCCGCAAGCAAGTTCAATTGTTGAATGCAGTAGTCGGAGTCTGGTTGCTCACTGAAGCTAAGCAGGCTCAAGCTTGGTCAATATGTGGATGCTAGACCCTTTGTGGAAATCTAGTTTGCTGCTGGAGGTAGTTTTAGTCCAACCAGCAGGGGGTGCTCATTTTCTGACATGTACAATGTGGTTCCAAAACTTCGGACTGCGAAAAATAGTGACTTTTTAATGAAGCCTTAAACCGGCAACCGTAAAGAGGAGCATCTGTCTGATGAGGCATCAAAATGGCCTTCTGACCTTCTGGTGTCATGAATTACCCACCTTAATTATGACTTTGATATCATTCATTGAGGTGGTAGCAGATACTGCCAGCTATATTGAGCCAGACAGAATGCGCTATTTTCTGAAAATCTAGTTTTCTGCTTGTGGTAGTTTCAGTCTGGCCAGCAGGGGGTGAAATCACCTTCCTCAATCATGAATTTGACCTCATTTATAGGGGTGGTAGCGCAATCTGCCGGCCACTTTGAGCCTGGCAGGACACGCTACCCTCCGTAAGATCAGAACAGCTTTCTTAAGTTGCTGCAAGCAAGTTCAATTGTTGAATGCAGTAGTCGGAGTCTGGTTGCTCACTGAAGCTAAGCAGGGTCAAGCTTGGTCAATATGTGGATGCGAGTCCCTTTGTGGAAATCTACTTTGCTGCTGGAGGTAGTTTTAGTCCAACCAGCAGGGGGTGCTCGTTTTCTGACATGTACAATGTGGTTCCAAAACTTCGGACTGCGAAAAATAGTGACTTTTTAATGAAGCCTTAAACCGGCAACCGTAAAGATGCGCATCCGTCTGATGAGGCATCAAACTGGCCTCCTGACCTTCTGTGGTCATGAATTCCCCACCTTAATTATTACTTTGATATCATTCATTGAGGTGGTAGCGGATACTGCCAGCTATATTGAGCCGGTCAGGATGGGCTATTTTCTGAAAATCTAGTTTTCTGCTTGTGGTAGTTTCAGTCTGGCCAGCAGGGGGTGAAATCACCTTCCTCAATCATGAATTTGACCTCATTTATAGGGGTGGTAGCGCAATCTGCCGGCCACTTTGAGCCTGGCAGGATACGCTACCCCTCCGTTAGATCAGAACAGCTTTCTTAAGTTGCCGCAAGCAAGTTCAATTGTTGAATGCAGTAGTCGGAGTCTGGTTGCTCACTGAAGCTAAGCAACCTCAAGCTTGGTCAATATGTGAATGGGAGGCCCTTTGTGGAAATCTAGCTTGCGGCTGGAGGTAGTTTTAGTCCAACCAGCAGGGGGTGCTCATTTTCTGACATGTACAATGTGGTTCCAAAACTTCGGACTGAGAAAAAGAGTGACTTTTTAATGAAGCCTTAAACCGGCAAACGGAAAGAGGAGCATCCGTCTGATGAGGCATCAAACTGGCCTCCTGACCTTCTGTGGTCATGAATTCCCCACCTTAATTATGACTTTGATATCATTCATTGAGTTGGTAGCGCATACTGCCAGCTATATTGAGCCGGTCAGGATGCCCTATTTTCTGAAAATCTAGTTTGCTGCTTGTGGTAGTTTCAGTCTGGCCAGCAGGGGGTGTAATCACCTTCCTCAATCATGAATTTGACCTCATTTATAGGGGTGGTAGCGCAATCGGCCGGCCACTTTGAGCCTGGCAGGACACGCTACCCCTCCGTAAGATCAGAACAGCTTTCTTAAGTTGCCGCAAGCAAGTTCAATTGTTGAATGCAGTAGTCGGAGTCTGGTTGCTCACTGAAGCTAAGCAGGGTCAAGCTTGGTCAATATGTGGATGCGAGTCCCTTTGTGGAAATCTAGTTTGCTGCTGGAGGTAGTTTTAGTCCAACCAGCAGGGGGTGCTCGTTTTCTGACATGTACAATGTGGTTCCAAAACTTCGGACTGCGAAAAATAGTGACTTTTTAATGAAGCCTTAAACCGGCAACCGTAAAGAGGAGCATCCGTCTGATGAGGCATCAAACTGGCCTCCTGACCTTCTGTGGTCATGAATTCCCCACCTTAATTATTACTTTGATATCATTCATTGAGGTGGTAGCAGATACTGCCAGCTATATTGAGCCAGTCAGAATGCGCTATTTTCTGAAAATCTAGTTTGCTGCTTGTGGTAGTTTCAGTCTGGCCAGCAGGGGGTGAAATCACCTTCCTCAATCATGAATTTGACCTCATTTATAGGGGTGGTAGCGCAATCTGCCGGCCACTTTGAGCCTGGCAGGACACGCTACCCCTCCGTAAGATCAGAACAGCTTTCTTAAGTTGCCGCAAGCAAGTTCAATTGTTGAATGCAGTAGTCGGAGTCTGGTTGCTCACTGAAGCTAAGCAGGCTCAAGCTTGGTCAATATGTGGATGCTAGACCCTTTGTGGAAATCTAGTTTGCTGCTGGAGGTAGTTTTAGTCCAACCAGCAGGGGGTGCTCATTTTCTGACATGTACAATGTGGTTCCAAAACTTCGGACTGCGAAAAATAGTGACTTTTTAATGAAGCCTTAAACCGGCAACCGTAAAGAGGAGCATCTGTCTGATGAGGCATCAAAATGGCCTTCTGACCTTCTGGTGTCATGAATTACCCACCTTAATTATGACTTTGATATCATTCATTGAGGTGGTAGCAGATACTGCCAGCTATATTGAGCCAGACAGAATGCGCTATTTTCTGAAAATCTAGTTTTCTGCTTGTGGTAGTTTCAGTCTGGCCAGCAGGGGGTGAAATCACCTTCCTCAATCATGAATTTGACCTCATTTATAGGGGTGGTAGCGCAATCTGCCGGCCACTTTGAGCCTGGCAGGACACGCTACCCTCCGTAAGATCAGAACAGCTTTCTTAAGTTGCTGCAAGCAAGTTCAATTGTTGAATGCAGTAGTCGGAGTCTGGTTGCTCACTGAAGCTAAGCAGGGTCAAGCTTGGTCAATATGTGGATGCGAGTCCCTTTGTGGAAATCTACTTTGCTGCTGGAGGTAGTTTTAGTCCAACCAGCAGGGGGTGCTCGTTTTCTGACATGTACAATGTGGTTCCAAAACTTCGGACTGCGAAAAATAGTGACTTTTTAATGAAGCCTTAAACCGGCAACCGTAAAGATGCGCATCCGTCTGATGAGGCATCAAACTGGCCTCCTGACCTTCTGTGGTCATGAATTCCCCACCTTAATTATTACTTTGATATCATTCATTGAGGTGGTAGCGGATACTGCCAGCTATATTGAGCCGGTCAGGATGGGCTATTTTCTGAAAATCTAGTTTTCTGCTTGTGGTAGTTTCAGTCTGGCCAGCAGGGGGTGAAATCACCTTCCTCAATCATGAATTTGACCTCATTTATAGGGGTGGTAGCGCAATCTGCCGGCCACTTTGAGCCTGGCAGGATACGCTACCCCTCCGTTAGATCAGAACAGCTTTCTTAAGTTGCCGCAAGCAAGTTCAATTGTTGAATGCAGTAGTCGGAGTCTGGTTGCTCACTGAAGCTAAGCAACCTCAAGCTTGGTCAATATGTGAATGGGAGGCCCTTTGTGGAAATCTAGCTTGCGGCTGGAGGTAGTTTTAGTCCAACCAGCAGGGGGTGCTCATTTTCTGACATGTACAATGTGGTTCCAAAACTTCGGACTGAGAAAAAGAGTGACTTTTTAATGAAGCCTTAAACCGGCAAACGGAAAGAGGAGCATCCGTCTGATGAGGCATCAAACTGGCCTCCTGACCTTCTGTGGTCATGAATTCCCCACCTTAATTATGACTTTGATATCATTCATTGAGTTGGTAGCGCATACTGCCAGCTATATTGAGCCGGTCAGGATGCCCTATTTTCTGAAAATCTAGTTTGCTGCTTGTGGTAGTTTCAGTCTGGCCAGCAGGGGGTGTAATCACCTTCCTCAATCATGAATTTGACCTCATTTATAGGGGTGGTAGCGCAATCGGCCGGCCACTTTGAGCCTGGCAGGACACGCTACCCCTCCGTAAGATCAGAACAGCTTTCTTAAGTTGCCGCAAGCAAGTTCAATTGTTGAATGCAGTAGTCGGAGTCTGGTTGCTCACTGAAGCTAAGCAGGGTCAAGCTTGGTCAATATGTGGATGCGAGTCCCTTTGTGGAAATCTAGTTTGCTGCTGGAGGTAGTTTTAGTCCAACCAGCAGGGGGTGCTCGTTTTCTGACATGTACAATGTGGTTCCAAAACTTCGGACTGCGAAAAATAGTGACTTTTTAATGAAGCCTTAAACCGGCAACCGTAAAGAGGAGCATCCGTCTGATGAGGCATCAAACTGGCCTCCTGACCTTCTGTGGTCATGAATTCCCCACCTTAATTATTACTTTGATATCATTCATTGAGGTGGTAGCAGATACTGCCAGCTATATTGAGCCAGTCAGAATGCGCTATTTTCTGAAAATCTAGTTTGCTGCTTGTGGTAGTTTCAGTCTGGCCAGCAGGGGGTGAAATCACCTTCCTCAATCATGAATTTGACCTCATTTATAGGGGTGGTAGCGCAATCTGCCGGCCACTTTGAGCCTGGCAGGACACGCTACCCCTCCGTAAGATCAGAACAGCTTTCTTAAGTTGCCGCAAGCAAGTTCAATTGTTGAATGCAGTAGTCGGAGTCTGGTTGCTCACTGAAGCTAAGCAGGCTCAAGCTTGGTCAATATGTGGATGCTAGACCCTTTGTGGAAATCTAGTTTGCTGCTGGAGGTAGTTTTAGTCCAACCAGCAGGGGGTGCTCATTTTCTGACATGTACAATGTGGTTCCAAAACTTCGGACTGCGAAAAATAGTGACTTTTTAATGAAGCCTTAAACCGGCAACCGTAAAGAGGAGCATCTGTCTGATGAGGCATCAAAATGGCCTTCTGACCTTCTGGTGTCATGAATTACCCACCTTAATTATGACTTTGATATCATTCATTGAGGTGGTAGCAGATACTGCCAGCTATATTGAGCCAGTCAGAATGCGCTATTTTCTGAAAATCTAGTTTTCTGCTTGTGGTAGTTTCAGTCTGGCCAGCAGGGGGTGAAATCACCTTCCTCAATCATGAATTTGACCTCATTTATAGGGGTGGTAGCGCAATCTGCCGGCCACTTTGAGCCTGGCAGGACACGCTACCCCTCCGTAAGATCAGAACAGCTTTCTTAAGTTGCCGCAAGCAAGTTCAATTGTTGAATGCAGTAGTCGGAGTCTGGTTGCTCACTGAAGCTAAGCAGGCTCAAGCTTGGTCAATATGTGGATGCGAGTCCCTTTGTGGAAATCTAGTTTGCTGCTGGAGGTAGTTTTAGTCCAACCAGCAGGGGGTGCTCGTTTTCTGACATGTACAATGTGGTTCCAAAACTTCGGACTGCGAAAAATAGTGACTTTTTAATGAAGCCTTAAACCGGCAACCGTAAAGAGGAGCATCCGTCTGATGAGGCATCAAACTGGCCTCCTGACCTTCTGTGGTCATGAATTCCCCACCTTAATTATTACTTTGATATCATTCATTGAGGTGGTAGCAGATACTGCCAGCTATATTGAGCCAGTCAGAATGCGCTATTTTCTGAAAATCTAGTTTGCTGCTTGTGGTAGTTTCAGTCTGGCCAGCAGAGGGTGAAATCACCTTCCTCAATCATGAATTTGACCTCATTTATAGGGGTGGTAGCGCAATCTGCCGGCCACTTTGAGCCTGGCAGGACACGCTACCCCTCCGTTAGATCAGAACAGCTTTCTTAAGTTGCCATAAGCAAGTTCAATTGTTGAATGCAGTAGTCGGAGTCTGGTTGCTCACTGAAGCTAAGCAGGGTCAAGCTTGGTCAATATGTGGATGCGAGTCCCTTTGTGGAAATCTAGTTTGCTGCTGGAGGTAGTTTTAGTCCAACCAGCAGGGGGTGCTCGTTTTCTGACATGTACAATGTGGTTCCAAAACTTCGGACTGCGAAAAATAGTGACTTTTTAATGAAGCCTTAAACCGGCAACCGTAAAGATGCGCATCCGTCTGATGAGGCATCAAACTGGCCTCCTGACCTTCTGTGGTCATGAATTCCCCACCTTAATTATTACTTTGATATCATTCATTGAGGTGGTAGCGGATACTGCCAGCTATATTGAGCCGGTCAGGATGGGCTATTTTCTGAAAATCTAGTTTTCTGCTTGTGGTAGTTTCAGTCTGGCCAGCAGGGGGTGAAATCACCTTCCTCAATCATGAATTTGACCTCATTTATAGGGGTGGTAGCGCAATCTGCCGGCCACTTTGAGCCTGGCAGGATACGCTACCCCTCCGTTAGATCAGAACAGCTTTCTTAAGTTGCCGCAAGCAAGTTCAATTGTTGAATGCAGTAGTCGGAGTCTGGTTGCTCACTGAAGCTAAGCAACCTCAAGCTTGGTCAATATGTGAATGGGAGGCCCTTTGTGGAAATCTAGCTTGCGGCTGGAGGTAGTTTTAGTCCAACCAGCAGGGGGTGCTCATTTTCTGACATGTACAATGTGGTTCCAAAACTTCGGACTGAGAAAAAGAGTGACTTTTTAATGAAGCCTTAAACCGGCAAACGGAAAGAGGAGCATCCGTCTGATGAGGCATCAAACTGGCCTCCTGACCTTCTGTGGTCATGAATTCCCCACCTTAATTATGACTTTGATATCATTCATTGAGTTGGTAGCGCATACTGCCAGCTATATTGAGCCGGTCAGGATGCCCTATTTTCTGAAAATCTAGTTTGCTGCTTGTGGTAGTTTCAGTCTGGCCAGCAGGGGGTGTAATCACCTTCCTCAATCATGAATTTGACCTCATTTATAGTGGTGGTAGCGCAATCTGCCGGCCACTTTGAGCCTGGCAGGACACGCTACCCCTCCGTTAGATCAGAACAGCTTTCTTAAGTTGCCGCAAGCAAGTTCAATTGTTGAATGCAGTAGTCGGAGTCTGGTTGCTCACTGAAGCTAAGCAGGGTCAAGCTTGGTCAATATGTGGATGCGAGTCCCTTTGTGGAAATCTATTTTGCTGCTGGAGGTAGTTTTAGTCCAACCAGCAGGGGGTGCTCGTTTTCTGACATGTACAATGTGGTTCCAAAACTTCGGACTGTGAAAAAGAGTGCCTTTTTAATGAAGCCTTAAACCGGCAACCGTAAAGAGGAGCATCCGTCTGATGAGGCATCAAACTGGCCTCCTGACCTTCTGTGGTCATGAATTCCCCACCTTAATTATGACTTTGATATCATTCATTGAGGTGGTAGCAGATACTGCCAGCTATATTGAGCCAGTCAGAATGCGGTATTTTCTGAAAATCTAGTTTTCTGCTTGTGGTAGTTTCAGTCTGGCCAGCAGGGGTTGAAATCACCTTCCTCAATCATGAATTTGACCTCATTTATAGGGGTGGTAGCGCAATCGGCCGGCCACTTTGAGCCTGGCAGGACACGCTACCCCTCCGTAAGATCAGAACAGCTTTCTTAAGTTGCCGCAAGCAAGTTCAATTGTTGAATGCAGTAGTCGGAGTCTGGTTGCTCACTGAAGCTAAGCAGGGTCAAGCTTGGTCAATATGTGGATGCGAGTCCCTTTGTGGAAATCTAGTTTGCTGCTGGAGGTAGTTTTAGTCCAACCAGCAGGGGGTGCTCGTTTTCTGACATGTACAATGTGGTTCCAAAACTTCGGACTGCGAAAAATAGTGACTTTTTAATGAAGCCTTAAACCGGCAACCGTAAAGAGGAGCATCCGTCTGATGAGGCATCAAACTGGCCTCCTGACCTTCTGTGGTCATGAATTCCCCACCTTAATTATTACTTTGATATCATTCATTGAGGTGGTAGCAGATACTGCCAGCTATATTGAGCCAGTCAGAATGCGCTATTTTCTGAAAATCTAGTTTGCTGCTTGTGGTAGTTTCAGTCTGGCCAGCAGGGGGTGAAATCACCTTCCTCAATCATGAATTTGACCTCATTTATAGGGGTGGTAGCGCAATCTGCCGGCCACTTTGAGCCTGGCAGGACACGCTACCCCTCCGTAAGATCAGAACAGCTTTCTTAAGTTGCCGCAAGCAAGTTCAATTGTTGAATGCAGTAGTCGGAGTCTGGTTGCTCACTGAAGCTAAGCAGGCTCAAGCTTGGTCAATATGTGGATGCTAGACCCTTTGTGGAAATCTAGTTTGCTGCTGGAGGTAGTTTTAGTCCAACCAGCAGGGGGTGCTCATTTTCTGACATGTACAATGTGGTTCCAAAACTTCGGACTGCGAAAAATAGTGACTTTTTAATGAAGCCTTAAACCGGCAACCGTAAAGAGGAGCATCTGTCTGATGAGGCATCAAAATGGCCTTCTGACCTTCTGGTGTCATGAATTACCCACCTTAATTATGACTTTGATATCATTCATTGAGGTGGTAGCAGATACTGCCAGCTATATTGAGCCAGACAGAATGCGCTATTTTCTGAAAATCTAGTTTTCTGCTTGTGGTAGTTTCAGTCTGGCCAGCAGGGGGTGAAATCACCTTCCTCAATCATGAATTTGACCTCATTTATAGGGGTGGTAGCGCAATCTGCCGGCCACTTTGAGCCTGGCAGGACACGCTACCCCTCCGTAAGATCAGAACAGCTTTCTTAAGTTGCCGCAAGCAAGTTCAATTGTTGAATGCAGTAGTCGGAGTCTGGTTGCTCACTGAAGCTAAGCAGGGTCAAGCTTGGTCAATATGTGGATGCGAGTCCCTTTGTGGAAATCTAGTTTGCTGCTGGAGGTAGTTTTAGTCCAACCAGCAGGGGGTGCTCGTTTTCTGACATGTACAATGTGGTTCCAAAACTTCGGACTGCGAAAAATAGTGACTTTTTAATGAAGCCTTAAACCGGCAACCGTAAAGATGCGCATCCGTCTGATGAGGCATCAAACTGGCCTCCTGACCTTCTGTGGTCATGAATTCCCCACCTTAATTATTACTTTGATATCATTCATTGAGGTGGTAGCGGATACTGCCAGCTATATTGAGCCGGTCAGGATGGGCTATTTTCTGAAAATCTAGTTTTCTGCTTGTGGTAGTTTCAGTCTGGCCAGCAGGGGGTGAAATCACCTTCCTCAATCATGAATTTGACCTCATTTATAGGGGTGGTAGCGCAATCTGCCGGCCACTTTGAGCCTGGCAGGATACGCTACCCCTCCGTTAGATCAGAACAGCTTTCTTAAGTTGCCGCAAGCAAGTTCAATTGTTGAATGCAGTAGTCGGAGTCTGGTTGCTCACTGAAGCTAAGCAGGGTCAAGCTTGGTCAATATGTGGATGCGAGTCCCTTTGTGGAAATCTATTTTGCTGCTGGAGGTAGTTTTAGTCCAACCAGCAGGGGGTGCTCGTTTTCTGACATGTACAATGTGGTTCCAAAACTTCGGACTGTGAAAAAGAGTGCCTTTTTAATGAAGCCTTAAACCGGCAACCGTAAAGAGGAGCATCCGTCTGATGAGGCATCAAACTGGCCTCCTGACCTTCTGTGGTCATGAATTCCCCACCTTAATTATGACTTTGATATCATTCATTGAGGTGGTAGCAGATACTGCCAGCTATATTGAGCCAGTCAGAATGCGGTATTTTCTGAAAATCTAGTTTTCTGCTTGTGGTAGTTTCAGTCTGGCCAGCAGGGGTTGAAATCACCTTCCTCAATCATGAATTTGACCTCATTTATAGGGGTTTTAGCGCAATCTGCCGGCCACTTTGAGCCTGGCAGGACACGCTACCCCTCCGTAAGATCAGAACAGCTTTCTTAAGTTGCCGCAAGCAAGTTCAATTGTTGAATGCAGTAGTCGGAGTCTGGTTGCTCACTGAAGCTAAGCAGGGTCAAGCTTGGTCAATATGTGGATGCGAGTCCCTTTGTGGAAATCTAGTTTGCTGCTGGAGGTAGTTTTAGTCCAACCAGCAGGGGGTGCTCGTTTTCTGACATGTACAATGTGGTTCCAAAACTTCGGACTGCGAAAAATAGTGACTTTTTAATGAAGCCTTAAACCGGCAACCGTAAAGAGGAGCATCCGTCTGATGAGGCATCAAACTGGCCTCCTGACCTTCTGTGGTCATGAATTCCCCACCTTAATTATTACTTTGATATCATTCATTGAGGTGGTAGCAGATACTGCCAGCTATATTGAGCCAGTCAGAATGCGCTATTTTCTGAAAATCTAGTTTGCTGCTTGTGGTAGTTTCAGTCTGGCCAGCAGGGGGTGAAATCACCTTCCTCAATCATGAATTTGACCTCATTTATAGGGGTGGTAGCGCAATCTGCCGGCCACTTTGAGCCTGGCAGGACACGCTACCCCTCCGTTAGATCAGAACAGCTTTCTTAAGTTGCCGCAAGCAAGTTCAATTGTTGAATGCAGTAGTCGGAGTCTGGTTGCTCACTGAAGCTAAGCAGGCTCAAGCTTGGTCAATATGTGGATGCTAGACCCTTTGTGGAAATCTAGTTTGCTGCTGGAGGTAGTTTTAGTCCAACCAGCAGGGGGTGCTCATTTTCTGACATGTACAATGTGGTTCCAAAACTTCGGACTGCGAAAAATAGTGACTTTTTAATGAAGCCTTAAACCGGCAACCGTAAAGAGGAGCATCCGTCTGATGAGGCATCAAAATGGCCTTCTGACCTTCTGGTGTCATGAATTACCCACCTTAATTATGACTTTGATATCATTCATTGAGGTGGTAGCAGATACTGCCAGTTATATTGAGCCAGTCAGAATGCGCTATTTTCTGAAAATCTAGTTTTCTGCTTGTGGTAGTTTCAGTCTGGCCAGCAGGGGGTGAAATCACCTTCCTCAATCATGAATTTGACCTCATTTATAGGGGTGGTAGCGCAATCTGCCGGCCACTTTGAGCCTGGCAGGACACGCTACCCCTCCGTTAGATCAGAACAGCTTTCTTAAGTTGCCACAAGCAAGTCAATTGTTGAATGCAGTAGTTGGAGTCTGGTTGCTCACTGAAGCTAAGCAGGCTCAAGCTTGGTCAATATGTGGATGCTAGACCCTTTGTGGAAATCTAGTTTGCTGCTGGAGGTAGTTTTAGTCCAACCAGCAGGGGGTGCTCATTTTCTGACATGTACAATGTGGTTCCAAAACGTCGGACTGAGAAAAAGAGTGACTTTTTAATGAAGCCTTAAACCGGCAACCGTAAAGAGGAGCATCCGTCTGATGAGGCATCAAACTGGCCTCCTGACCTTCTGTGGTCATGAATTCCCCACCTTAATTATGACTTTGATATCATTCATTGAGGTGGTAGCGGAAACTGAAATCTATATTGAGCCGGTCAGGATGGGCTATTTTCTGAAAATCTAGTTTGCTGCTTGTGGTAGTTTCAGTCTGGCCAGCAGGGGGTGTAATCGACTTCCTCAATCATGAATTTGACCTCTTTTATAGGGGTGGTAGTGCAATCTGCCGGCCACTTTGAGCCTGGCAGGACACGCTACCCCTCCGTTAGATCAGATCAGCTTTCTTAATTTGTCCCTAGCAAGTTCAATTGTTGAATGCAGTAGTCGGAGTCTGGTTGCTCACTGAAGCTAAGCAGGCTCAAGCTTGGTCAATATGTGGATGCGAGACCCTTTGTGGAAATCTAGTTTGCTGCTGAAAGTAGTTTTAGTTCAACCAGCAGTGGGTGCTCGTTTTCTGACATGTACAGTGTGGTTCCAAAACTTCAGACTGCGAAATATAGTGACTTTTTAATGAAGCCTTAAACCGGCAACCGTAAAGAGGAGCATCCGTCTGATGAGGCATCAAACTGGCCTCCTGACCTTCTGTGGTCATGAATTCCCCACCTTAATTATGACTTTGATATCATTCATTGAGGTGGTAGCGCATACTGCCAGCTATATTGAGCCGGTCAGGATGCCCTATTTTCTGAAAATCTAGTTTGCTGCTTGTGGTAGTTTCAGTCTGGCCAGCAGGGGGTGTAATCACCTTCCTCAATCATGAATTTGACCTCATTTATAGTGGTGGTAGCGCAATCTGCCGGCCACTTTGAGCCTGGCAGGATACGCTACCCCTCCGTTAGATCAGATCAGTTTTCTTAAGTTGTCCCAAGCAAGTTCATTTGTTGAATGCAGTAGTCAGATTCTGGTTGCTCACTGAAGCTAAGCAGGCTCAAGCTTGGTCAATATGTGGATGGGAGGGCCTTTGTGGAAATCTAGCTTGCTGCTGGAGGTAGTTTTAGTTCAACCAGCAGTGGGTGCTCGTTTTCTGACATGTACAATGTGGTTCCAAAACTTCAGACTGCGAAAAATAGTGACTTTTTAATGAAGCCTTAAACCGGCAACCGTAAAGAGGAGCATCCGTCTGATGAGGCATCAAACTGGCCTCCTGAACTTCTGTGGTCATGAATTCCGCACCTTAATTATGACTTTGATATCATTCATTGAGGTGGTAGCGGATACTGAAAGCTATATTGAGCCGGTCAGGATGCGCTATTTTCTGAAAATCTAGTTTGCTGCTTGTGGTAGTTTCAGTCTGGCCAGCAGGGGGTGTAATCACCTTCCTCAATCATGAATGTGACCTCATTTATAGGGGTGGTAGCGCAATCTGCCGGCCACTTTGAGCCTGGCAGGACACGCTACCCCTCCGTTAGATCAGAACAGCTTTCTTAAGTTGCCATAAGCAAGTTCAATTGTTGAATGCAGTAGTCGGAGTCTGGTTGCTCACTGAAGCTAAGCAGGGTCAAGCTTGGTCAATATGTGGATGAGAGACCATTTGTAGAAACCTAGTTTGCTGCTGGAGGTAGTTTTAGTCCAACCAGCAAGGGGTGCTCGTTTTCTGACATGTACAATGTGGTTCCAAAACTTTGGACTGCGAAAAATAGTGACTTTTTAATGAAGCCTTAAACCGGCAACCGTAAAGAGGAGCATCCGTCTGATGAGGCATCAAACTGGCCTCCTGACCTTCTGTGGTCATGAATTCCCCACCTTAATTATTACTTTGATATCATTCATTGAGGTGGTAGCGGATACTGCCAGCTATATTGAGCCGGTCAGGATGGGCTATTTTCTGAAAATCTAGTTTGCTGCTTGTGGTAGTTTCAGTCTGGCCAGCAGGGGGTGAAATCACCTTCCTCAATCATGAATTTGACCTCATTTATAGGGGTGGTAGCGCAATCTGCCGGCCACTTTGAGCCTGGCAGGATACGCTACCCCTCCGTTAGATCAGAACAGCTTTCTTAAGTTGCCACAAGCAAGTCAATTGTTGAATGCAGTAGTCGGAGTCTGGTTGCTCACTGAAGCTAAGCAGGCTCAAGTTTGGTCAATATGTGGATGGGAGGCCCTTTGTGGAAATCTAGCTTGCTGCTGGAGGTAGTTTTAGTTCAACCAGCAGGGGGTGCTCGTTTTCTGACATGTACAATGTGGTTCCAAAACTTCGGACTGCGAAAAATAGTGACTTTTTAATGATGCTTTAAACCGGCAACCGTGAAGAGGAGCATCCGTCTGATGAGGCATCAAACTGGCCCCCTGACCTTCTGTGGTCATGAATTCCCCACCTTAATTATTACTTTGATATCTTTCATTGAGGTGGTAGCGGATACTGCCAGCTATATTGAGCCGGTCAGGATGGGCTATTTTCTGAAAATCTAGTTTGCTGCTTGTGGTGGTTTCAGTCTGACCAGCAGGGGGTGAAAACACCTTCCTCAATCATGAATTTGACCTCATTTATAGGGGTGGTAGCGCAATCTGCCGGCCACTTTGAGCCTGCAGGACACGCTACCCCTCCGTTAGATCAGAACAGCTTTCATAAGTTGCCACAAGCAAGTTCAATTGTTGAATGCAGTAGTCGGAGTCTGGTTGCTCACTGAAGCTAAGCAACCTCAAGCTTGGTCAATATGTGGATGGGAGGCCCTTTGTGGAAATCTAGCTTGCGGCTGGAGATAGTTTTAGTCCAACCAGCAGGGGGTGCTCATTTTCTGACATGTACAATGTGGTTCCAAAACTTCGGACTGAGAAAAAGAGTGACTTTTTAATGAAGCCTTAAACCGGCAACCGTAAAGAGGAGCATCCGTCTGATGAGGCATCAAAATGGCCTTCTGACCTTCTGGTGTCATGAATTACCCACCTTAATTATGACTTTGATATCATTCATTGAGGTGGTAGCAGATACTGCCAGCTATATTGAGCCAGTCAGAATGCGCTATTTTCTGAAAATCTAGTTTTCTGCTTGTGGTAGTTTCAGTCTGGCCAGCAGGGGGTGAAATCACCTTCCTCAATCATGAATTTGACCTCATTTTTAGGGGTGGTAGCGCAATCTGCCGGCCACTTTGAGCCTGGCAGGACACGCTACCCCTCCGTTAGATCAGAACAGCTTTCTTAAGTTGCCACAAGCAAGTCAATTGTTGAATGCAGTAGTCGGAGTCTGGTTGCTCACTGAAGCTAAGCAGGCTCAAGCTTGGTCAATATGTGGATGCTAGACCCTTTGTGGAAATCTAGTTTGCTGCTGGAGGTAGTTTTAGTCCAACCAGCAGGGGGTGCTCATTTTCTGACATGTACAATGTGGTTCCAAAACGTCGGACTGAGAAAAAGAGTGACTTTTTAATGAAGCGTTAAACCGGCAACCGTAAAGAGGAGCATCCGTCTGATGAGGCATCAAACTGGCCTCCTGACCTTCTGTGGTCATGAATTCCCCACCTTAATTATGACTTTGATATCATTCATTGAGGTGGTAGCGGATACTGAAAGCTATATTGAGCCGGTCAGGATGGGCTGTTTTCTGAAAATCTAGTTGGCTGCTTGTGGTAGTTTCAGTCTGGCCAGCAGGGGGTGTAATCGACTTCCTCAATCATGAATTTGACCTCTTTTATAGGGGTGGTAGCGCAATCTGCCGGCCACTTTGAGCCTGGCAGGACACGCTACCCCTCCGTTAGATCAGATCAGCTTTCTTAATTTGTCCCTAGCAAGTTCAATTGTTGAATGCAGTAGTCGGAGTCTGGTTGCTCACTGAAGCTAAGCAGGCTCAAGCTTGGTCAATATGTGGATGCGAGACCCTTTGTGGAAATCTAGTTTGCTGCTGAAAGTAGTTTTAGTTCAACCAGCAGTGGGTGCTCGTTTTCTGACATGTACAGTGTGGTTCCAAAACTTCAGACTGCGAAAAATAGTGACTTTTTAATGAAGCCTTAAACCGGCAACCGTAAAGAGGAGCATCCGTCTGATGAGGCATCAAACTGGCTTCCTGACCTTCTGTGGTCATGAATTCCCCACCTTAATTATGACTTTGATATCATTCATTGAGGTGGTAGCGCATACTGCCAGCTATATTGAGCCGGTCAGGATGCCCTATTTTCTGAAAATCTAGTTTGCTGCTTGTGGTAGTTTCAGTCTGGCCAGCAGGGGGTGTAATCACCTTCCTCAATCATGAATTTGACCTCATTTATAGTGGTGGTAGCGCAATCTGCCGGCCACTTTGAGCCTGGCAGGATACGCTACCCCTCCGTTAGATCAGAACAGCTTTCTTAAGTTGACCCAAGCAAGTTCATTTGTTGAATGCAGTAGTCAGATTCTGGTTGCTCACTGAAGGTAAGCAGGCTCAAGCTTGGTCAATATGTGGATGGGAGGGTCTTTGTGGAAATCTAGTTTGCTGCTGAAAGTAGTTTTAGTTCAACCAGCAGTGGGTGCTCGTTTTCTGACATGTACAATGTGGTTCCAAAACTTCAGACTGCGAAAAATAGTGACTTTTTAATGAAGCCTTAAACCGGCAACCGTAAAGAGGAGCATCCGTCTGATGAGGCATCAAACTGGACTCCTGAACTTCTGTGGTCATGAATTCCGCACCTTAATTATGACTTTGATATCATTCATTGAGGTGGTAGCGGATACTGAAAGCTATATTGAGCAGGTCAGGATGCGCTATTTTCTGAAAATCTAGTTTGCTGCTTGTGGTAGTTTCAGTCTGGCCAGCAGGGGGTGTAATCGACTTCCTCAATCATGAATTTGACCTCATTTATAGGGGTGGTAGCGCAATCTGCCGGCCAATTTGAGCCTGGCAGGACACGCTACCCCTCCGTTAGATCAGATCAGCTTTCTTAAGTTGCCCCAAGCAAGTTCATTTGTTGAATGCAGTAGTCAGATTCTGGTTGCTCACAGAAGCTAAGCAGCCTCAAGCTTGGTCAATATGTGGATGAGAGACCATTTGTAGAAACCTAGTTTGCTGCTGGAGGTAGTTTTAGTCCAACCAGCAAGGGGTGCTCGTTTTCTGACATGTACAATGTGGTTCCAAAACTTTGGACTGCGAAAAATAGTGACTTTTTAATGAAGCCTTAAACCGGCAACCGTAAAGAGGAGCATCCGTCTGATGAGGCATCAAACTGGCCTCCTGACCTTCTGTGGTCATGAATTCCCCACCTTAATTATTACTTTGATATCATTCATTGAGGTGGTAGCGGATACTGCCAGCTATATTGAGCCGGTCAGGATGGGCTATTTTCTGAAAATCTAGTTTGCTGCTTGTGGTAGTTTCAGTCTGGCCAGCAGGGGGTGAAATCACCTTCCTCAATCATGAATTTGACCTCATTTATAGGGGTGGTAGCGCAATCTGCCGGCCACTTTGAGCCTGGCAGGATACACTACCCCTCCGTTAGATCAGATCAGCTTTCTTAAGTTGCCCCAAGCAAGTTCATTTGTTGAATGCAGTAGTCAGATTCTGGTTGCTCACAGAAGCTAAGCAGGCTCAAGTTTGGTCAATATGTGGATGGGAGGCCCTTTGTGGAAATCTAGTTTGCTGCTGGAGGTAGTTTTAGTCCAACCAGCAAGGGGTGCTCGTTTTCTGACATGTACAATGTGGTTCCAAAACTTTGGACTGCGAAAAATAGTGACTTTTTAATGAAGCCTTAAACCGGCAACCGTAAAGAGGAGCATCCGTCTGATGAGGCATCAAACTGGCCTCCTGACCTTCTGTGGTCATGAATTCCCCACCTTAATTATTACTTTGATATCATTCATTGAGGTGGTAGCGGATACTGCCAGCTATATTGAGCCGGTCAGGATGGGCTATTTTCTGAAAATCTAGTTTGCTGCTTGTGGTAGTTTCAGTCTGGCCAGCAGGGGGTGAAATCACCTTCCTCAATCATGAATTTGACCTCATTTATAGGGGTGGTAGCGCAATCTGCCGGCCACTTTGAGCCTGGCAGGATACGCTACCCCTCCGTTAGATCAGAACAGCTTTCTTAAGTTGCCACAAGCAAGTCAATTGTTGAATGCAGTAGTCGGAGTCTGGTTGCTCACTGAAGCTAAGCAGGCTCAAGTTTGGTCAATATGTGGATGCTAGACCCTTTGTGGAAATCTAGTTTGCTGCTGGAGGTAGTTTTAGTCCAACCAGCAGGGGGTGCTCATTTTCTGACATGTACAATGTGGTTCAAAAACTTCGGACTGCGAAAAATAGTGAGTTTTTAATGAAGCCTTAAACCGGCAACCGTAAAGAGGAGCATCCGTCTGATGAGGCATCAAAATGGCCTTCTGACCTTCTGGTGTCATGAATTACCCACCTTAATTATGACTTTGATATCATTCATTGAGGTGGTAGCAGATACTGCCAGCTAGAGTGAGCCAGTCAGAATGCGCTATTTTCTGAAAATCTAGTTTTCTGCTTGTGGTAGTTTCAGTCTGGCCAGCAGGGGGTGAAATCACCTTCCTCAATCATGAATTTGACCTCATTTATAGGGGTGGTAGCGCAATCTGCCGGCCACTTTGAGCCTGGCAGGACACGCTACCCCTCCGTAAGATCAGAACAGCTTTCTTAAGTTGCCGCAAGCAAGTTCAATTGTTGAATGCAGTAGTCGGAGTCTGGTTGCTCACTGAAGCTAAGCAGGGTCAAGCTTGGTCAATATGTGGATGCGAGTCCCTTTGTGGAAATCTAGTTTGCTGCTGGAGGTAGTTTTAGTCCAACCAGCAGGGGGTGCTCGTTTTCTGACATGTACAATGTGGTTCCAAAACTTCGGACTGCGAAAAATAGTGACTTTTTAATGAAGCCTTAAACCGGCAACCGTAAAGAGGAGCATCCGTCTGATGAGGCATCAAACTGGCCTCCTGACCTTCTGTGGTCATGAATTCCCCACCTTAATTATTACTTTGATATCATTCATTGAGGTGGTAGCAGATACTGCCAGCTATATTGAGCCAGTCAGAATGCGCTATTTTCTGAAAATCTAGTTTGCTGCTTGTGGTAGTTTCAGTCTGGCCAGCAGGGGGTGAAATCACCTTCCTCAATCATGAATTTGACCTCATTTATAGGGGTGGTAGCGCAATCTGCCGGCCACTTTGAGCCTGGCAGGACACGCTACCCCTCCGTTAGATCAGAACAGCTTTCTTAAGTTGCCGCAAGCAAGTTCAATTGTTGAATGCAGTAGTCGGAGTCTGGTTGCTCACTGAAGCTAAGCAGGCTCAAGCTTGGTCAATATGTGGATGCTAGACCCTTTGTGGAAATCTAGTTTGCTGCTGGAGGTAGTTTTAGTCCAACCAGCAGGGGGTGCTCATTTTCTGACATGTACAATGTGGTTCCAAAACTTCGGACTGCGAAAAATAGTGACTTTTTAATGAAGCCTTAAACCGGCAACCGTAAAGAGGAGCATCCGTCTGATGAGGCATCAAAATGGCCTTCTGACCTTCTGGTGTCATGAATTACCCACCTTAATTATGACTTTGATATCATTCATTGAGGTGGTAGCAGATACTGCCAGATATATTGAGCCAGTCAGAATGCGCTATTTTCTGAAAATCTAGTTTTCTGCTTGTGGTAGTTTCAGTCTGGCCAGCAGGGGGTGAAATCACCTTCCTCAATCATGAATTTGACCTCATTTATAGGGGTGGTAGCGCAATCTGCCGGCCACTTTGAGCCTGGCAGGACACGCTACCCCTCCGTTAGATCAGATCAGATCAGCTTTCTTAATTTGTCCCTAGCAAGTTCAATTGTTGAATGCAGTAGTCGGAGTCTGGTTGCTCACTGAAGCTAAGCAGGCTCAAGCTTGGTCAATATGTGGATGCTAGACCCTTTGTGGAAATCTAGTTTGCTGCTGGAGGTAGTTTTAGTCCAACCAGCAGGGGGTGCTCATTTTCTGACATGTACAATGTGGTTCCAAAACGTCGGACTGAGAAAAAGAGTGACTTTTTAATGAAGCGTTAAACCGGCAACCGTAAAGAGGAGCATCCGTCTGATGAGGCATCAAACTGGCCTCCTGACCTTCTGTGGTCATGAATTCCCCACCTTAATTATGACTTTGATATCATTCATTGAGGTGGTAGCGGATACTGAAAGCTATATTGAGCCGGTCAGGATGGGCTGTTTTCTGAAAATCTAGTTTGCTGCTTGTGGTAGTTTCAGTCTGGCCAGCAGGGGGTGTAATCACCTTCCTCAATCATGAATTTGACCTCATTTATAGTGGTGGTAGCGCAATCTGCCGGCCACTTTGAGCCTGGCAGGATACGCTACCCCTCCGTTAGATCAGAACAGCTTTCTTAAGTTG
Organism: Garra rufa; assembly: GCF_049309525.1. Taxonomy (NCBI): domain Eukaryota; kingdom Metazoa; phylum Chordata; class Actinopteri; order Cypriniformes; family Cyprinidae; genus Garra; species Garra rufa. The sequence goes on along the minus strand of NC_133367.1, from coordinate 17,574,490 downwards.
ACCCAAGCAAGTTCATTTGTTGAATGCAGTAGTCAGATTCTGGTTGCTCACTGAAGGTAAGCAGGCTCAAGCTTGGTCAATATGTGGATGGGAGGGTCTTTGTGGAAATCTAGTTTGCTGCTGAAAGTAGTTTTAGTTCAACCAGCAGTGGGTGCTCGTTTTCTGACATGTACAATGTGGTTCCAAAACTTCAGACTGCGAAAAATAGTGACTTTTTAATGAAGCCTTAAACCGGCAACCGTAAAGAGGAGCATCCGTCTGATGAGGCATCAAACTGGACTCCTGAACTTCTGTGGTCATGAATTCCGCACCTTAATTATGACTTTGATATCATTCATTGAGGTGGTAGCGGATACTGAAAGCTATATTGAGCAGGTCAGGATGCGCTATTTTCTGAAAATCTAGTTTGCTGCTTGTGGTAGTTTCAGTCTGGCCAGCAGGGGGTGTAATCGACTTCCTCAATCATGAATTTGACCTCATTTATAGGGGTGGTAGCGCAATCTGCCGGCCACTTTGAGCCTGGCAGGACACGCTACCCCTCCGTTAGATCAGATCAGCTTTCTTAAGTTGCCCCAAGCAAGTTCATTTGTTGAATGCAGTAGTCAGATTCTGGTTGCTCACAGAAGCTAAGCAGCCTCAAGCTTGGTCAATATGTGGATGAGAGACCATTTGTAGAAACCTAGTTTGCTGCTGGAGGTAGTTTTAGTCCAACCAGCAAGGGGTGCTCGTTTTCTGACATGTACAATGTGGTTCCAAAACTTTGGACTGCGAAAAATAGTGACTTTTTAATGATGCTTTAAACCGGCAACCGTGAAGAGGAGCATCCGTCTGATGAGGCATCAAACTGGCCCCCTGACCTTCTGTGGTCATGAATTCCCCACCTTAATTATTACTTTGATATCTTTCATTGAGGTGGTAGCGGATACTGCCAGCTATATTGAGCCGGTCAGGATGGGCTATTTTCTGAAAATCTAGTTTGCTGCTTGTGGTGGTTTCAGTCTGACCAGCAGGGGGTGAAAACACCTTCCTCAATCATGAATTTGACCTCATTTATAGGGGTGGTAGCGCAATCTGCCGGCCACTTTGAGCCTGCAGGACACGCTACCCCTCCGTTAGATCAGAACAGCTTTCATAAGTTGCCACAAGCAATTTCAATTGTTGAATGCAGTAGTCGGAGTCTGGTTGCTCACTGAAGCTAAGCAACCTCAAGCTTGGTCAATATGTGGATGGGAGGCCCTTTGTGGAAATCTAGCTTGCGGCTGGAGGTAGTTTTAGTCCAACCAGCAGGGGGTGCTCATTTTCTGACATGTACAATGTGGTTCCAAAACTTCGGACTGAGAAAAAGAGTGACTTTTTAATGAAGCCTTAAACCGTCAACCGTAAAGAGGAGCATCCGTCTGATGAGGCATCAAACTGGCCTCCTGACCTTCTGTGGTCATGAATTACCCACCTTAATTATGACTTTGATATCATTCATTGAGGTGGTAGCAGATACTGCCAGCTATATTGAGCCAGTCAGAATGCGCTATTTTCTGAAAATCTAGTTTGCTGCTTGTGGTAGTTTCAGTCTGGCCAGCAGGGGGTGAAATCACCTTCCTCAGTCATGAATTTGACCTCATTTATAGGGGTGGTAGCGCAATCTGCCGGCCACTTTGAGCCTGGCAGGACACGCTACCCCTCCGTTAGATCAGAACAGCTTTCTTAAGTTGCCGCAAGCAAGTTCAATTGTTGAATGCAGTAGTCGGAGTCTGGTTGCTCACTGAACCTAAGCAGGCTCAAGCTTGGTCAATATGTGGATGCTAGACCCTTTGTGGAAATCTAGTTTGCTGCTGGAGGTAGTTTTAGTCCAACCAGCAGGGGGTGCTCATTTTCTGACATGTACAATGTGGTTCCAAAACTTCGGACTGAGAAAAAGAGTGACTTTTTAATGAAGCCTTAAACCGGCAACCGTAAAGAGGAGCATCCGTCTGATGAGGCATCAAAATGGCCTTCTGACCTTCTGGTGTCATGAATTACCCACCTTAATTATGACTTTGATATCATTCATTGAGGTGGTAGCAGATACTGCCAGCTATATTGAGCCAGTCAGAATGCGCTATTTTCTGAAAATCTAGTTTTCTGCTTGTGGTAGTTTCAGTCTGGCCAGCAGGGGGTGAAATCACCTTCCTCAATCATGAATTTGACCTCATTTATAGGGGTGGTAGCGCAATCTGCCGGCCACTTTGAGCCTGGCAGGACACGCTACCCCTCCGTTAGATCAGAACAGCTTTCTTAAGTTGCCACAAGCAAGTCAATTGTTGAATGCAGTAGTCGGAGTCTGGTTGCTCACTGAAGCTAAGCAGGCTCAAGCTTGGTCAATATGTGGATGCTAGACCCTTTGTGGAAATCTAGTTTGCTGCTGGAGGTAGTTTTAGTCCAACCAGCAGGGGGTGCTCATTTTCTGACATGTACAATGTGGTTCCAAAACGTCGGACTGAGAAAAAGAGTGACTTTTTAATGAAGCGTTAAACCGGCAACCGTAAAGAGGAGCATCCGTCTGATGAGGCATCAAACTGGCCTCCTGACCTTCTGTGGTCATGAATTCCCCACCTTAATTATGACTTTGATATCATTCATTGAGGTGGTAGCGGATACTGAAAGCTATATTGAGCCGGTCAGGATGGGCTGTTTTCTGAAAATCTAGTTTGCTGCTTGTGGTAGTTTCAGTCTGGCCAGCAGGGGGTGTAATCGACTTCCTCAATCATGAATTTGACCTCTTTTATAGGGGTGGTAGCGCAATCTGCCGGCCACTTTGAGCCTGGCAGGACACGCTACCCCTCCGTTAGATCAGATCAGCTTTCTTAATTTGTCCCTAGCAAGTTCAATTGTTGAATGCAGTAGTCGGAGTCTGGTTGCTCACTGAAGCTAAGCAGGCTCAAGCTTGGTCAATATGTGGATGCGAGACCCTTTGTGGAAATCTAGTTTGCTGCTGAAAGTAGTTTTAGTTCAACCAGCAGTGGGTGCTCGTTTTCTGACATGTACAGTGTGGTTCCAAAACTTCAGACTGCGAAAAATAGTGACTTTTTAATGAAGCCTTAAACCGGCAACCGTAAAGAGGAGCATCCATCTGATGAGGCATCAAACTGGCTTCCTGACCTTCTGTGGTCATGAATTCCCCACCTTAATTATGACTTTGATATCATTCATTGAGGTGGTAGCGCATACTGCCAGCTATATTGAGCCGGTCAGGATGCCCTATTTTCTGAAAATCTAGTTTGCTGCTTGTGGTAGTTTCAGTCTGGCCAGCAGGGGGTGTAATCACCTTCCTCAATCATGAATTTGACCTCATTTATAGTGGTGGTAGCGCAATCTGCCGGCCACTTTGAGCCTGGCAGGATACGCTACCCCTCCGTTAGATCAGATCAGCTTTCTTAAGTTGTCCCAAGCAAGTTCATTTGTTGATTGCAGTAGTCAGATTCTGGTTGCTCACTGAAGCTAAGCAGGCTCAAGCTTGGTTAATATGTGGATAGGAGGGCCTTTGTGGAAATCTAGCTTGCTGCTGGAGGTAGTTTTAGTTCAACCAGCAGTGGGTGCTCGTTTTCTGACATGTACAATGTGGTTCCAAAACTTCAGACTGCGAAAAATAGTGACTTTTTAATGAAGCCTTAAACCGGCAACCGTAAAGAGGAGCATCCGTCTGATGAGGCATCAAACTGGCCTCCTGAACTTCTGTGGTCATGAATTCCGCACCTTAATTATGATTTTGATATCATTCATTGAGGTGGTAGCGGATACTGAAAGCTATATTGAGCAGGTCAGGATGCGCTATTTTCTGAAAATCTAGTTTGCTGCTTGTGGTAGTTTCAGTCTGGCCAGCAGGGGGTGTAATCACCTTCCTCAATCATGAATTTGACCTCATTTATAGGGGTGGTAGCGCAATCTGCCGGCCACTTTGAGCCTGGCAGGACACGCTACCCCTCCGTTAGATCAGATCAGCTTTCTTAAGTTGTCCCAAGCAAGTTCAATTGTTGAATGCAGTAGTCAGATTCTGCTTGCTCACTGAAGCTAAGCAGGCTCAAGCTTGGTCAATATGTGGATGAGAGACCATTTGTAGAAACCTAGTTTGCTGCTGGAGGTAGTTTTAGTCCAACCAGCAAGGGGTGCTCGTTTTCTGACATGTACAATGTGGTTCCAAAACTTCGGACTGCGAAAAATAGTGACTTTTTAATGATGCCTTAAACCGGCAACCGTAAAGAGGAGCATCCGTCTGATGAGGCATCAAACTGGCCTCCTGACCTTCTGTGGTCATGAATTCCCCACCTTAATTATTACTTTGATATCATTCATTGAGGTGGTAGCGGATACTGCCAGCTATATTGAGCCGGTCAGGATGCGCTATTTTCTGAAAATCTAGTTTGCTGCTTGTGGTGGTTTCAGTCTGGCCAGCAGGGCGTGAAATCACCTTCCTCAATAATGAATTTGACCTCATTTATAGGGGTGGTAGCGCAATCTGCCGGCCACTTTGAGCCTGGCAGGACACGCTACCCCTCCGTTAGATCAGAACAGCTTTCTTAAGTTGCCACAAGCAAGTTCAATTGTTGAATGCAGTAGTCGGAGTCTGGTTGCTCACTGAAGCTATGCAGGCTCAAGCTTGGTCAATATGTGGATGCGAGACCCTTTGTGGAAATCTAGTTTGCTGCTGGAGGTAGTTTTAGTCCAACCAGCAGGGGGTGCTCGTTTTCTGACATGTACAATGTGGTTCCAAAACTTCGGACTGCGAAAAATAGTGACTTTTTAATGATGCCTTAAACCGGCAACCGTAAAGAGGAGCATCCGTCTGATGAGGCATCAAACTGGCCTCCTGACCTTCTGTGGTCATGAATTCCCCACCTTAATTATTACTTTGATATCATTCATTGAGGTGGTAGCGGATACTGAAAGCTATATTGAGCAGGTCAGGATGCGCTATTTTCTGAAAATCTAGTTTGCTGCTTGTGGTAGTTTCAGTCTGGCCAGCAGGGGGTGTAATCGACTTCCTCAATCATGAATTTGACCTCATTTATAGGGGTGGTAGCGCAATCTGCCGGCCACTTTGAGCCTGGCAGGACACGCTACCCCTCCGTTAGATCAGATCAGCTTTCTTAAGTTGCCCCAAGCAAGTTCATTTGTTGAATGCAGTAGTCAGATTCTGGTTGCTCACAGAAGCTAAGCAGCCTCAAGCTTGGTCAATATGTGGATGAGAGACCATTTGTAGAAACCTAGTTTGCTGCTGGAGGTAGTTTTAGTCCAACCAGCAAGGGGTGCTCGTTTTCTGACATGTACAATGTGGTTCCAAAACTTTGGACTGCGAAAAATAGTGACTTTTTAATGAAGCCTTAAACCGGCAACCGTAAAGAGGAGCATCCGTCTGATGAGGCATCAAACTGGCCTCCTGACCTTCTGTGGTCATGAATTCCCCACCTTAATTATTACTTTGATATCATTCATTGAGGTGGTAGCGGATACTGCCAGCTATATTGAGCCGGTCAGGATGGGCTATTTTCTGAAAATCTAGTTTGCTGCTTGTGGTAGTTTCAGTCTGGCCAGCAGGGGGTGAAATCACCTTCCTCAATCATGAATTTGACCTCATTTATAGGGGTGGTAGCGCAATCTGCCGGCCACTTTGAGCCTGGCAGGATACGCTACCCCTCCGTTAGATCAGAACAGCTTTCTTAAGTTGCCACAAGCAAGTCAATTGTTGAATGCAGTAGTCGGAGTCTGGTTGCTCACTGAAGCTAAGCAGGCTCAAGTTTGGTCAATATGTGGATGGGAGGCCCTTTGTGGAAATCTAGCTTGCTGCTGGAGGTAGTTTTAGTTCAACCAGCAGGGGGTGCTCGTTTTCTGACATGTACAATGTGGTTCCAAAACTTCGGACTGCGAAAAATAGTGACTTTTTAATGATGCTTTAAACCGGCAACCGTGAAGAGGAGCATCCGTCTGATGAGGCATCAAACTGGCCCCCTGACCTTCTGTGGTCATGAATTCCCCACCTTAATTATTACTTTGATATCTTTCATTGAGGTGGTAGCGGATACTGCCAGCTATATTGAGCCGGTCAGGATGGGCTATTTTCTGAAAATCTAGTTTGCTGCTTGTGGTGGTTTCAGTCTGACCAGCAGGGGGTGAAAACACCTTCCTCAATCATGAATTTGACCTCATTTATAGGGGTGGTAGCGCAATCTGCCGGCCACTTTGAGCCTGCAGGACACGCTACCCCTCCGTTAGATCAGAACAGCTTTCATAAGTTGCCACAAGCAAGTTCAATTGTTGAATGCAGTAGTCGGAGTCTGGTTGCTCACTGAAGCTAAGCAACCTCAAGCTTGGTCAATATGTGGATGGGAGGCCCTTTGTGGAAATCTAGCTTGCGGCTGGAGGTAGTTTTAGTCCAACCAGCAGGGGGTGCTCATTTTCTGACATGTACAATGTGGTTCCAAAACTTCGGACTGAGAAAAAGAGTGACTTTTTAATGAAGCCTTAAACCGGCAACCGTAAAGAGGAGCATCCGTCTGATGAGGCATCAAAATGGCCTTCTGACCTTCTGGTGTCATGAATTACCCACCTTAATTATGACTTTGATATCATTCATTGAGGTGGTAGCAGATACTGCCAGCTATATTGAGCCAGTCAGAATGCGCTATTTTCTGAAAATCTAGTTTTCTGCTTGTGGTAGTTTCAGTCTGGCCAGCAGGGGGTGACATCACCTTCCTCAATCATGAATTTGACCTCATTTATAGGGGTGGTAGCGCAATCTGCCGGCCACTTTGAGCCTGGCAGGACACGCTACCCCTCCGTTAGATCAGAACAGCTTTCTTAAGTTGCCACAAGCAAGTCAATTGTTGAATGCAGTAGTCGGAGTCTGGTTGCTCACTGAACCTAAGCAGGCTCAAGCTTGGTCAATATGTGGATGCTAGACCCTTTGTGGAAATCTAGTTTGCTGCTGGAGGTAGTTTTAGTCCAACCAGCAGGGGGTGCTCATTTTCTGACATGTACAATGTGGTTCCAAAACTTCGGACTGAGAAAAAGAGTGACTTTTTAATGAAGCGTTAAACCGGCAACCGTAAAGAGGAGCATCCGTCTGATGAGGCATCAAACTGGCCTCCTGACCTTCTGTGGTCATGAATTCCCCACCTTAATTATGACTTTGATATCATTCATTGAGGTGGTAGCGGATACTGAAAGCTATATTGAGCCGGTCAGGATGGGCTGTTTTCTGAAAATCTAGTTTGCTGCTTGTGGTAGTTTCAGTCTGGCCAGCAGGGGGTGTAATCGACTTCCTCAATCATGAATTTGACCTCTTTTATAGGGGTGGTAGCGCAATCTGCCGGCCACTTTGAGCCTGGCAGGACACGCTACCCCTCCGTTAGATCAGATCAGCTTTCTTAATTTGTCCCTAGCAAGTTCAATTGTTGAATGCAGTAGTCGGAGTCTGGTTGCTCACTGAAGCTAAGCAGGCTCAAGCTTGGTCAATATGTGGATGCGAGACCCTTTGTGGAAATCTAGTTTGCTGCTGAAAGTAGTTTTAGTTCAACCAGCAGTGGGTGCTCGTTTTCTGACATGTACAGTGTGGTTCCAAAACTTCAGACTGCGAAAAATAGTGACTTTTTAATGAAGCCTTAAACCGGCAACCGTAAAGAGGAGCATCCGTCTGATGAGGCATCAAACTGGCTTCCTGACCTTCTGTGGTCATGAATTCCCCACCTTAATTATGACTTTGATATCATTCATTGAGGTGGTAGCGCATACTGCCAGCTATATTGAGCCGGTCAGGATGCCCTATTTTCTGAAAATCTAGTTTGCTGCTTGTGGTAGTTTCAGTCTGGCCAGCAGGGGGTGTAATCACCTTCCTCAATCATGAATTTGACCTCATTTATAGTGGTGGTAGCGCAATCTGCCGGCCACTTTGAGCCTGGCAGGATACGCTACCCCTCCGTTAGATCAGATCAGCTTTCTTAAGTTGTCCCAAGCAAGTTCATTTGTTGATTGCAGTAGTCAGATTCTGGTTGCTCACTGAAGCTAAGCAGGCTCAAGCTTGGTTAATATGTGGATGGGAGGGCCTTTGTGGAAATCTAGCTTGCTGCTGGAGGTAGTTTTAGTTCAACCAGCAGTGGGTGCTCGTTTTCTGACATGTACAATGTGGTTCCAAAACTTCAGACTGCGAAAAATAGTGACTTTTTAATGAAGCCTTAAACCGGCAACCGTAAAGAGGAGCATCCGTCTGATGAGGCATCAAACTGGCCTCCTGAACTTCTGTGGTCATGAATTCCGCACCTTAATTATGACTTTGATATCATTCATTGAGGTGGTAGCGGATACTGCCAGCTATATTGAGCCGGTCAGGATGGGCTATTTTCTGAAAATCTAGTTTGCTGCTTGTGGTAGTTTCAGTCTGGCCAGCAGGGGGTGAAATCACCTTCCTCAATCATGAATTTGACCTCATTTATAGGGGTGGTAGCGCAATCTGCCGGCCACTTTGAGCCTGGCAGGATACGCTACCCCTCCGTTAGATCAGAACAGCTTTCTTAAGTTGCCACAAGCAAGTCAATTGTTGAATGCAGTAGTTGGAGTCTGGTTGCTCACTGAAGCTAAGCAGGCTCAAGTTTGGTCAATATGTGGATGGGAGGCCCTTTGTGGAAATCTAGCTTGCTGCTGGAGGTAGTTTTAGTTCAACCAGCAGGGGGTGCTCGTTTTCTGACATGTACAATGAGGTTCCAAAACTTCGGACTGCGAAAAATAGTGACTTTTTAATGATGCTTTAAACCGGCAACCGTGAAGAGGAGCATCCGTCTGATGAGGCATCAAACTGGCCCCCTGACCTTCTGTGGTCATGAATTCCCCACCTTAATTATTACTTTGATATCTTTCATTGAGGTGGTAGCGGATACTGCCAGCTATATTGAGCCGGTCAGGATGGGCTATTTTCTGAAAATCTAGTTTGCTGCTTGTGGTGGTTTCAGTCTGACCAGCAGGGGGTGAAAACACATTCCTCAATCATGAATTTGACCTCATTTATAGGGGTGGTAGCGCAATCTGCCGGCCACTTTGAGCCTGCAGGACACGCTACCCCTCCGTTAGATCAGAACAGCTTTCATAAGTTGCCACAAGCAAGTTCAATTGTTGAATGCAGTAGTCGGAGTCTGGTTACTCACTGAAGCTAAGCAACCTCGAGCTTGGTCAATATGTGGATGGGAGGCCCTTTGTGGAAATCTAGCTTGCGGCTGGAGGTAGTTTTAGTCCAACCAGCAGGGGGTGCTCATTTTCTGACATGTACAATGTGGTTCCAAAACTTCGGACTGAGAAAAAGAGTGACTTTTTAATGAAGCCTTAAACCGGCAACCGTAAAGAGGAGCATCCGTCTGATGAGGCATCAAAATGGCCTTCTGACCTTCTGGTGTCATGAATTACCCACCTTAATTATGACTTTGATATCATTCATTGAGGTGGTAGCAGATACTGCCAGCTATATTGAGCCAGTCAGAATGCGCTATTTTCTGAAAATCTAGTTTTCTGCTTGTGGTAGTTTCAGTCTGGCCAGCAGGGGGTGAAATCACCTTCCTCAATCATGAATTTGACCTCATTTATAGGGGTGGTAGCGCAATCTGCCGGCCACTTTGAGCCTGGCAGGACACGCTACCCCTCCGTTAGATCAGAACAGCTTTCTTAAGTTGCCACAAGCAAGTTCAATTGTTGAATGCAGTAGTCGGAGTCTGGTTGCTCACTGAAGCTAAGCAGGCTCAAGCTTGGTCAATATGTGGTTGCGAGACCCTTTGTGGAAATCTAGTTTGCTGCTGAAAGTAGTTTTAGTTCAACCAGCAGGAGGTGCTCGTTTTCTGACATGTACAATGTGGTTCCAAAACTTCGGACTGCGAAAAATAGTGACTTTTTAATGAAGCCTTAAACCGGCAACCGTAAAGACAACCGTAAATGCCACAAGCAAGTCAATTGTTGAATGCAGTAGTCGGAGTCTGGTTGCTCACTGAAGCTAAGCAGGCTCAAGCTTGGTCAATATGTGGATGCTAGACCCTTTGTGGAAATCTAGTTTGCTGCTGGAGGTAGTTTTAGTCCAACCAGCAGGGGGTGCTCATTTTCTGACATGTACAATGTGGTTCCAAAACGTCGGACTGAGAAAAAGAGTGACTTTTTAATGAAGCGTTAAACCGGCAACCGTAAAGAGGAGCATCCGTCTGATGAGGCATCAAACTGGCCTCCTGACCTTCTGTGGTCATGAATTCCCCACCTTAATTATGACTTTGATATCATTCATTGAGGTGGTAGCGGATACTGAAAGCTATATTGAGCCGGTCAGGATGGGCTGTTTTCTGAAAATCTAGTTTGCTGCTTGTGGTAGTTTCAGTCTGGCCAGCAGGGGGTGTAATCGACTTCCTCAATCATGAATTTGACCTCTTTTATAGGGGTGGTAGCGCAATCTGCCGGCCACTTTGAGCCTGGCAGGACACGCTACCCCTCCGTTAGATCAGATCAGCTTTCTTAATTTGTCCCTAGCAAGTTCAATTGTTGAATGCAGTAGTCGGAGTCTGGTTGCTTACTGAAGCTAAGCAGGCTCAAGCTTGGTTAATATGTGGATGGGAGGGCCTTTGTGGAAATCTAGCTTGCTGCTGGAGGTAGTTTTAGTTCAACCAGCAGTGGGTGCTCGTTTTCTGACATGTACAATGTGGTTCCAAAACTTCAGACTGCGAAAAATAGTGACTTTTTAATGAAGCCTTAAACCGGCAACCGTAAAGAGGAGCATCCGTCTGATGAGGCATCAAACTGGCCTCCTGAACTTCTGTGGTCATGAATTCCGCACCTTAATTATGACTTTGATATCATTCATTGAGGTGGTAGCGGATACTGAAAGCTATATTGAGCAGGTCAGGATGCGCTATTTTCTGAAAATCTAGTTTGCTGCTTGTGGTAGTTTCAGTCTGGCCAGCAGGGGGTGTAATCACCTTCCTCAATCATGAATGTGACCTCATTTATAGGGGTGGTAGCGCAATCTGCCGGCCACTTTGAGCCTGGCAGGACACGCTACCCCTCCGTTAGATCAGAACAGCTTTCTAAAGTTGCCATAAGCAAGTTCAATTGTTGAATGCAGTAGTCGGAGTCTGGTTGCTCACTGAAGCTAAGCAGGGTCAAGCTTGGTCAATATGTGGATGCGAGTCCCTTTGTGGAAATCTAGTTTGCTGCTGGAGGTAGTTTTAGTCCAACCAGCAGGAGGTGCTCGTTTTCTGACATGTACAATGTGGTTCCAAAACTTCGGACTGCGAAAAATAGTGACTTTTTAATGATGCTTTAAACCGGCAACCGTGAAGAGGAGCATCCGTCTGATGAGGCATCAAACTGGCCCCCTGACCTTCTGTGGTCATGAATTCCCCACCTTAATTATTACTTTGATATCTTTCATTGAGGTGGTAGCGGATACTGCCAGCTATATTGAGCCGGTCAGGATGGGCTATTTTCTGAAAATCTAGTTTGCTGCTTGTGGTAGTTTCAGTCTGGCCAGCAGGGGGTGAAATCACCTTCCTCAATCATGAATTTGACCTCATTTATAGGGGTGGTAGCGCAATCTGCCGGCCACTTTGAGCCTGGCAGGATACGCTACCCCTCCGTTAGATCAGAACAGCTTTCTTAAGTTGCCACAAGCAAGTCAATTGTTGAATGCAGTAGTTGGAGTCTGGTTGCTCACTGAAGCTAAGCAGGCTCAAGTTTGGTCAATATGTGGATGGGAGGCCCTTTGTGGAAATCTAGCTTGCTGCTGGAGGTTGTTTTAGTTCAACCAGCAGGGGGTGCTCGTTTTCTGACATGTACAATGTGGTTCCAAAACTTCGGACTGCGAAAAATAGTGACTTTTTAATGATGCTTTAAACTGGCAACCGTGAAGAGGAGCATCCATCTGATGAGGCATCAAACTGGCCCCCTGACCTTCTGTGGTCATGAATTCCCCACCTTAATTATTACTTTGATATCTTTCATTGAGGTGGTAGCGGATACTGCCAGCTATATTGAGCCGGTCAGGATGGGCTATTTTCTGAAAATCTAGTTTGCTGCTTGTGGTGGTTTCAGTCTGACCAGCAGGGGGTGAAAACACCTTCCTCAATCATGAATTTGACCTCATTTATAGGGGTGGTAGCGCAATCTGCCGGCCACTTTGAGCCTGCAGGACACGCTACCCCTCCGTTAGATCAGAACAGCTTTCATAAGTTGCCACAAGCAAGTTCAATTGTTGAATGCAGTAGTCGGAGTCTGGTTGCTCACTGAAGCTAAGCAACCTCAAGCTTGGTCAATATGTGGGTGGGAGGCCCTTTGTGGAAATCTAGCTTGCGGCTGGAGGTAGTTTTAGTCCAACCAGCAGGGGGTGCTCATTTTCTGACATGTACAATGTGGTTCCAAAACTTCGGACTGAGAAAAAGAGTGACTTTTTAATGAAGCCTTAAACCGGCAACCGTAAAGAGGAGCATCCGTCTGATGAGGCATCAAACTGGCCTCCTGACCTTCTGTGGTCATGAATTCCCCACCTTAATTATGACTTTGATATCATTCATTGAGTTGGTAGCGCATACTGCCAGCTATATTGAGCCGGTCAGGATGCCCTATTTTCTGAAAATCTAGTTTGCTGCTTGTGGTAGTTTCAGTCTGGCCAGCAGGGGGTGTAATCACCTTCCTCAATCATGAATTTGACCTCGTTTATAGTGGTGGTAGCGCAATCTGCCGGCCACTTTGAGCCTGGCAGGATACGCTACCCCTCCGTTAGATCAGATCAGCTTTCTTAAGATGTCCGAAGCAATTTCAATTGTTGAATGCAGTAGTCAGATTCTGGTTGCTCACTGAAACTAAGCAGGCTCAAGCTTGGTCAATATGTGGATGGGAGGCCCTTTGTGGAAATCTAGCTTGCTGCTGGAGGTAGTTTTAGTTCAACCAGCAGGGGGTGCTCGTTTTCTGACATGTACAATGTGGTTCCAAAACTTCGGACTGCGAAAAATAGTGACTTTTTAATGATGCCTTAAACCGGCAACCGTAAAGAGGAGCATCCGTCTGATGAGGCATCAAACTGTCCTCCTGACCTTCTGTGGTCATGAATTCCCCACCTTAATTATTACTTTGATATCTTTCATTGAGGTGGTAGCGGATACTGCCAGCTATATTGAGCCGGTCAGGATGGGCTATTTTCTGAAAATCTAGTTTGCTGCTTGTGGTGGTTTCAGTCTGACCAGCAGGGGGTGAAAACACCTTCCTCAATCATGAATTTGACCTCATTTATAGGGGTGGTAGCGCAATCTGCCGGCCACTTTGAGCCTGCAGGACACGCTACCCCTCCGTTAGATCAGAACAGCTTTCATAAGTTGCCACAAGCAAGTTCAATTGTTGAATGCAGTAGTCGGAGTCTGGTTGCTCACTGAAGCTAAGCAACCTCAAGCTTGGTCAATATGTGGGTGGGAGGCCCTTTGTGGAAATCTAGCTTGCGGCTGGAGGTAGTTTTAGTCCAACCAGCAGGGGGTGCTCATTTTCTGACATGTACAATGTGGTTCCAAAACTTCGGACTGAGAAAAAGAGTGACTTTTTAATGAAGCCTTAAACCGGCAACCGTAAAGAGGAGCATCCGTCTGATGAGGCATCAAACTGGCCTCCTGACCTTCTGTGGTCATGAATTCCCCACCTTAATTATGACTTTGATATCATTCATTGAGTTGGTAGCGCATACTGCCAGCTATATTGAGCCGGTCAGGATGCCCTATTTTCTGAAAATCTAGTTTGCTGCTTGTGGTAGTTTCAGTCTGGCCAGCAGGGGGTGTAATCACCTTCCTCAATCATGAATTTGACCTCGTTTATAGTGGTGGTAGCGCAATCTGCCGGCCACTTTGAGCCTGGCAGGATACGCTACCCCTCCGTTAGATCAGATCAGCTTTCTTAAGTTGTCCGAAGCAATTTCAATTGTTGAATGCAGTAGTCAGATTCTGGTTGCTCACTGAAACTAAGCAGGCTCAAGCTTGGTCAATATGTGGATGGGAGGCCCTTTGTGGAAATCTAGCTTGCTGCTGGAGGTAGTTTTAGTTCAACCAGCAGGGGGTGCTCGTTTTCTGACATGTACAATGTGGTTCCAAAACTTCGGACTGCGAAAAATAGTGACTTTTTAATGATGCCTTAAACCGGCAACCGTAAAGAGGAGCATCCGTCTGATGAGGCATCAAACTGTCCTCCTGACCTTCTGTGGTCATGAATTCCCCACCTTAATTATTACTTTGATATCATTCATTGAGGTGGTAGCGGATACTGCCAGCTATATTAAGCCTGTCAGGATGGGCTATTTTCTGAAAATCTAGTTTGCTGCTTGTGGTAGTTTCAGTCTGGCCAGCAGGGGGTGAAATCACCTTCCTCAATCATGAATTTGACCTCATTTATAGGGGTGGTAGCGCAATCTGCAGCCCACTTTGAGCCTGGCAGGACACGCTACCCCTCCGTTAGATCAGAACAGCTTTCTTAAGTTGCCACAAGTAAGTTCAGTTGTTGAATGCGGTAGTCGGAGTCTGGTTGCTCACTGAAGCTAAGCAGGCTCAAGCTTGGTCAATATGTGGATGCGAGACCCTTTGTGGAAATCTAGTTTGCTGCTGAAAGTAGTTTTAGTTCAACCAGCAGTGGGTGCTCGTTTTCTGACATGTACAATGTGGTTCCAAAACTTCAGAATGCGAAAAATAGTGACTTTTTAATGAAGCCTTAAACCGGCAACCGTAAAGAGGAGCATCCGTCTGATGAGGCATCAAACTGGCCTCCTGAACTTCTGTGGTCATGAATTCCGCACCTTAATTATGATTTTGATATCATTCATTGAGGTGGTAGCGGATACTGAAAGCTATATTGAGCAGGTCAGGATTCGCTATTTTCTGAAAATCTAGTTTGCTGCTTGTGGTAGTTTCAGTCTGGCCAGCAGGGGGTGTAATCACCTTCCTCAATCATGAATTTGACCTCATTTATAGGGGTGGTAGCGCAATCTGCCGGCCACTTTGAGCCTGGCAGGACACGCTACCCCTCCGTTAGATCAGAACAGCTTTCTTAAGTTGCCACAAGCAAGTTCAATTGTTGAATGCAGTAGTCGGAGTCTGGTTGCTCACTGAAGCTAAGCAACCTCAAGCTTGGTCAATATGTGGATGGGAGGCCCTTTGTGGAAATCTAGCTTGCGGCTGGAGGTAGTTTTAGTCCAACCAGCAAGGGGTGCTCATTTTCTGACATGTACAATGTGGTTCCAAAACTTCGGACTGAGAAAAAGAGTGACTTTTTAATGAAGCCTTAAACCGGCAACCGTAAAGAGGAGCATCCGTCTGATGAGGCATCAAAATGGCCTTCTGACCTTCTGGTGTCATGAATTACCCACCTTAATTATGACTTTGATATCATTCATTGAGGTGGTAGCAGATACTGCCAGCTATATTGAGCCAGTCAGAATGCGCTATTTTCTGAAAATCTAGTTTTCTGCTTGTGGTAGTTTCAGTCTGGCCAGCAGGGGGTGACATCACCTTCCTCAATCATGAATTTGACCTCATTTATAGGGGTGGTAGCGCAATCTGCCGGCCACTTTGAGCCTGGCAGGACACGCTACCCCTCCGTTAGATCAGAACAGCTTTCTTAAGTTGCCACAAGCAAGTCAATTGTTGAATGCAGTAGTCGGAGTCTGGTTGCTCACTGAACCTAAGCAGGCTCAAGCTTGGTCAATATGTGGATGCTAGACCCTTTGTGGAAATCTAGTTTGCTGCTGGAGGTAGTTTTAGTCCAACCAGCAGGGGGTGCTCATTTTCTGACATGTACAATGTGGTTCCAAAACTTCGGACTGAGAAAAAGAGTGACTTTTTAATGAAGCGTTAAACCGGCAACCGTAAAGAGGAGCATCCGTCTGATGAGGCATCAAACTGGCCTCCTGACCTTCTGTGGTCATGAATTCCCCACCTTAATTATGACTTTGATATCATTCATTGAGGTGGTAGCGGATACTGAAAGCTATATTGAGCCGGTCAGGATGGGCTGTTTTCTGAAAATCTAGTTTGCTGCTTGTGGTAGTTTCAGTCTGGCCAGCAGGGGGTGTAATCGACTTCCTCAATCATGAATTTGACCTCTTTTATAGGGGTGGTAGCGCAATCTGCCGGCCACTTTGAGCCTGGCAGGACACGCTACCCCTCCGTTAGATCAGATCAGCTTTCTTAATTTGTCCCTAGCAAGTTCAATTGTTGAATGCAGTAGTCGGAGTCTGGTTGCTCACTGAAGCTAAGCAGGCTCAAGCTTGGTCAATATGTGGATGCGAGACCCTTTGTGGAAATCTAGTTTGCTGCTGAAAGTAGTTTTAGTTCAACCAGCAGTGGGTGCTCGTTTTCTGACATGTACAGTGTGGTTCCAAAACTTCAGACTGCGAAAAATAGTGACTTTTTAATGAAGCCTTAAACCGGCAACCGTAAAGAGGAGCATCCGTCTGATGAGGCATCAAACTGGCTTCCTGACCTTCTGTGGTCATGAATTCCCCACCTTAATTATGACTTTGATATCATTCATTGAGGTGGTAGCGCATACTGCCAGCTATATTGAGCCGGTCAGGATGCCCTATTTTCTGAAAATCTAGTTTGCTGCTTGTGGTAGTTTCAGTCTGGCCAGCAGGGGGTGTAATCACCTTCCTCAATCATGAATTTGACCTCATTTATAGTGGTGGTAGCGCAATCTGCCGGCCACTTTGAGCCTGGCAGGATACGCTACCCCTCCGTTAGATCAGATCAGCTTTCTTAAGTTGTCCCAAGCAAGTTCATTTGTTGATTGCAGTAGTCAGATTCTGGTTGCTCACTGAAGCTAAGCAGGCTCAAGCTTGGTTAATATGTGGATGGGAGGGCCTTTGTGGAAATCTAGCTTGCTGCTGGAGGTAGTTTTAGTTCAACCAGCAGTGGGTGCTCGTTTTCTGACATGTACAATGTGGTTCCAAAACTTCAGACTGCGAAAAATAGTGACTTTTTAATGAAGCCTTAAACCGGCAACCGTAAAGAGGAGCATCCGTCTGATGAGGCATCAAACTGGCCTCCTGAACTTCTGTGGTCATGAATTCCGCACCTTAATTATGACTTTGATATCATTCATTGAGGTGGTAGCGGATACTGCCAGCTATATTGAGCCGGTCAGGATGGGCTATTTTCTGAAAATCTAGTTTGCTGCTTGTGGTAGTTTCAGTCTGGCCAGCAGGGGGTGAAATCACCTTCCTCAATCATGAATTTGACCTCATTTATAGGGGTGGTAGCGCAATCTGCCGGCCACTTTGAGCCTGGCAGGATACGCTACCCCTCCGTTAGATCAGAACAGCTTTCTTAAGTTGCCACAAGCAAGTCAATTGTTGAATGCAGTAGTTGGAGTCTGGTTGCTCACTGAAGCTAAGCAGGCTCAAGTTTGGTCAATATGTGGATGGGAGGCCCTTTGTGGAAATCTAGCTTGCTGCTGGAGGTAGTTTTAGTTCAACCAGCAGGGGGTGCTCGTTTTCTGACATGTACAATGTGGTTCCAAAACTTCGGACTGCGAAAAATAGTGACTTTTTAATGATGCTTTAAACCGGCAACCGTGAAGAGGAGCATCCGTCTGATGAGGCATCAAACTGGCCCCCTGACCTTCTGTGGTCATGAATTCCCCACCTTAATTATTACTTTGATATCTTTCATTGAGGTGGTAGCGGATACTGCCAGCTATATTGAGCCGGTCAGGATGGGCTATTTTCTGAAAATCTAGTTTGCTGCTTGTGGTGGTTTCAGTCTGACCAGCAGGGGGTGAAAACACATTCCTCAATCATGAATTTGACCTCATTTATAGGGGTGGTAGCGCAATCTGCCGGCCACTTTGAGCCTGCAGGACACGCTACCCCTCCGTTAGATCAGAACAGCTTTCATAAGTTGCCACAAGCAAGTTCAATTGTTGAATGCAGTAGTCGGAGTCTGGTTACTCACTGAAGCTAAGCAGGCTCAAGCTTGGTCAATATGTGGATGCTAGACCCTTTGTGGAAATCTAGTTTGCTGCTGGAGGTAGTTTTAGTCCAACCAGCAGGGGGTGCTCATTTTCTGACATGTACAATGTGGTTCCAAAACTTCGGACTGAGAAAAAGAGTGACTTTTTAATGAAGCCTTAAACCGGCAACCGTAAAGAGGAGCATCCGTCTGATGAGGCATCAAACTGGCCTCCTGACCTTCTGTGGTCATGAATTCCCCACCTTAATTATGACTTTGATATCATTCATTGAGGTGGTAGCGGATACTGAAAGCTATATTGAGCCGGTCAGGATGGGCTGTTTTCTGAAAATCTAGTTTGCTGCTTGTGGTAGTTTCAGTCTGGCCAGCAGGGGGTGTAATCGACTTCCTCAATCATGAATTTGACCTCTTTTATAGGGGTGGTAGCGCAATCTGCCGGCCACTTTGAGCCTGGCAGGACACGCTACCGCTCCGTTAGATCAGATCAGCTTTCTTAATTTGTCCCTAGCAAGTTCAATTGTTGAATGCAGTAGTCGGAGTCTGGTTGCTCACTGAAGCTAAGCAGGCTCAAGCTTGGTCAATATGTGGTTGCGAGACCCTTTGTGGAAATCTAGTTTGCTGCTGAAAGTAGTTTTAGTTCAACCAGCAGGAGGTGCTCGTTTTCTGACATGTACAATGTGGTTCCAAAACTTCGGACTGCGAAAAATAGTGACTTTTTAATGAAGCCTTAAACCGGCAACCGTAAAGACAACCGTAAATGCCACAAGCAAGTCAATTGTTGAATGCAGTAGTCGGAGTCTGGTTGCTCACTGAAGCTAAGCAGGCTCAAGCTTGGTCAATATGTGGATGCTAGACCCTTTGTGGAAATCTAGTTTGCTGCTGGAGGTAGTTTTAGTCCAACCAGCAGGGGGTGCTCATTTTCTGACATGTACAATGTGGTTCCAAAACGTCGGACTGAGAAAAAGAGTGACTTTTTAATGAAGCGTTAAACCGGCAACCGTAAAGAGGAGCATCCGTCTGATGAGGCATCAAACTGGCCTCCTGACCTTCTGTGGTCATGAATTCCCCACCTTAATTATGACTTTGATATCATTCATTGAGGTGGTAGCGGATACTGAAAGCTATATTGAGCCGGTCAGGATGGGCTGTTTTCTGAAAATCTAGTTTGCTGCTTGTGGTAGTTTCAGTCTGGCCAGCAGGGGGTGTAATCGACTTCCTCAATCATGAATTTGACCTCTTTTATAGGGGTGGTAGCGCAATCTGCCGGCCACTTTGAGCCTGGCAGGACACGCTACCCCTCCGTTAGATCAGATCAGCTTTCTTAATTTGTCCCTAGCAAGTTCAATTGTTGAATGCAGTAGTCGGAGTCTGGTTGCTTACTGAAGCTAAGCAGGCTCAAGCTTGGTTAATATGTGGATGGGAGGGCCTTTGTGGAAATCTAGCTTGCTGCTGGAGGTAGTTTTAGTTCAACCAGCAGTGGGTGCTCGTTTTCTGACATGTACAATGTGGTTCCAAAACTTCAGACTGCGAAAAATAGTGACTTTTTAATGAAGCCTTAAACCGGCAACCGTAAAGAGGAGCATCCGTCTGATGAGGCATCAAACTGGCCTCCTGAACTTCTGTGGTCATGAATTCCGCACCTTAATTATGACTTTGATATCATTCATTGAGGTGGTAGCGGATACTGAAAGCTATATTGAGCAGGTCAGGATGCGCTATTTTCTGAAAATCTAGTTTGCTGCTTGTGGTAGTTTCAGTCTGGCCAGCAGGGGGTGTAATCACCTTCCTCAATCATGAATGTGACCTCATTTATAGGGGTGGTAGCGCAATCTGCCGGCCACTTTGAGCCTGGCAGGACACGCTACCCCTCCGTTAGATCAGAACAGCTTTCTAAAGTTGCCATAAGCAAGTTCAATTGTTGAATGCAGTAGTCGGAGTCTGGTTGCTCACTGAAGCTAAGCAGGGTCAAGCTTGGTCAATATGTGGATGCGAGTCCCTTTGTGGAAATCTAGTTTGCTGCTGGAGGTAGTTTTAGTCCAACCAGCAGGAGGTGCTCGTTTTCTGACATGTACAATGTGGTTCCAAAACTTCGGACTGCGAAAAATAGTGACTTTTTAATGATGCTTTAAACCGGCAACCGTGAAGAGGAGCATCCGTCTGATGAGGCATCAAACTGGCCCCCTGACCTTCTGTGGTCATGAATTCCCCACCTTAATTATTACTTTGATATCTTTCATTGAGGTGGTAGCGGATACTGCCAGCTATATTGAGCCGGTCAGGATGGGCTATTTTCTGAAAATCTAGTTTGCTGCTTGTGGTAGTTTCAGTCTGGCCAGCAGGGGGTGAAATCACCTTCCTCAATCATGAATTTGACCTCATTTATAGGGGTGGTAGCGCAATCTGCCGGCCACTTTGAGCCTGGCAGGATACGCTACCCCTCCGTTAGATCAGAACAGCTTTCTTAAGTTGCCACAAGCAAGTCAATTGTTGAATGCAGTAGTTGGAGTCTGGTTGCTCACTGAAGCTAAGCAGGCTCAAGTTTGGTCAATATGTGGATGGGAGGCCCTTTGTGGAAATCTAGCTTGCTGCTGGAGGTTGTTTTAGTTCAACCAGCAGGGGGTGCTCGTTTTCTGACATGTACAATGTGGTTCCAAAACTTCGGACTGCGAAAAATAGTGACTTTTTAATGATGCTTTAAACTGGCAACCGTGAAGAGGAGCATCCATCTGATGAGGCATCAAACTGGCCCCCTGACCTTCTGTGGTCATGAATTCCCCACCTTAATTATTACTTTGATATCTTTCATTGAGGTGGTAGCGGATACTGCCAGCTATATTGAGCCGGTCAGGATGGGCTATTTTCTGAAAATCTAGTTTGCTGCTTGTGGTGGTTTCAGTCTGACCAGCAGGGGGTGAAAACACCTTCCTCAATCATGAATTTGACCTCATTTATAGGGGTGGTAGCGCAATCTGCCGGCCACTTTGAGCCTGCAGGACACGCTACCCCTCCGTTAGATCAGAACAGCTTTCATAAGTTGCCACAAGCAAGTTCAATTGTTGAATGCAGTAGTCGGAGTCTGGTTGCTCACTGAAGCTAAGCAACCTCAAGCTTGGTCAATATGTGGGTGGGAGGCCCTTTGTGGAAATCTAGCTTGCGGCTGGAGGTAGTTTTAGTCCAACCAGCAGGGGGTGCTCATTTTCTGACATGTACAATGTGGTTCCAAAACTTCGGACTGAGAAAAAGAGTGACTTTTTAATGAAGCCTTAAACCGGCAACCGTAAAGAGGAGCATCCGTCTGATGAGGCATCAAACTGGCCTCCTGACCTTCTGTGGTCATGAATTCCCCACCTTAATTATGACTTTGATATCATTCATTGAGTTGGTAGCGCATACTGCCAGCTATATTGAGCCGGTCAGGATGCCCTATTTTCTGAAAATCTAGTTTGCTGCTTGTGGTAGTTTCAGTCTGGCCAGCAGGGGGTGTAATCACCTTCCTCAATCATGAATTTGACCTCGTTTATAGTGGTGGTAGCGCAATCTGCCGGCCACTTTGAGCCTGGCAGGATACGCTACCCCTCCGTTAGATCAGATCAGCTTTCTTAAGATGTCCGAAGCAATTTCAATTGTTGAATGCAGTAGTCAGATTCTGGTTGCTCACTGAAACTAAGCAGGCTCAAGCTTGGTCAATATGTGGATGGGAGGCCCTTTGTGGAAATCTAGCTTGCTGCTGGAGGTAGTTTTAGTTCAACCAGCAGGGGGTGCTCGTTTTCTGACATGTACAATGTGGTTCCAAAACTTCGGACTGCGAAAAATAGTGACTTTTTAATGATGCCTTAAACCGGCAACCGTAAAGAGGAGCATCCGTCTGATGAGGCATCAAACTGTCCTCCTGACCTTCTGTGGTCATGAATTCCCCACCTTAATTATTACTTTGATATCTTTCATTGAGGTGGTAGCGGATACTGCCAGCTATATTGAGCCGGTCAGGATGGGCTATTTTCTGAAAATCTAGTTTGCTGCTTGTGGTGGTTTCAGTCTGACCAGCAGGGGGTGAAAACACCTTCCTCAATCATGAATTTGACCTCATTTATAGGGGTGGTAGCGCAATCTGCCGGCCACTTTGAGCCTGCAGGACACGCTACCCCTCCGTTAGATCAGAACAGCTTTCATAAGTTGCCACAAGCAAGTTCAATTGTTGAATGCAGTAGTCGGAGTCTGGTTGCTCACTGAAGCTAAGCAACCTCAAGCTTGGTCAATATGTGGGTGGGAGGCCCTTTGTGGAAATCTAGCTTGCGGCTGGAGGTAGTTTTAGTCCAACCAGCAGGGGGTGCTCATTTTCTGACATGTACAATGTGGTTCCAAAACTTCGGACTGAGAAAAAGAGTGACTTTTTAATGAAGCCTTAAACCGGCAACCGTAAAGAGGAGCATCCGTCTGATGAGGCATCAAACTGGCCTCCTGACCTTCTGTGGTCATGAATTCCCCACCTTAATTATGACTTTGATATCATTCATTGAGTTGGTAGCGCATACTGCCAGCTATATTGAGCCGGTCAGGATGCCCTATTTTCTGAAAATCTAGTTTGCTGCTTGTGGTAGTTTCAGTCTGGCCAGCAGGGGGTGTAATCACCTTCCTCAATCATGAATTTGACCTCGTTTATAGTGGTGGTAGCGCAATCTGCCGGCCACTTTGAGCCTGGCAGGATACGCTACCCCTCCGTTAGATCAGATCAGCTTTCTTAAGTTGTCCGAAGCAATTTCAATTGTTGAATGCAGTAGTCAGATTCTGGTTGCTCACTGAAACTAAGCAGGCTCAAGCTTGGTCAATATGTGGATGGGAGGCCCTTTGTGGAAATCTAGCTTGCTGCTGGAGGTAGTTTTAGTTCAACCAGCAGGGGGTGCTCGTTTTCTGACATGTACAATGTGGTTCCAAAACTTCAGAATGCGAAAAATAGTGACTTTTTAATGAAGCCTTAAACCGGCAACCGTAAAGAGGAGCATCCGTCTGATGAGGCATCAAACTGGCCTCCTGAACTTCTGTGGTCATGAATTCCGCACCTTAATTATGATTTTGATATCATTCATTGAGGTGGTAGCGGATACTGAAAGCTATATTGAGCAGGTCAGGATTCGCTATTTTCTGAAAATCTAGTTTGCTGCTTGTGGTAGTTTCAGTCTGGCCAGCAGGGGGTGTAATCACCTTCCTCAATCATGAATTTGACCTCATTTATAGGGGTGGTAGCGCAATCTGCCGGCCACTTTGAGCCTGGCAGGACACGCTACCCCTCCGTTAGATCAGAACAGCTTTCTTAAGTTGCCACAAGCAAGTTCAATTGTTGAATGCAGTAGTTGGAGTCTGGTTGCTCACTGAAGCTAAGCAACCTCAAGCTTGGTCAATATGTGGATGGGAGGCCCTTTGTGGAAATCTAGCTTGCGGCTGGAGGTAGTTTTAGTCCAACCAGCAAGGGGTGCTCATTTTCTGACATGTACAATGTGGTTCCAAAACTTCGGACTGAGAAAAAGAGTGACTTTTTAATGAAGCCTTAAACCGGCAACCGTAAAGAGGAGCATCCGTCTGATGAGGCATCAAAATGGCCTTCTGACCTTCTGGTGTCATGAATTACCCACCTTAATTATGACTTTGATATCATTCATTGAGGTGGTAGCAGATACTGCCAGCTATATTGAGCCAGTCAGAATGCGCTATTTTCTGAAAATCTAGTTTTCTGCTTGTGGTAGTTTCAGTCTGGCCAGCAGGGGGTGACATCACCTTCCTCAATCATGAATTTGACCTCATTTATAGGGGTGGTAGCGCAATCTGCCGGCCACTTTGAGCCTGGCAGGACACGCTACCCCTCCGTTAGATCAGAACAGCTTTCTTAAGTTGCCACAAGCAAGTCAATTGTTGAATGCAGTAGTCGGAGTCTGGTTGCTCACTGAACCTAAGCAGGCTCAAGCTTGGTCAATATGTGGATGCTAGACCCTTTGTGGAAATCTAGTTTGCTGCTGGAGGTAGTTTTAGTCCAACCAGCAGGGGGTGCTCATTTTCTGACATGTACAATGTGGTTCCAAAACTTCGGACTGAGAAAAAGAGTGACTTTTTAATGAAGCGTTAAACCGGCAACCGTAAAGAGGAGCATCCGTCTGATGAGGCATCAAACTGGCCTCCTGACCTTCTGTGGTCATGAATTCCCCACCTTAATTATGACTTTGATATCATTCATTGAGGTGGTAGCGGATACTGAAAGCTATATTGAGCCGGTCAGGATGGGCTGTTTTCTGAAAATCTAGTTTGCTGCTTGTGGTAGTTTCAGTCTGGCCAGCAGGGGGTGTAATCGACTTCCTCAATCATGAATTTGACCTCTTTTATAGGGGTGGTAGCGCAATCTGCCGGCCACTTTGAGCCTGGCAGGACACGCTACCCCTCCGTTAGATCAGATCAGCTTTCTTAATTTGTCCCTAGCAAGTTCAATTGTTGAATGCAGTAGTCGGAGTCTGGTTGCTCACTGAAGCTAAGCAGGCTCAAGCTTGGTCAATATGTGGATGCGAGACCCTTTGTGGAAATCTAGTTTGCTGCTGAAAGTAGTTTTAGTTCAACCAGCAGTGGGTGCTCGTTTTCTGACATGTACAGTGTGGTTCCAAAACTTCAGACTGCGAAAAATAGTGACTTTTTAATGAAGCCTTAAACCGGCAACCGTAAAGAGGAGCATCCGTCTGATGAGGCATCAAACTGGCTTCCTGACCTTCTGTGGTCATGAATTCCCCACCTTAATTATGACTTTGATATCATTCATTGAGGTGGTAGCGCATACTGCCAGCTATATTGAGCCGGTCAGGATGCCCTATTTTCTGAAAATCTAGTTTGCTGCTTGTGGTAGTTTCAGTCTGGCCAGCAGGGGGTGTAATCACCTTCCTCAATCATGAATTTGACCTCATTTATAGTGGTGGTAGCGCAATCTGCCGGCCACTTTGAGCCTGGCAGGATACGCTACCCCTCCGTTAGATCAGATCAGCTTTCTTAAGTTGTCCCAAGCAAGTTCATTTGTTGATTGCAGTAGTCAGATTCTGGTTGCTCACTGAAGCTAAGCAGGCTCAAGCTTGGTTAATATGTGGATGGGAGGGCCTTTGTGGAAATCTAGCTTGCTGCTGGAGGTAGTTTTAGTTCAACCAGCAGTGGGTGCTCGTTTTCTGACATGTACAATGTGGTTCCAAAACTTCAGACTGCGAAAAATAGTGACTTTTTAATGAAGCCTTAAACCGGCAACCGTAAAGAGGAGCATCCGTCTGATGAGGCATCAAACTGGCCTCCTGAACTTCTGTGGTCATGAATTCCGCACCTTAATTATGACTTTGATATCATTCATTGAGGTGGTAGCGGATACTGCCAGCTATATTGAGCCGGTCAGGATGGGCTATTTTCTGAAAATCTAGTTTGCTGCTTGTGGTAGTTTCAGTCTGGCCAGCAGGGGGTGAAATCACCTTCCTCAATCATGAATTTGACCTCATTTATAGGGGTGGTAGCGCAATCTGCCGGCCACTTTGAGCCTGGCAGGATACGCTACCCCTCCGTTAGATCAGAACAGCTTTCTTAAGTTGCCACAAGCAAGTCAATTGTTGAATGCAGTAGTTGGAGTCTGGTTGCTCACTGAAGCTAAGCAGGCTCAAGTTTGGTCAATATGTGGATGGGAGGCCCTTTGTGGAAATCTAGCTTGCTGCTGGAGGTAGTTTTAGTTCAACCAGCAGGGGGTGCTCGTTTTCTGACATGTACAATGTGGTTCCAAAACTTCGGACTGCGAAAAATAGTGACTTTTTAATGATGCTTTAAACCGGCAACCGTGAAGAGGAGCATCCGTCTGATGAGGCATCAAACTGGCCCCCTGACCTTCTGTGGTCATGAATTCCCCACCTTAATTATTACTTTGATATCTTTCATTGAGGTGGTAGCGGATACTGCCAGCTATATTGAGCCGGTCAGGATGGGCTATTTTCTGAAAATCTAGTTTGCTGCTTGTGGTGGTTTCAGTCTGACCAGCAGGGGGTGAAAACACATTCCTCAATCATGAATTTGACCTCATTTATAGGGGTGGTAGCGCAATCTGCCGGCCACTTTGAGCCTGCAGGACACGCTACCCCTCCGTTAGATCAGAACAGCTTTCATAAGTTGCCACAAGCAAGTTCAATTGTTGAATGCAGTAGTCGGAGTCTGGTTACTCACTGAAGCTAAGCAGGCTCAAGCTTGGTCAATATGTGGATGCTAGACCCTTTGTGGAAATCTAGTTTGCTGCTGGAGGTAGTTTTAGTCCAACCAGCAGGGGGTGCTCATTTTCTGACATGTACAATGTGGTTCCAAAACTTCGGACTGAGAAAAAGAGTGACTTTTTAATGAAGCCTTAAACCGGCAACCGTAAAGAGGAGCATCCGTCTGATGAGGCATCAAACTGGCCTCCTGACCTTCTGTGGTCATGAATTCCCCACCTTAATTATGACTTTGATATCATTCATTGAGGTGGTAGCGGATACTGAAAGCTATATTGAGCCGGTCAGGATGGGCTGTTTTCTGAAAATCTAGTTTGCTGCTTGTGGTAGTTTCAGTCTGGCCAGCAGGGGGTGTAATCGACTTCCTCAATCATGAATTTGACCTCTTTTATAGGGGTGGTAGCGCAATCTGCCGGCCACTTTGAGCCTGGCAGGACACGCTACCGCTCCGTTAGATCAGATCAGCTTTCTTAATTTGTCCCTAGCAAGTTCAATTGTTGAATGCAGTAGTCGGAGTCTGGTTGCTCACTGAAGCTAAGCAGGCTCAAGCTTGGTCAATATGTGGTTGCGAGACCCTTTGTGGAAATCTAGTTTGCTGCTGAAAGTAGTTTTAGTTCAACCAGCAGGAGGTGCTCGTTTTCTGACATGTACAATGTGGTTCCAAAACTTCGGACTGCGAAAAATAGTGACTTTTTAATGAAGCCTTAAACCGGCAACCGTAAAGACAACCGTAAATGCCACAAGCAAGTCAATTGTTGAATGCAGTAGTCGGAGTCTGGTTGCTCACTGAAGCTAAGCAGGCTCAAGCTTGGTCAATATGTGGATGCTAGACCCTTTGTGGAAATCTAGTTTGCTGCTGGAGGTAGTTTTAGTCCAACCAGCAGGGGGTGCTCATTTTCTGACATGTACAATGTGGTTCCAAAACGTCGGACTGAGAAAAAGAGTGACTTTTTAATGAAGCGTTAAACCGGCAACCGTAAAGAGGAGCATCCGTCTGATGAGGCATCAAACTGGCCTCCTGACCTTCTGTGGTCATGAATTCCCCACCTTAATTATGACTTTGATATCATTCATTGAGGTGGTAGCGGATACTGAAAGCTATATTGAGCCGGTCAGGATGGGCTGTTTTCTGAAAATCTAGTTTGCTGCTTGTGGTAGTTTCAGTCTGGCCAGCAGGGGGTGTAATCGACTTCCTCAATCATGAATTTGACCTCTTTTATAGGGGTGGTAGCGCAATCTGCCGGCCACTTTGAGCCTGGCAGGACACGCTACCCCTCCGTTAGATCAGATCAGCTTTCTTAATTTGTCCCTAGCAAGTTCAATTGTTGAATGCAGTAGTCGGAGTCTGGTTGCTTACTGAAGCTAAGCAGGCTCAAGCTTGGTTAATATGTGGATGGGAGGGCCTTTGTGGAAATCTAGCTTGCTGCTGGAGGTAGTTTTAGTTCAACCAGCAGTGGGTGCTCGTTTTCTGACATGTACAATGTGGTTCCAAAACTTCAGACTGCGAAAAATAGTGACTTTTTAATGAAGCCTTAAACCGGCAACCGTAAAGAGGAGCATCCGTCTGATGAGGCATCAAACTGGCCTCCTGAACTTCTGTGGTCATGAATTCCGCACCTTAATTATGACTTTGATATCATTCATTGAGGTGGTAGCGGATACTGAAAGCTATATTGAGCAGGTCAGGATGCGCTATTTTCTGAAAATCTAGTTTGCTGCTTGTGGTAGTTTCAGTCTGGCCAGCAGGGGGTGTAATCACCTTCCTCAATCATGAATGTGACCTCATTTATAGGGGTGGTAGCGCAATCTGCCGGCCACTTTGAGCCTGGCAGGACACGCTACCCCTCCGTTAGATCAGAACAGCTTTCTAAAGTTGCCATAAGCAAGTTCAATTGTTGAATGCAGTAGTCGGAGTCTGGTTGCTCACTGAAGCTAAGCAGGGTCAAGCTTGGTCAATATGTGGATGCGAGTCCCTTTGTGGAAATCTAGTTTGCTGCTGGAGGTAGTTTTAGTCCAACCAGCAGGAGGTGCTCGTTTTCTGACATGTACAATGTGGTTCCAAAACTTCGGACTGCGAAAAATAGTGACTTTTTAATGATGCTTTAAACCGGCAACCGTGAAGAGGAGCATCCGTCTGATGAGGCATCAAACTGGCCCCCTGACCTTCTGTGGTCATGAATTCCCCACCTTAATTATTACTTTGATATCTTTCATTGAGGTGGTAGCGGATACTGCCAGCTATATTGAGCCGGTCAGGATGGGCTATTTTCTGAAAATCTAGTTTGCTGCTTGTGGTAGTTTCAGTCTGGCCAGCAGGGGGTGAAATCACCTTCCTCAATCATGAATTTGACCTCATTTATAGGGGTGGTAGCGCAATCTGCCGGCCACTTTGAGCCTGGCAGGATACGCTACCCCTCCGTTAGATCAGAACAGCTTTCTTAAGTTGCCACAAGCAAGTCAATTGTTGAATGCAGTAGTTGGAGTCTGGTTGCTCACTGAAGCTAAGCAGGCTCAAGTTTGGTCAATATGTGGATGGGAGGCCCTTTGTGGAAATCTAGCTTGCTGCTGGAGGTTGTTTTAGTTCAACCAGCAGGGGGTGCTCGTTTTCTGACATGTACAATGTGGTTCCAAAACTTCGGACTGCGAAAAATAGTGACTTTTTAATGATGCTTTAAACTGGCAACCGTGAAGAGGAGCATCCATCTGATGAGGCATCAAACTGGCCCCCTGACCTTCTGTGGTCATGAATTCCCCACCTTAATTATTACTTTGATATCTTTCATTGAGGTGGTAGCGGATACTGCCAGCTATATTGAGCCGGTCAGGATGGGCTATTTTCTGAAAATCTAGTTTGCTGCTTGTGGTGGTTTCAGTCTGACCAGCAGGGGGTGAAAACACCTTCCTCAATCATGAATTTGACCTCATTTATAGGGGTGGTAGCGCAATCTGCCGGCCACTTTGAGCCTGCAGGACACGCTACCCCTCCGTTAGATCAGAACAGCTTTCATAAGTTGCCACAAGCAAGTTCAATTGTTGAATGCAGTAGTCGGAGTCTGGTTGCTCACTGAAGCTAAGCAACCTCAAGCTTGGTCAATATGTGGGTGGGAGGCCCTTTGTGGAAATCTAGCTTGCGGCTGGAGGTAGTTTTAGTCCAACCAGCAGGGGGTGCTCATTTTCTGACATGTACAATGTGGTTCCAAAACTTCGGACTGAGAAAAAGAGTGACTTTTTAATGAAGCCTTAAACCGGCAACCGTAAAGAGGAGCATCCGTCTGATGAGGCATCAAACTGGCCTCCTGACCTTCTGTGGTCATGAATTCCCCACCTTAATTATGACTTTGATATCATTCATTGAGTTGGTAGCGCATACTGCCAGCTATATTGAGCCGGTCAGGATGCCCTATTTTCTGAAAATCTAGTTTGCTGCTTGTGGTAGTTTCAGTCTGGCCAGCAGGGGGTGTAATCACCTTCCTCAATCATGAATTTGACCTCGTTTATAGTGGTGGTAGCGCAATCTGCCGGCCACTTTGAGCCTGGCAGGATACGCTACCCCTCCGTTAGATCAGATCAGCTTTCTTAAGATGTCCGAAGCAATTTCAATTGTTGAATGCAGTAGTCAGATTCTGGTTGCTCACTGAAACTAAGCAGGCTCAAGCTTGGTCAATATGTGGATGGGAGGCCCTTTGTGGAAATCTAGCTTGCTGCTGGAGGTAGTTTTAGTTCAACCAGCAGGGGGTGCTCGTTTTCTGACATGTACAATGTGGTTCCAAAACTTCGGACTGCGAAAAATAGTGACTTTTTAATGATGCCTTAAACCGGCAACCGTAAAGAGGAGCATCCGTCTGATGAGGCATCAAACTGTCCTCCTGACCTTCTGTGGTCATGAATTCCCCACCTTAATTATTACTTTGATATCTTTCATTGAGGTGGTAGCGGATACTGCCAGCTATATTGAGCCGGTCAGGATGGGCTATTTTCTGAAAATCTAGTTTGCTGCTTGTGGTGGTTTCAGTCTGACCAGCAGGGGGTGAAAACACCTTCCTCAATCATGAATTTGACCTCATTTATAGGGGTGGTAGCGCAATCTGCCGGCCACTTTGAGCCTGCAGGACACGCTACCCCTCCGTTAGATCAGAACAGCTTTCATAAGTTGCCACAAGCAAGTTCAATTGTTGAATGCAGTAGTCGGAGTCTGGTTGCTCACTGAAGCTAAGCAACCTCAAGCTTGGTCAATATGTGGGTGGGAGGCCCTTTGTGGAAATCTAGCTTGCGGCTGGAGGTAGTTTTAGTCCAACCAGCAGGGGGTGCTCATTTTCTGACATGTACAATGTGGTTCCAAAACTTCGGACTGAGAAAAAGAGTGACTTTTTAATGAAGCCTTAAACCGGCAACCGTAAAGAGGAGCATCCGTCTGATGAGGCATCAAACTGGCCTCCTGACCTTCTGTGGTCATGAATTCCCCACCTTAATTATGACTTTGATATCATTCATTGAGTTGGTAGCGCATACTGCCAGCTATATTGAGCCGGTCAGGATGCCCTATTTTCTGAAAATCTAGTTTGCTGCTTGTGGTAGTTTCAGTCTGGCCAGCAGGGGGTGTAATCACCTTCCTCAATCATGAATTTGACCTCGTTTATAGTGGTGGTAGCGCAATCTGCCGGCCACTTTGAGCCTGGCAGGATACGCTACCCCTCCGTTAGATCAGATCAGCTTTCTTAAGTTGTCCGAAGCAATTTCAATTGTTGAATGCAGTAGTCAGATTCTGGTTGCTCACTGAAACTAAGCAGGCTCAAGCTTGGTCAATATGTGGATGGGAGGCCCTTTGTGGAAATCTAGCTTGCTGCTGGAGGTAGTTTTAGTTCAACCAGCAGGGGGTGCTCGTTTTCTGACATGTACAATGTGGTTCCAAAACTTCGGACTGCGAAAAATAGTGACTTTTTAATGATGCCTTAAACCGGCAACCGTAAAGAGGAGCATCCGTCTGATGAGGCATCAAACTGTCCTCCTGACCTTCTGTGGTCATGAATTCCCCACCTTAATTATTACTTTGATATCATTCATTGAGGTGGTAGCGGATACTGCCAGCTATATTAAGCCTGTCAGGATGGGCTATTTTCTGAAAATCTAGTTTGCTGCTTGTGGTAGTTTCAGTCTGGCCAGCAGGGGGTGAAATCACCTTCCTCAATCATGAATTTGACCTCATTTATAGGGGTGGTAGCGCAATCTGCAGCCCACTTTGAGCCTGGCAGGACACGCTACCCCTCCGTTAGATCAGAACAGCTTTCTTAAGTTGCCACAAGTAAGTTCAGTTGTTGAATGCGGTAGTCGGAGTCTGGTTGCTCACTGAAGCTAAGCAGGCTCAAGCTTGGTCAATATGTGGATGCGAGACCCTTTGTGGAAATCTAGTTTGCTGCTGAAAGTAGTTTTAGTTCAACCAGCAGTGGGTGCTCGTTTTCTGACATGTACAATGTGGTTCCAAAACTTCAGAATGCGAAAAATAGTGACTTTTTAATGAAGCCTTAAACCGGCAACCGTAAAGAGGAGCATCCGTCTGATGAGGCATCAAACTGGCCTCCTGAACTTCTGTGGTCATGAATTCCGCACCTTAATTATGATTTTGATATCATTCATTGAGGTGGTAGCGGATACTGAAAGCTATATTGAGCAGGTCAGGATTCGCTATTTTCTGAAAATCTAGTTTGCTGCTTGTGGTAGTTTCAGTCTGGCCAGCAGGGGGTGTAATCACCTTCCTCAATCATGAATTTGACCTCATTTATAGGGGTGGTAGCGCAATCTGCCGGCCACTTTGAGCCTGGCAGGACACGCTACCCCTCCGTTAGATCAGAACAGCTTTCTTAAGTTGCCACAAGCAAGTTCAATTGTTGAATGCAGTAGTCGGAGTCTGGTTGCTCACTGAAGCTAAGCAGGCTCAAGCTTGGTCAATATGTGGATGCGAGACCCTTTGTGGAAATCTAGTTTGCTGCTGGAGGTAGTTTTAGTCCAACCAGCAGGGGGTGCTCGTTTTCTGACATGTACAATGTGGTTCCAAAACTTCGGACTGCGAAAAATAGTGACTTTTTAATGATGCCTTAAACCGGCAACCGTAAAGAGGAGCATCCGTCTGATGAGGCATCAAACTGGCCTCCTGACCTTCTGTGGTCATGAATTCCCCACCTTAATTATGACTTTGATATCATTCATTGAGTTGGTAGCGCATACTGCCAGCTATATTGAGCCGGTCAGGATGCCCTATTTTCTGAAAATCTAGTTTGCTGCTTGTGGTAGTTTCAGTCTGGCCAGCAGGGGGTGTAATCACCTTCCTCAATCATGAATTTGACCTCGTTTATAGTGGTGGTAGCGCAATCTGCCGGCCACTTTGAGCCTGGCAGGATACGCTACCCCTCCGTTAGATCAGATCAGCTTTCTTAAGATGTCCGAAGCAATTTCAATTGTTGAATGCAGTAGTCAGATTCTGGTTGCTCACTGAAACTAAGCAGGCTCAAGCTTGGTCAATATGTGGATGGGAGGCCCTTTGTGGAAATCTAGCTTGCTGCTGGAGGTAGTTTTAGTTCAACCAGCAGGGGGTGCTCGTTTTCTGACATGTACAATGTGGTTCCAAAACTTCGGACTGCGAAAAATAGTGACTTTTTAATGATGCCTTAAACCGGCAACCGTAAAGAGGAGCATCCGTCTGATGAGGCATCAAACTGTCCTCCTGACCTTCTGTGGTCATGAATTCCCCACCTTAATTATTACTTTGATATCTTTCATTGAGGTGGTAGCGGATACTGCCAGCTATATTGAGCCGGTCAGGATGGGCTATTTTCTGAAAATCTAGTTTGCTGCTTGTGGTGGTTTCAGTCTGACCAGCAGGGGGTGAAAACACCTTCCTCAATCATGAATTTGACCTCATTTATAGGGGTGGTAGCGCAATCTGCCGGCCACTTTGAGCCTGCAGGACACGCTACCCCTCCGTTAGATCAGAACAGCTTTCATAAGTTGCCACAAGCAAGTTCAATTGTTGAATGCAGTAGTCGGAGTCTGGTTGCTCACTGAAGCTAAGCAACCTCAAGCTTGGTCAATATGTGGGTGGGAGGCCCTTTGTGGAAATCTAGCTTGCGGCTGGAGGTAGTTTTAGTCCAACCAGCAGGGGGTGCTCATTTTCTGACATGTACAATGTGGTTCCAAAACTTCGGACTGAGAAAAAGAGTGACTTTTTAATGAAGCCTTAAACCGGCAACCGTAAAGAGGAGCATCCGTCTGATGAGGCATCAAACTGGCCTCCTGACCTTCTGTGGTCATGAATTCCCCACCTTAATTATGACTTTGATATCATTCATTGAGTTGGTAGCGCATACTGCCAGCTATATTGAGCCGGTCAGGATGCCCTATTTTCTGAAAATCTAGTTTGCTGCTTGTGGTAGTTTCAGTCTGGCCAGCAGGGGGTGTAATCACCTTCCTCAATCATGAATTTGACCTCGTTTATAGTGGTGGTAGCGCAATCTGCCGGCCACTTTGAGCCTGGCAGGATACGCTACCCCTCCGTTAGATCAGATCAGCTTTCTTAAGTTGTCCGAAGCAATTTCAATTGTTGAATGCAGTAGTCAGATTCTGGTTGCTCACTGAAACTAAGCAGGCTCAAGCTTGGTCAATATGTGGATGGGAGGCCCTTTGTGGAAATCTAGCTTGCTGCTGGAGGTAGTTTTAGTTCAACCAGCAGGGGGTGCTCGTTTTCTGACATGTACAATGTGGTTCCAAAACTTCGGACTGCGAAAAATAGTGACTTTTTAATGATGCCTTAAACCGGCAACCGTAAAGAGGAGCATCCGTCTGATGAGGCATCAAACTGTCCTCCTGACCTTCTGTGGTCATGAATTCCCCACCTTAATTATTACTTTGATATCATTCATTGAGGTG
Organism: Garra rufa; assembly: GCF_049309525.1. Lineage (NCBI taxonomy): Eukaryota > Metazoa > Chordata > Actinopteri > Cypriniformes > Cyprinidae > Garra > Garra rufa. Next base: position 17,540,334 of record NC_133367.1, on the reverse strand, counting down.
GTAGCGGATACTGCCAGCTATATTAAGCCTGTCAGGATGGGCTATTTTCTGAAAATCTAGTTTGCTGCTTGTGGTAGTTTCAGTCTGGCCAGCAGGGGGTGAAATCACCTTCCTCAATCATGAATTTGACCTCATTTATAGGGGTGGTAGCGCAATCTGCAGCCCACTTTGAGCCTGGCAGGACACGCTACCCCTCCGTTAGATCAGAACAGCTTTCTTAAGTTGCCACAAGTAAGTTCAGTTGTTGAATGCGGTAGTCGGAGTCTGGTTGCTCACTGAAGCTAAGCAGGCTCAAGCTTGGTCAATATGTGGATGCGAGACCCTTTGTGGAAATCTAGTTTGCTGCTGAAAGTAGTTTTAGTTCAACCAGCAGTGGGTGCTCGTTTTCTGACATGTACAATGTGGTTCCAAAACTTCAGAATGCGAAAAATAGTGACTTTTTAATGAAGCCTTAAACCGGCAACCGTAAAGAGGAGCATCCGTCTGATGAGGCATCAAACTGGCCTCCTGAACTTCTGTGGTCATGAATTCCGCACCTTAATTATGATTTTGATATCATTCATTGAGGTGGTAGCGGATACTGAAAGCTATATTGAGCAGGTCAGGATTCGCTATTTTCTGAAAATCTAGTTTGCTGCTTGTGGTAGTTTCAGTCTGGCCAGCAGGGGGTGTAATCACCTTCCTCAATCATGAATTTGACCTCATTTATAGGGGTGGTAGCGCAATCTGCCGGCCACTTTGAGCCTGGCAGGACACGCTACCCCTCCGTTAGATCAGAACAGCTTTCTTAAGTTGCCACAAGCAAGTTCAATTGTTGAATGCAGTAGTCGGAGTCTGGTTGCTCACTGAAGCTAAGCAGGCTCAAGCTTGGTCAATATGTGGATGCGAGACCCTTTGTGGAAATCTAGTTTGCTGCTGGAGGTAGTTTTAGTCCAACCAGCAGGGGGTGCTCGTTTTCTGACATGTACAATGTGGTTCCAAAACTTCGGACTGCGAAAAATAGTGACTTTTTAATGATGCCTTAAACCGGCAACCGTAAAGAGGAGCATCCGTCTGATGAGGCATCAAACTGGCCTCCTGACCTTCTGTGGTCATGAATTCCCCACCTTAATTATTACTTTGATATCATTCATTGAGGTGGTAGCGGATACTGCCAGCTATATTGAGCCGGTCAGGATGGGCTATTTTCTGAAAATCTAGTTTGCTGCTTGTGGTAGTTTCAGTCTGGCCAGCAGGGGGTGAAATCACCTTCCTCAATCATGAATTTGACCTCATTTATAGGGGTGGTAGCGCAATCTGCCCGCCACTTTGAGCCTGGCAGGACACGCTACCCCTCCGTTAGATCAGAACAGCTTTCTTAAGTTGCCACAAGCAAGTTCAATTGTTGAATGCGGTAGTCGGAGTCTGGTTGCTCGCTGAAGCTAAGCAGGCTCAAGCTTGGTCAATATGTGGATGCGAGACCCTTTGTGGAAATCTAGTTTGCTGCTGAAAGTAGTTTTAGTTCAACCAGCAGTGGGTGCTCGTTTTCTGACATGTACAGTGTGGTTCCAAAACTTCAGACTGCGAAAAATAGTGACTTTTTAATGAAGCCTTAAACCGGCAACCGTAAAGAGGAGCATCCGTCTGATGAGGCATCAAACTGGCTTCCTGAACTTCTGTGGTCATGAATTCCCCACCTTAATTATGACTTTGATATCATTCATTGAGGTGGTAGCGCATACTGCCAGCTATATTGAGCCGGTCAGGATGCCCTATTTTCTGAAAATCTAGTTTGCTGCTTGTGGTAGTTTCAGTCTGGCCAGCAGGGGGTGTAATCACCTTCCTCAATCATGAATTTGACCTCATTTATAGTGGTGGTAGCGCAATCTGCCGGCCACTTTGAGCCTGGCAGGATACGCTACCCCTCCGTTAGATCAGATCAGCTTTCTTAAGTTGTCCCAAGCAAGTTCATTTGTTGATTGCAGTAGTCAGATTCTGGTTGCTCACTGAAGCTAAGCAGGCTCAAGCTTGGTTAATATGTGGATGGGAGGGCCTTTGTGGAAATCTAGCTTGCTGCTGGAGGTAGTTTTAGTTCAACCAGCAGTGGGTGCTCGTTTTCTGACATGTACAATGTGGTTCCAAAACTTCAGACTGCGAAAAATAGTGACTTTTTAATGAAGCCTTAAACCGGCAACCGTAAAGAGGAGCATCCGTCTGATGAGGCATCAAACTGGCCTCCTGAACTTCTGTGGTCATGAATTCCGCACCTTAATTATGACTTTGATATCATTCATTGAGGTGGTAGCGGATACTGAAAGCTATATTGAGCAGGTCAGGATGCGCTATTTTCTGAAAATCTAGTTTGCTGCTTGTGGTAGTTTCAGTCTGGCCAGCAGGGGGTGTAATCACCTTCCTCAATCATGAATGTGACCTCATTTATAGGGGTGGTAGCGCAATCTGCCGGCCACTTTGAGCCTGGCAGGACACGCTACCCCTCCGTTAGATCAGAACAGCTTTCTTACGTTGCCATAAGCAAGTTCAATTGTTGAATGCAGTAGTCGGAGTCTGGTTGCTCACTGAAGCTAAGCAGGGTCAAGCTTGGTCAATATGTGGATGCGAGTCCCTTTGTGGAAATCTAGTTTGCTGCTGGAGGTAGTTTTAGTCCAACCAGCAGGAGGTGCTCGTTTTCTGACATGTACAATGTGGTTCCAAAACTTCGGACTGCGAAAAATAGTGACTTTTTAATGATGCTTTAAACCGGCAACCGTGAAGAGGAGCATCCGTCTGATGAGGCATCAAACTGGCCCCCTGACCTTCTGTGGTCATGAATTCCCCACCTTAATTATTACTTTGATATCTTTCATTGAGGTGGTAGCGGATACTGCCAGCTATATTGAGCCGGTCAGGATGGGCTATTTTCTGAAAATCTAGTTTGCTGCTTGTGGTAGTTTCAGTCTGGCCAGCAGGGGGTGAAATCACCTTCCTCAATCATGAATTTGACCTCATTTATAGGGGTGGTAGCACAATCTGCCGGCCACTTTGAGCCTGGCAGGATACGCTACCCCTCCGTTAGATCAGAACAGCTTTCTTAAGTTGCCACAAGCAAGTCAATTGTTGAATGCAGTAGTCGGAGTCTGGTTGCTCACTGAAGCTAAGCAGGCTCAAGTTTGGTCAATATGTGGATGGGAGGCCCTTTGTGGAAATCTAGCTTGCTGCTGGAGGTAGTTTTAGTTCAACCAGCAGGGGGTGCTCGTTTTCTGACATGTACAATGTGGTTCCAAAACTTCGGACTGAGAAAAAGAGTGACTTTTTAATGAAGCCTTAAACCGGCAACCGTAAAGAGGAGCATCCGTCTGATGAGGCATCAAACTGGCCTCCTGACCTTCTGTGGTCATGAATTCCCCACCTTAATTATGACTTTGATATCATTCATTGAGTTGGTAGCGCATACTGCCAGCTATATTGAGCCGGTCAGGATGCCCTATTTTCTGAAAATCTAGTTTGCTGCTTGTGGTAGTTTCAGTCTGGCCAGCAGGGGGTGTAATCACCTTCCTCAATCATGAATTTGACCTCGTTTATAGTGGTGGTAGCGCAATCTGCCGGCCACTTTGAGCCTGGCAGGATACGCTACCCCTCCGTTAGATCAGATGAGCTTTCTTAAGTTGTCCGAAGCAATTTCAATTGTTGAATGCAGTAGTCAGATTCTGGTTGCTCACTGAAACTAAGCAGGCTCAAGCTTGGTCAATATGTGGATGGGAGGCCCTTTGTGGAAATCTAGCTTGCTGCTGGAGGTAGTTTTAGTTCAACCAGCAGGGGGTGCTCGTTTTCTGACATGTACAATGTGGTTCCAAAACTTCGGACTGCGAAAAATAGTGACTTTTTAATGATGCCTTAAACCGGCAACCGTAAAGAGGAGCATCCGTCTGATGAGGCATCAAACTGTCCTCCTGACCTTCTGTGGTCATGAATTCCCCACCTTAATTATTACTTTGATATCATTCATTGAGGTGGTAGCGGATACTGCCAGCTATATTAAGCCTGTCAGGATGGGCTATTTTCTGAAAATCTAGTTTGCTGCTTGTGGTAGTTTCAGTCTGGCCAGCAGGGGGTGAAATCACCTTCCTCAATCATGAATTTGACCTCATTTATAGGGGTGGTAGCGCAATCTGCAGCCCACTTTGAGCCTGGCAGGACACGCTACCCCTCCGTTAGATCAGAACAGCTTTCTTAAGTTGCCACAAGTAAGTTCAATTGTTGAATGCGGTAGTCGGAGTCTGGTTGCTCACTGAAGCTAAGCAGGCTCAAGCTTGGTCAATATGTGGATGCGAGACCCTTTGTGGAAATCTAGTTTGCTGCTGAAAGTAGTTTTAGTTCAACCAGCAGTGGGTGCTCGTTTTCTGACATGTACAATGTGGTTCCAAAACTTCAGAATGCGAAAAATAGTGACTTTTTAATGAAGCCTTAAACCGGCAACCGTAAAGAGGAGCATCCGTCTGATGAGGCATCAAACTGGCCTCCTGAACTTCTGTGGTCATGAATTCCGCACCTTAATTATGATTTTGATATCATTCATTGAGGTGGTAGCGGATACTGAAAGCTATATTGAGCAGGTCAGGATGCGCTATTTTCTGAAAATCTAGTTTGCTGCTTGTGGTAGTTTCAGTCTGGCCAGCAGGGGGTGTAATCACCTTCCTCAATCATGAATTTGACCTCATTTATAGGGGTGGTAGCGCAATCTGCCGGCCACTTTGAGCCTGGCAGGACACGCTACCCCTCCGTTAGATCAGAACAGCTTTCTTAAGTTGCCACAAGCAAGTTCAATTGTTGAATGCAGTAGTCGGAGTCTGGTTGCTCTCTGAAGCTAAGCAGGCTCAAGCTTGGTCAATATGTGGATGCGAGACCCTTTGTGGAAATCTAGTTTGCTGCTGGAGGTAGTTTTAGTCCAACCAGCAGGGGGTGCTCGTTTTCTGACATGTACAATGTGGTTCCAAAACTTCGGACTGCGAAAAATAGTGACTTTTTAATGATGCCTTAAACCGGCAACCGTAAAGAGGAGCATCCGTCTGATGAGGCATCAAACTGGCCTCCTGACCTTCTGTGGTCATGAATTCCCCACCTTAATTATTACTTTGATATCATTCATTGAGGTGGTAGCGGATACTGCCAGCTATATTGAGCCGGTCAGGATGGGCTATTTTCTGAAAATCTAGTTTGCTGCTTGTGGTAGTTTCAGTCTGGCCAGCAGGGGGTGAAATCACCTTCCTCAATCATGAATTTGACCTCATTTATAGGGGTGGTAGCGCAATCTGCCCGCCACTTTGAGCCTGGCAGGACACGCTACCCCTCCGTTAGATCAGAACAGCTTTCTTAAGTTGCCACAAGCAAGTTCAATTGTTGAATGCGGTAGTCGGAGTCTGGTTGCTCGCTGAAGCTAAGCAGGCTCAAGCTTGGTCAATATGTGGATGCGAGACCCTTTGTGGAAATCTAGTTTGCTGCTGAAAGTAGTTTTAGTTCAACCAGCAGTGGGTGCTCGTTTTCTGACATGTACAATGTGGTTCCAAAACTTCAGACTGCGAAAAATAGTGACTTTTTAAAGAAGCCTTAAACCGGCAACCGTAAAGAGGAGCATCCGTCTGATGAGGCATCAAACTGGCCTCCTGACCTTCTGTGGTCATGAATTCCCCACCTTAATTATGACTTTGATATCATTCATTGAGGTGGTAGCGGATACTGAAAGCTATATTGAGCCGGTCAGGATGGGCTGTTTTCTGAAAATCTAGTTTGCTGCTTGTGGTAGTTTCAGTCTGGCCAGCAGGGGGTGTAATCGACTTCCTCAATCATGAATTTGACCTCATTTATAGGGGTGGTAGCGCAATCTGCCGGCCACTTTGAGCCTGGCAGGACACGCTACCCCTCCGTTAGATCAGATCAGCTTTCTTAAGTTGCCCCAAGCAAGTTCATTTGTTGAATGCAGTAGTCAGATTCTGGTTGCTCACAGAAGCTAAGCAGCCTCAAGCTTGGTCAATATGTGGATGCGAGACCCTTTGTGGAAATCTAGTTTGCTGCTGGAGGTAGTTTTAGTCCAACCAGCAGGGGGTGCTCGTTTTCTGACATGTACAATGTGGTTCCAAAACTTCGGACTGCGAAAAATAGTGACTTTTTAATGATGCCTTAAACCGGCAACCGTAAAGAGGAGCATCCGTCTGATGAGGCATCAAACTGGCCTCCTGACCTTCTGTGGTCATGAATTCCCCACCTTAATTATTACTTTGATATCATTCATTGAGGTGGTAGCGGATACTGCCAGCTATATTGAGCCGGTCAGGATGGGCTATTTTCTGAAAATCTAGTTTGCTGCTTGTGGTAGTTTCAGTCTGGCCAGCAGGGGGTGAAATCACCTTCCTCAATCATGAATTTGACCTCATTTATAGGGGTGGTAGCGCAATCTGCCCGCCACTTTGAGCCTGGCAGGACACGCTACCCCTCCGTTAGATCAGAACAGCTTTCTTAAGTTGCCACAAGCAAGTTCAATTGTTGAATGCGGTAGTCGGAGTCTGGTTGCTCGCTGAAGCTAAGCAGGCTCAAGCTTGGTCAATATGTGGATGCGAGACCCTTTGTGGAAATCTAGTTTGCTGCTGAAAGTAGTTTTAGTTCAACCAGCAGTGGGTGCTCGTTTTCTGACATGTACAATGTGGTTCCAAAACTTCAGACTGCGAAAAATAGTGACTTTTTAAAGAAGCCTTAAACCGGCAACCGTAAAGAGGAGCATCCGTCTGATGAGGCATCAAACTGGCCTCCTGACCTTCTGTGGTCATGAATTCCCCACCTTAATTATGACTTTGATATCATTCATTGAGGTGGTAGCGGATACTGAAAGCTATATTGAGCCGGTCAGGATGGGCTGTTTTCTGAAAATCTAGTTTGCTGCTTGTGGTAGTTTCAGTCTGGCCAGCAGGGGGTGTAATCGACTTCCTCAATCATGAATTTGACCTCATTTATAGGGGTGGTAGCGCAATCTGCCGGCCACTTTGAGCCTGGCAGGACACGCTACCCCTCCGTTAGATCAGATCAGCTTTCTTAAGTTGCCCCAAGCAAGTTCATTTGTTGAATGCAGTAGTCAGATTCTGGTTGCTCACAGAAGCTAAGCAGCCTCAAGCTTGGTCAATATGTGGATGAGAGACCATTTGTAGAAACCTAGTTTGCTGCTGGAGGTAGTTTTAGTCCAACCAGCAAGGGGTGCTCGTTTTCTGACATGTACAATGTGGTTCCAAAACTTTGGACTGCGAAAAATAGTGACTTTTTAATGAAGCCTTAAACCGGCAACCGTAAAGAGGAGCATCCGTCTGATGAGGCATCAAACTGGCCTCCTGACCTTCTGTGGTCATGAATTCCCCACCTTAATTATTACTTTGATATCATTCATTGAGGTGGTAGCGGATACTGCCAGCTATATTGAGCCGGTCAGGATGCGCTATTTTCTGAAAATCTAGTTTGCTGCTTGTGGTGGTTTCAGTCTGGCCAGCAGGGGGTGAAATCACCTTCCTCAATCATGAATTTGACCTCATTTATAGGGGTGGTAGCGCAATCTGCCGGCCACTTTGAGCCTGGCAGGACACGCTACCCCTCCGTTAGATCAGAACAGCTTTCTTAAGTTGCCACAAGCAAGTTCAATTGTTGAATGCAGTAGTCAGATTCTGGTTGCTCAATGAAGCTAAGCAGGCTCAAGCTTGGTTAATATGTGGATGTGAGGGTCTTTGTGGAAATCTAGCTTGCTGCTGGAGGTAGTTTTAGTTCAACCAGCAGTGGGTGCTCGTTTTCTGACATGTACAATGTGGTTCCAAAACTTCAGACTGCGAAAAATAGTGACTTTTTAATGAAGCCTTAAACCGGCAACCGTAAAGAGGAGCATCCGTCTGATGAGGCATCAAACTGGCCTCCTGAACTTCTGTGGTCATGAATTCCGCACCTTAATTATGACTTTGATATCATTCATTGAGGTGGTAGCGGATACTGAAAGCTATATTGAGCCGGTCAGGATGCGCTATTTTCTGAAAATCTAGTTTGCTGCTTGTGGTAGTTTCAGTCTGGCCAGCAGGGGGTGTAATCACCTTCCTCAATCATGAATGTGACCTCATTTATAGGGGTGGTAGCGCAATCTGCCGGCCACTTTGAGCCTGGCAGGACACGCTACCCCTCCGTTAGATCAGAACAGCTTTCTTAAGTTGCCATAAGCAAGTTCAATTGTTGAATGCAGTAGTCGGAGTCTGGTTGCTCACTGAAGCTAAGCAGGGTCAAGCTTGGTCAATATGTGGATGCGAGTCCCTTTGTGGAAATCTAGTTTGCTGCTGGAAGTAGTTTTAGTCCAACCAGCAGGAGGTGCTCGTTTTCTGACATGTACAATGTGGTTCCAAAACTTCGGACTGCGAAAAATAGTGACTTTTTAATGAAGCCTTAAACCGGCAACCGTAAAGAGGAGCATCCGTCTGATGAGGCATCAAACTGGCCTCCTGACCTTCTGTGGTCATGAATTCCCCACCTTAATTATTACTTTGATATCATTCATTGAGGTGGTAGCGGATACTGCCAGCTATATTGAGCCGGTCAGGATGGGCTATTTTCTGAAAATCTAGTTTGCTGCTTGTGGTAGTTTCAGTCTGGCCAGCAGGGGGTGAAATCACCTTCCTCAATCATGAATTTGACCTCATTTAAAGGGGTGGTAGCGCAATCTGCCGGCCACTTTGAGCCTGGCAGGACACGCTACCGCTCCGTTAGATCAGATCAGCTTTCTTAATTTGTCCCTAGCAAGTTCAATTGTTGAATGCAGTAGTCGGAGTCTGGTTGCTCACTGAAGCTAAGCAGGCTCAAGCTTGGTCAATATGTGGATGCGAGACCCTTTGTGGAAATCTAGTTTGCTGCTGAAAGTAGTTTTAGTTCAACCAGCAGTGGGTGCTCGTTTTCTGACATGTACAGTGTGGTTCCAAAACTTCAGACTGCGAAAAATAGTGACTTTTTAATGAAGCCTTAAACCGGCAACCGTAAAGAGGAGCATCCGTCTGATGAGGCATCAAACTGGCTTCCTGACCTTCTGTGGTCATGAATTCCCCACCTTAATTATGACTTTGATATCATTCATTGAGGTGGTAGCGCATACTGCCAGCTATATTGAGCCGGTCAGGATGCCCTATTTTCTGAAAATCTAGTTTGCTGCTTGTGGTAGTTTCAGTCTGGCCAGCAGGGGGTGTAATCACCTTCCTCAATCATGAATTTGACCTCATTTATAGTGGTGGTAGCGCAATCTGCCGGCCACTTTGAGCCTGGCAGGATACGCTACCCCTCCGTTAGATCAGATCAGCTTTCTTAAGTTGTCCCAAGCAAGTTCATTTGTTGAATGCAGTAGTCAGATTCTGGTTGCTCACTGAAGCTAAGCAGGCTCAAGCTTGGTTAATATGTGGATGTGAGGGCCTTTGTGGAAATCTAGCTTGCTGCTGGAGGTAGTTTTAGTTCAACCAGCAGTGGGTGCTCGTTTTCTGACATGTACAATGTGGTTCCAAAACTTCAGACTGCGAAAAATAGTGACTTTTTAATGAAGCCTTAAACCGGCAACCGTAAAGAGGAGCATCCGTCTGATGAGGCATCAAACTGGCCTCCTGAACTTCTGTGGTCATGAATTCCGCACCTTAATTATGACTTTGATATCATTCATTGAGGTGGTAGCGGATACTGAAAGCTATATTGAGCCGGTCAGGATGCGCTATTTTCTGAAAATCTAGTTTGCTGCTTGTGGTAGTTTCAGTCTGGCCAGCAGGGGGTGTAATCACCTTCCTCAATCATGAATGTGACCTCATTTATAGGGGTGGTAGCGCAATCTGCCGGCCACTTTGAGCCTGGCAGGACACGCTACCCCTCCGTTAGATCAGAACAGCTTTCTTAAGTTGCCATAAGCAAGTTCAATTGTTGAATGCAGTAGTCGGAGTCTGGTTGCTCACTGAAGCTAAGCAGGGTCAAGCTTGGTCAATATGTGGATGCGAGTCCCTTTGTGGAAATCTAGTTTGCTGCTGGAGGTAGTTTTAGTCCAACCAGCAGGAGGTGCTCGTTTTCTGACATGTACAATGTGGTTCCAAAACTTCGGACTGCGAAAAATAGTGACTTTTTAATGAAGCCTTAAACCGGCAACCGTAAAGAGGAGCATCCGTCTGATGAGGCATCAAACTGGCCTCCTGACCTTCTGTGGTCATGAATTCCCCACCTTAATTATTACTTTGATATCATTCATTGAGGTGGTAGCGGATACTGCCAGCTATATTGAGCCGGTCAGGATGGGCTATTTTCTGAAAATCTAGTTTGCTGCTTGTGGTAGTTTCAGTCTGGCCAGCAGGGGGTGAAATCACCTTCCTCAATCATGAATTTGACCTCATTTATAGGGGTGGTAGCGCAATCTGCCGGCCACTTTGAGCCTGGCAGGATACGCTACCCCTCCGTTAGATCAGAACAGCTTTCTTAAGTTGCCACAAGCAAGTCAATTGTTGAATGCAGTAGTCGGAGTCTGGTTGCTCACTGAAGCTAAGCAGGCTCAAGTTTGGTCAATATGTGGATGGGAGGCCCTTTGTGGAAATCTAGCTTGCTGCTGGAGGTAGTTTTAGTTCAACCAGCAGGGGGTGCTCGTTTTCTGACATGTACAATGTGGTTCCAAAACTTCGGACTGCGAAAAATAGTGACTTTTTAATGATGCTTTAAACCGGCAACCGTGAAGAGGAGCATCCGTCTGATGAGGCATCAAACTGGCCCCCTGACCTTCTGTGGTCATGAATTCCCCACCTTAATTATTACTTTGATATCTTTCATTGAGGTGGTAGCGGATACTGCCAGCTATATTGAGCCGGTCAGGATGGGCTATTTTCTGAAAATCTAGTTTGCTGCTTGTGGTGGTTTCAGTCTGACCAGCAGGGGGTGAAAACACCTTCCTCAATCATGAATTTGACCTCATTTATAGGGGTGGTAGTGCAATCTGCCGGCCACTTTGAGCCTGCAGGACACGCTACCCCTCCGTTAGATCAGAACAGCTTTCATAAGTTGCCACAAGCAAGTTCAATTGTTGAATGCAGTAGTCGGAGTCTGGTTGCTCACTGAAGCTAAGCAACCTCAAGCTTGGTCAATATGTGGATGGGAGGCCCTTTGTGGAAACCTAGCTTGCGGCTGGAGGTAGTTTTAGTCCAACCAGCAGGGGGTGCTCATTTTCTGACATGTACAATGTGGTTCCAAAACTTCGGACTGAGAAAAAGAGTGACTTTTTAATGAAGCCTTAAACCGGCAACCGTAAAGAGGAGCGTCCGTCTGATGAGGCATCAAACTGGCCTCCTGACCTTCTGTGGTCATGAATTCCCCACCTTAATTATGACTTTGATATCATTCATTGAGTTGGTAGCGCATACTGCCAGCTATATTGAGCCGGTCAGGATGCCCTATTTTCTGAAAATCTAGTTTGCTGCTTGTGGTAGTTTCAGTCTGGCCAGCAGGGGGTGTAACCACCTTCCTCAATCATGAATTTGACCTCGTTTATAGTGGTGGTAGCGCAATCTGCCGGCCACTTTGAGCCTGGCAGGATACGCTACCCCTCCGTTAGATCAGATCAGCTTTCTTAAGTTGTCCGAAGCAATTTCAATTGTTGAATGCGGTAGTCGGAGTCTGGTTGCTCACTGAAGCTAAGCAGGCTCAAGCTTGGTCAATATGTGGATGCGAGACCCTTTGTGGAAATCTAGTTTGCTGCTGGAGGTATTTTTAGTCCAACCAGCAAGGGGTGCTCGTTTTCTGACATGTACAATGTGGTTCCAAAACTTCAGACTGCGAAAAATAGCATCAAACTGGCCTCCTGACCTTCTGTGGTCATGAATTCCCCACCTTAATTATTACTTTGATATCATTCATTGAGGTGGTAGCGGATACTGCCAGCTATATTGAGCCGGTCAGGATGCGCTATTTTCTGAAAATCTAGTTTGCTGCTTGTGGTGGTTTCAGTCTAGCCAGCAGGGGGTGAAATCACCTTCCTCAATCATGAATTTGACCTCATTTATAGGGGTGGTAGCGCAATCTGCCGGCCACTTTGAGCCTGGCAGGACACGCTACCCCTCCGTTAGATCAGAACAGCTTTCTTAAGTTGCCACAAGCAAGTCAATTGTTGAATGCAGTAGTCGGAGTCTGGTTGCTCACTGAAGCTAAGCAGGCTCAAGTTTGGTCAATATGTGGATGGGAGGCCCTTTGTGGAAATCTAGCTTGCTGCTGGAGGTAGTTTTAGTTCAACCAGCAGGGGGTGCTCGTTTTCTGACATGTACAATGTGGTTCCAAAACTTCGGACTGCGAAAAATAGTGATTTTTTAATGATGCTTTAAACCGGCAACCGTGAAGAGGAGCATCCGTCTGATGAGGCATCAAACTGGCCCCCTGACCTTCTGTGGTCATGAATTCCCCACCTAATTATTACTTTGATATCTTTCATTGAGGTGGTAGCGGATACTGCCAGCTATATTGAGCCGGTCAGGATGGGCTATTTTCTGAAAATCTAGTTTGCTGCTTGTGGTAGTTTCAGTCTGGCCAGCAGGGGGTGAAATCACCTTCCTCAATCATGAATTTGACCTCATTTATAGGGGTGGTAGCGCAATCTGCCCGCCACTTTGAGCCTGGCAGGACACGCTACCCCTCCCTTAGATCAGAACAGCTTTCTTAAGTTGCCACAAGCAAGTTCAATTGTTGAATGCGGTAGTCGGAGTCTGGTTGCTCGCTGAAGCTAAGCAGGCTCAAGCTTGGTCAATATGTGGATGCGAGACCCTTTGTGGAAATCTAGTTTGCTGCTGAAAGTAGTTTTAGTTCAACCAGCAGTGGGTGCTCGTTTTCTGACATGTACAATGTGGTTCCAAAACTTCAGACTGCGAAAAATAGTGACTTTTTAAAGAAGCCTTAAACCGGCAACCGTAAAGAGGAGCATCCGTCTGATGAGGCATCAAACTGGCCTCCTGACCTTCTGTGGTCATGAATTCCCCACCTTAATTATGACTTTGATATCATTCATTGAGGTGGTAGCGGATACTGAAAGCTATATTGAGCCGGTCAGGATGGGCTGTTTTCTGAAAATCTAGTTTGCTGCTTGTGGTAGTTTCAGTCTGGCCAGCAGGGGGTGTAATCGACTTCCTCAATCATGAATTTGACCTCATTTATAGGGGTGGTAGCGCAATCTGCCGGCCACTTTGAGCCTGGCAGGACACGCTACCCCTCCGTTAGATCAGATCAGCTTTCTTAAGTTGCCCCAAGCAAGTTCATTTGTTGAATGCAGTAGTCAGATTCTGGTTGCTCACAGAAGCTAAGCAGCCTCAAGCTTGGTCAATATGTGGATGAGAGACCATTTGTAGAAACCTAGTTTGCTGCTGGAGGTAGTTTTAGTCCAACCAGCAAGGGGTGCTCGTTTTCTGACATGTACAATGTGGTTCCAAAACTTTGGACTGCGAAAAATAGTGACTTTTTAATGAAGCCTTAAACCGGCAACCGTAAAGAGGAGCATCCGTCTGATGAGGCATCAAACTGGCCTCCTGACCTTCTGTGGTCATGAATTCCCCACCTTAATTATTACTTTGATATCATTCATTGAGGTGGTAGCGGATACTGCCAGCTATATTGAGCCGGTCAGGATGCGCTATTTTCTGAAAATCTAGTTTGCTGCTTGTGGTGGTTTCAGTCTGGCCAGCAGGGGGTGAAATCACCTTCCTCAATCATGAATTTGACCTCATTTATAGGGGTGGTAGCGCAATCTGCCGGCCACTTTGAGCCTGGCAGGACACGCTACCCCTCCGTTAGATCAGAACAGCTTTCTTAAGTTGCCACAAGCAAGTTCATTTGTAGAATGCAGTAGTCAGATTCTGGTTGCTCACTGAAGCTAAGCAGGCTCAAGCTTGGTTAATATGTGGATGTGAGGGTCTTTGTGGAAATCTAGCTTGCTGCTGGAGGTAGTTTTAGTTCAACCAGCAGTGGGTGCTCGTTTTCTGACATGTACAATGTGGTTCCAAAACTTCAGACTGCGAAAAATAGTGACTTTTTAATGAAGCCTTAAACCGGCAACCGTAAAGAGGAGCATCCGTCTGATGAGGCATCAAACTGGCCTCCTGAACTTCTGTGGTCATGAATTCCGCACCTTAATTATGACTTTGATATCATTCATTGAGGTGGTAGCGGATACTGAAAGCTATATTGAGCCGGTCAGGATGCGATATTTTCTGAAAATCTAGTTTGCTGCTTGTGGTAGTTTCAGTCTGGCCAGCAGGGGGTGTAATCACCTTCCTCAATCATGAATGTGACCTCATTTATAGGGGTGGTAGCGCAATCTGCCGGCCACTTTGAGCCTGGCAGGACACGCTACCCCTCCGTTAGATCAGAACAGCTTTCTTAAGTTGCCATAAGCAAGTTCAATTGTTGAATGCAGTAGTCGGAGTCTGGTTGCTCACTGAAGCTAAGCAGGGTCAAGCTTGGTCAATATGTGGATGCGAGTCCCTTTGTGGAAATCTAGTTTGCTGCTGGAAGTAGTTTTAGTCCAACCAGCAGGAGGTGCTCGTTTTCTGACATGTACAATGTGGTTCCAAAACTTCGGACTGCGAAAAATAGTGACTTTTTAATGAAGCCTTAAACCGGCAACCGTAAAGAGGAGCATCCGTCTGATGAGGCATCAAACTGGCCTCCTGACCTTCTGTGGTCATGAATTCCCCACCTTAATTATTACTTTGATATCATTCATTGAGGTGGTAGCGGATACTGCCAGCTATATTGAGCCGGTCAGGATGGGCTATTTTCTGAAAATCTAGTTTGCTGCTTGTGGTAGTTTCAGTCTGGCCAGCAGGGGGTGAAATCACCTTCCTCAATCATGAATTTGACCTCATTTATAGGGGTGTTAGCGCAATCTGCCGGCCACTTTGAGCCTGGCAGGACACGCTACCGCTCCGTTAGATCAGATCAGCTTTCTTAATTTGTCCCTAGCAAGTTCAATTGTTGAATGCAGTAGTCGGAGTCTGGTTGCTCACTGAAGCTAAGCAGGCTCAAGCTTGGTCAATATGTGGATGCGAGACCCTTTGTGGAAATCTAGTTTGCTGCTGAAAGTAGTTTTAGTTCAACCAGCAGTGGGTGCTCGTTTTCTGACATGTACAGTGTGGTTCCAAAACTTCAGACTGCGAAAAATAGTGACTTTTTAATGAAGCCTTAAACCGGCAACCGTAAAGAGGAGCATCCGTCTGATGAGGCATCAAACTGGCTTCCTGACCTTCTGTGGTCATGAATTCCCCACCTTAATTATGACTTTGATATCATTCATTGAGGTGGTAGCGCATACTGCCAGCTATATTGAGCCGGTCAGGATGCCCTATTTTCTGAAAATCTAGTTTGCTGCTTGTGGTAGTTTCAGTCTGGCCAGCAGGGGGTGTAATCACCTTCCTCAATCATGAATTTGACCTCATTTATAGTGGTGGTAGCGCAATCTGCCGGCCACTTTGAGCCTGGCAGGATACGCTACCCCTCCGTTAGATCAGATCAGCTTTCTTAAGTTGTCCCAAGCAAGTTCATTTGTTGAATGCAGTAGTCAGATTCTGGTTGCTCACTGAAGCTAAGCAGGCTCAAGCTTGGTTAATATGTGGATGTGAGGGCCTTTGTGGAAATCTAGCTTGCTGCTGGAGGTAGTTTTAGTTCAACCAGCAGTGGGTGCTCGTTTTCTGACATGTACAATGTGGTTCCAAAACTTCAGACTGCGAAAAATAGTGACTTTTTAATGAAGCCTTAAACCGGCAACCGTAAAGAGGAGCATCCGTCTGATGAGGCATCAAACTGGCCTCCTGAACTTCTGTGGTCATGAATTCCGCACCTTAATTATGACTTTGATATCATTCATTGAGGTGGTAGCGGATACTGAAAGCTATATTGAGCCGGTCAGGATGCGCTATTTTCTGAAAATCTAGTTTGCTGCTTGTGGTAGTTTCAGTCTGGCCAGCAGGGGGTGTAATCACCTTCCTCAATCATGAATGTGACCTCATTTATAGGGGTGGTAGCGCAATCTGCCGGCCACTTTGAGCCTGGCAGGACACGCTACCCCTCCGTTAGATCAGATGATAGTGACTTTTTAATGAAGCCTTAAACCGGCAACCGTAAAGAGGAGCATCCGTCTGATGAGGCATCAAACTGGCCTCCTGACCTTCTGTGGTCATGAATTCCCCACCTTAATTATTACTTTGATATCATTCATTGAGGTGGTAGCGGATACTGCCAGCTATATTGAGCCGGTCAGGATGCGCTATTTTCTGAAAATCTAGTTTGCTGCTTGTGGTGGTTTCAGTCTGGCCAGCAGGGGGTGAAATCACCTTCCTCAATCATGAATTTGACCTCATTTATAGGGGTGGTAGCGCAATCTGCCGGCCACTTTGAGCCTGGCAGGACACGCTACCCCTCCGTTAGATCAGAACAGCTTTCTTAAGTTGCCACAAGCAAGTTCATTTGTAGAATGCAGTAGTCAGATTCTGGTTGCTCACTGAAGCTAAGCAGGCTCAAGCTTGGTTAATATGTGGATGTGAGGGTCTTTGTGGAAATCTAGCTTGCTGCTGGAGGTAGTTTTAGTTCAACCAGCAGTGGGTGCTCGTTTTCTGACATGTACAATGTGGTTCCAAAACTTCAGACTGCGAAAAATAGTGACTTTTTAATGAAGCCTTAAACCGGCAACCGTAAAGAGGAGCATCCGTCTGATGAGGCATCAAACTGGCCTCCTGAACTTCTGTGGTCATGAATTCCGCACCTTAATTATGACTTTGATATCATTCATTGAGGTGGTAGCGGATACTGAAAGCTATATTGAGCCGGTCAGGATGCGATATTTTCTGAAAATCTAGTTTGCTGCTTGTGGTAGTTTCAGTCTGGCCAGCAGGGGGTGTAATCACCTTCCTCAATCATGAATGTGACCTCATTTATAGGGGTGGTAGCGCAATCTGCCGGCCACTTTGAGCCTGGCAGGACACGCTACCCCTCCGTTAGATCAGAACAGCTTTCTTAAGTTGCCATAAGCAAGTTCAATTGTTGAATGCAGTAGTCGGAGTCTGGTTGCTCACTGAAGCTAAGCAGGGTCAAGCTTGGTCAATATGTGGATGCGAGTCCCTTTGTGGAAATCTAGTTTGCTGCTGGAAGTAGTTTTAGTCCAACCAGCAGGAGGTGCTCGTTTTCTGACATGTACAATGTGGTTCCAAAACTTCGGACTGCGAAAAATAGTGACTTTTTAATGAAGCCTTAAACCGGCAACCGTAAAGAGGAGCATCCGTCTGATGAGGCATCAAACTGGCCTCCTGACCTTCTGTGGTCATGAATTCCCCACCTTAATTATTACTTTGATATCATTCATTGAGGTGGTAGCGGATACTGCCAGCTATATTGAGCCGGTCAGGATGGGCTATTTTCTGAAAATCTAGTTTGCTGCTTGTGGTAGTTTCAGTCTGGCCAGCAGGGGGTGAAATCACCTTCCTCAATCATGAATTTGACCTCATTTATAGGGGTGTTAGCGCAATCTGCCGGCCACTTTGAGCCTGGCAGGACACGCTACCGCTCCGTTAGATCAGATCAGCTTTCTTAATTTGTCCCTAGCAAGTTCAATTGTTGAATGCAGTAGTCGGAGTCTGGTTGCTCACTGAAGCTAAGCAGGCTCAAGCTTGGTCAATATGTGGATGCGAGACCCTTTGTGGAAATCTAGTTTGCTGCTGAAAGTAGTTTTAGTTCAACCAGCAGTGGGTGCTCGTTTTCTGACATGTACAGTGTGGTTCCAAAACTTCAGACTGCGAAAAATAGTGACTTTTTAATGAAGCCTTAAACCGGCAACCGTAAAGAGGAGCATCCGTCTGATGAGGCATCAAACTGGCTTCCTGACCTTCTGTGGTCATGAATTCCCCACCTTAATTATGACTTTGATATCATTCATTGAGGTGGTAGCGCATACTGCCAGCTATATTGAGCCGGTCAGGATGCCCTATTTTCTGAAAATCTAGTTTGCTGCTTGTGGTAGTTTCAGTCTGGCCAGCAGGGGGTGTAATCACCTTCCTCAATCATGAATTTGACCTCATTTATAGTGGTGGTAGCGCAATCTGCCGGCCACTTTGAGCCTGGCAGGATACGCTACCCCTCCGTTAGATCAGATCAGCTTTCTTAAGTTGTCCCAAGCAAGTTCATTTGTTGAATGCAGTAGTCAGATTCTGGTTGCTCACTGAAGCTAAGCAGGCTCAAGCTTGGTTAATATGTGGATGTGAGGGCCTTTGTGGAAATCTAGCTTGCTGCTGGAGGTAGTTTTAGTTCAACCAGCAGTGGGTGCTCGTTTTCTGACATGTACAATGTGGTTCCAAAACTTCAGACTGCGAAAAATAGTGACTTTTTAATGAAGCCTTAAACCGGCAACCGTAAAGAGGAGCATCCGTCTGATGAGGCATCAAACTGGCCTCCTGAACTTCTGTGGTCATGAATTCCGCACCTTAATTATGACTTTGATATCATTCATTGAGGTGGTAGCGGATACTGAAAGCTATATTGAGCCGGTCAGGATGCGCTATTTTCTGAAAATCTAGTTTGCTGCTTGTGGTAGTTTCAGTCTGGCCAGCAGGGGGTGTAATCACCTTCCTCAATCATGAATGTGACCTCATTTATAGGGGTGGTAGCGCAATCTGCCGGCCACTTTGAGCCTGGCAGGACACGCTACCCCTCCGTTAGATCAGAACAGCTTTCTTAAGTTGCCATAAGCAAGTTCAATTGTTGAATGCAGTAGTCGGAGTCTGGTTGCTCACTGAAGCTAAGCAGGGTCAAGCTTGGTCAATATGTGGATGCGAGTCCCTTTGTGGAAATCTAGTTTGCTGCTGGAGGTAGTTTTAGTCCAACCAGCAGGAGGTGCTCGTTTTCTGACATGTACAATGTGGTTCCAAAACTTCGGACTGCGAAAAATAGTGACTTTTTAATGAAGCCTTAAACCGGCAACCGTAAAGAGGAGCATCCGTCTGATGAGGCATCAAACTGGCCTCCTGACCTTCTGTGGTCATGAATTCCCCACCTTAATTATTACTTTGATATCATTCATTGAGGTGGTAGCGGATACTGCCAGCTATATTGAGCCGGTCAGGATGGGCTATTTTCTGAAAATCTAGTTTGCTGCTTGTGGTAGTTTCAGTCTGGCCAGCAGGGGGTGTAACCACCTTCCTCAATCATGAATTTGACCTCGTTTATAGTGGTGGTAGCGCAATCTGCCGGCCACTTTGAGCCTGGCAGGATACGCTACCCCTCCGTTAGATCAGATCAGCTTTCTTAAGTTGTCCGAAGCAATTTCAATTGTTGAATGCGGTAGTCGGAGTCTGGTTGCTCACTGAAGCTAAGCAGGCTCAAGCTTGGTCAATATGTGGATGCGAGACCCTTTGTGGAAATCTAGTTTGCTGCTGGAGGTATTTTTAGTCCAACCAGCAAGGGGTGCTCGTTTTCTGACATGTACAATGTGGTTCCAAAACTTCAGACTGCGAAAAATAGCATCAAACTGGCCTCCTGACCTTCTGTGGTCATGAATTCCCCACCTTAATTATTACTTTGATATCATTCATTGAGGTGGTAGCGGATACTGCCAGCTATATTGAGCCGGTCAGGATGCGCTATTTTCTGAAAATCTAGTTTGCTGCTTGTGGTGGTTTCAGTCTAGCCAGCAGGGGGTGAAATCACCTTCCTCAATCATGAATTTGACCTCATTTATAGGGGTGGTAGCGCAATCTGCCGGCCACTTTGAGCCTGGCAGGACACGCTACCCCTCCGTTAGATCAGAACAGCTTTCTTAAGTTGCCACAAGCAAGTCAATTGTTGAATGCAGTAGTCGGAGTCTGGTTGCTCACTGAAGCTAAGCAGGCTCAAGTTTGGTCAATATGTGGATGGGAGGCCCTTTGTGGAAATCTAGCTTGCTGCTGGAGGTAGTTTTAGTTCAACCAGCAGGGGGTGCTCGTTTTCTGACATGTACAATGTGGTTCCAAAACTTCGGACTGCGAAAAATAGTGATTTTTTAATGATGCTTTAAACCGGCAACCGTGAAGAGGAGCATCCGTCTGATGAGGCATCAAACTGGCCCCCTGACCTTCTGTGGTCATGAATTCCCCACCTAATTATTACTTTGATATCTTTCATTGAGGTGGTAGCGGATACTGCCAGCTATATTGAGCCGGTCAGGATGGGCTATTTTCTGAAAATCTAGTTTGCTGCTTGTGGTAGTTTCAGTCTGGCCAGCAGGGGGTGAAATCACCTTCCTCAATCATGAATTTGACCTCATTTATAGGGGTGGTAGCGCAATCTGCCCGCCACTTTGAGCCTGGCAGGACACGCTACCCCTCCCTTAGATCAGAACAGCTTTCTTAAGTTGCCACAAGCAAGTTCAATTGTTGAATGCGGTAGTCGGAGTCTGGTTGCTCGCTGAAGCTAAGCAGGCTCAAGCTTGGTCAATATGTGGATGCGAGACCCTTTGTGGAAATCTAGTTTGCTGCTGAAAGTAGTTTTAGTTCAACCAGCAGTGGGTGCTCGTTTTCTGACATGTACAATGTGGTTCCAAAACTTCAGACTGCGAAAAATAGTGACTTTTTAAAGAAGCCTTAAACCGGCAACCGTAAAGAGGAGCATCCGTCTGATGAGGCATCAAACTGGCCTCCTGACCTTCTGTGGTCATGAATTCCCCACCTTAATTATGACTTTGATATCATTCATTGAGGTGGTAGCGGATACTGAAAGCTATATTGAGCCGGTCAGGATGGGCTGTTTTCTGAAAATCTAGTTTGCTGCTTGTGGTAGTTTCAGTCTGGCCAGCAGGGGGTGTAATCGACTTCCTCAATCATGAATTTGACCTCATTTATAGGGGTGGTAGCGCAATCTGCCGGCCACTTTGAGCCTGGCAGGACACGCTACCCCTCCGTTAGATCAGATCAGCTTTCTTAAGTTGCCCCAAGCAAGTTCATTTGTTGAATGCAGTAGTCAGATTCTGGTTGCTCACAGAAGCTAAGCAGCCTCAAGCTTGGTCAATATGTGGATGAGAGACCATTTGTAGAAACCTAGTTTGCTGCTGGAGGTAGTTTTAGTCCAACCAGCAAGGGGTGCTCGTTTTCTGACATGTACAATGTGGTTCCAAAACTTTGGACTGCGAAAAATAGTGACTTTTTAATGAAGCCTTAAACCGGCAACCGTAAAGAGGAGCATCCGTCTGATGAGGCATCAAACTGGCCTCCTGACCTTCTGTGGTCATGAATTCCCCACCTTAATTATTACTTTGATATCATTCATTGAGGTGGTAGCGGATACTGCCAGCTATATTGAGCCGGTCAGGATGCGCTATTTTCTGAAAATCTAGTTTGCTGCTTGTGGTGGTTTCAGTCTGGCCAGCAGGGGGTGAAATCACCTTCCTCAATCATGAATTTGACCTCATTTATAGGGGTGGTAGCGCAATCTGCCGGCCACTTTGAGCCTGGCAGGACACGCTACCCCTCCGTTAGATCAGAACAGCTTTCTTAAGTTGCCACAAGCAAGTTCATTTGTAGAATGCAGTAGTCAGATTCTGGTTGCTCACTGAAGCTAAGCAGGCTCAAGCTTGGTTAATATGTGGATGTGAGGGTCTTTGTGGAAATCTAGCTTGCTGCTGGAGGTAGTTTTAGTTCAACCAGCAGTGGGTGCTCGTTTTCTGACATGTACAATGTGGTTCCAAAACTTCAGACTGCGAAAAATAGTGACTTTTTAATGAAGCCTTAAACCGGCAACCGTAAAGAGGAGCATCCGTCTGATGAGGCATCAAACTGGCCTCCTGAACTTCTGTGGTCATGAATTCCGCACCTTAATTATGACTTTGATATCATTCATTGAGGTGGTAGCGGATACTGAAAGCTATATTGAGCCGGTCAGGATGCGATATTTTCTGAAAATCTAGTTTGCTGCTTGTGGTAGTTTCAGTCTGGCCAGCAGGGGGTGTAATCACCTTCCTCAATCATGAATGTGACCTCATTTATAGGGGTGGTAGCGCAATCTGCCGGCCACTTTGAGCCTGGCAGGACACGCTACCCCTCCGTTAGATCAGAACAGCTTTCTTAAGTTGCCATAAGCAAGTTCAATTGTTGAATGCAGTAGTCGGAGTCTGGTTGCTCACTGAAGCTAAGCAGGGTCAAGCTTGGTCAATATGTGGATGCGAGTCCCTTTGTGGAAATCTAGTTTGCTGCTGGAAGTAGTTTTAGTCCAACCAGCAGGAGGTGCTCGTTTTCTGACATGTACAATGTGGTTCCAAAACTTCGGACTGCGAAAAATAGTGACTTTTTAATGAAGCCTTAAACCGGCAACCGTAAAGAGGAGCATCCGTCTGATGAGGCATCAAACTGGCCTCCTGACCTTCTGTGGTCATGAATTCCCCACCTTAATTATTACTTTGATATCATTCATTGAGGTGGTAGCGGATACTGCCAGCTATATTGAGCCGGTCAGGATGGGCTATTTTCTGAAAATCTAGTTTGCTGCTTGTGGTAGTTTCAGTCTGGCCAGCAGGGGGTGAAATCACCTTCCTCAATCATGAATTTGACCTCATTTATAGGGGTGTTAGCGCAATCTGCCGGCCACTTTGAGCCTGGCAGGACACGCTACCGCTCCGTTAGATCAGATCAGCTTTCTTAATTTGTCCCTAGCAAGTTCAATTGTTGAATGCAGTAGTCGGAGTCTGGTTGCTCACTGAAGCTAAGCAGGCTCAAGCTTGGTCAATATGTGGATGCGAGACCCTTTGTGGAAATCTAGTTTGCTGCTGAAAGTAGTTTTAGTTCAACCAGCAGTGGGTGCTCGTTTTCTGACATGTACAGTGTGGTTCCAAAACTTCAGACTGCGAAAAATAGTGACTTTTTAATGAAGCCTTAAACCGGCAACCGTAAAGAGGAGCATCCGTCTGATGAGGCATCAAACTGGCTTCCTGACCTTCTGTGGTCATGAATTCCCCACCTTAATTATGACTTTGATATCATTCATTGAGGTGGTAGCGCATACTGCCAGCTATATTGAGCCGGTCAGGATGCCCTATTTTCTGAAAATCTAGTTTGCTGCTTGTGGTAGTTTCAGTCTGGCCAGCAGGGGGTGTAATCACCTTCCTCAATCATGAATTTGACCTCATTTATAGTGGTGGTAGCGCAATCTGCCGGCCACTTTGAGCCTGGCAGGATACGCTACCCCTCCGTTAGATCAGATCAGCTTTCTTAAGTTGTCCCAAGCAAGTTCATTTGTTGAATGCAGTAGTCAGATTCTGGTTGCTCACTGAAGCTAAGCAGGCTCAAGCTTGGTTAATATGTGGATGTGAGGGCCTTTGTGGAAATCTAGCTTGCTGCTGGAGGTAGTTTTAGTTCAACCAGCAGTGGGTGCTCGTTTTCTGACATGTACAATGTGGTTCCAAAACTTCAGACTGCGAAAAATAGTGACTTTTTAATGAAGCCTTAAACCGGCAACCGTAAAGAGGAGCATCCGTCTGATGAGGCATCAAACTGGCCTCCTGAACTTCTGTGGTCATGAATTCCGCACCTTAATTATGACTTTGATATCATTCATTGAGGTGGTAGCGGATACTGAAAGCTATATTGAGCCGGTCAGGATGCGCTATTTTCTGAAAATCTAGTTTGCTGCTTGTGGTAGTTTCAGTCTGGCCAGCAGGGGGTGTAATCACCTTCCTCAATCATGAATGTGACCTCATTTATAGGGGTGGTAGCGCAATCTGCCGGCCACTTTGAGCCTGGCAGGACACGCTACCCCTCCGTTAGATCAGATGATAGTGACTTTTTAATGAAGCCTTAAACCGGCAACCGTAAAGAGGAGCATCCGTCTGATGAGGCATCAAACTGGCCTCCTGACCTTCTGTGGTCATGAATTCCCCACCTTAATTATTACTTTGATATCATTCATTGAGGTGGTAGCGGATACTGCCAGCTATATTGAGCCGGTCAGGATGCGCTATTTTCTGAAAATCTAGTTTGCTGCTTGTGGTGGTTTCAGTCTGGCCAGCAGGGGGTGAAATCACCTTCCTCAATCATGAATTTGACCTCATTTATAGGGGTGGTAGCGCAATCTGCCGGCCACTTTGAGCCTGGCAGGACACGCTACCCCTCCGTTAGATCAGAACAGCTTTCTTAAGTTGCCACAAGCAAGTTCATTTGTAGAATGCAGTAGTCAGATTCTGGTTGCTCACTGAAGCTAAGCAGGCTCAAGCTTGGTTAATATGTGGATGTGAGGGTCTTTGTGGAAATCTAGCTTGCTGCTGGAGGTAGTTTTAGTTCAACCAGCAGTGGGTGCTCGTTTTCTGACATGTACAATGTGGTTCCAAAACTTCAGACTGCGAAAAATAGTGACTTTTTAATGAAGCCTTAAACCGGCAACCGTAAAGAGGAGCATCCGTCTGATGAGGCATCAAACTGGCCTCCTGAACTTCTGTGGTCATGAATTCCGCACCTTAATTATGACTTTGATATCATTCATTGAGGTGGTAGCGGATACTGAAAGCTATATTGAGCCGGTCAGGATGCGATATTTTCTGAAAATCTAGTTTGCTGCTTGTGGTAGTTTCAGTCTGGCCAGCAGGGGGTGTAATCACCTTCCTCAATCATGAATGTGACCTCATTTATAGGGGTGGTAGCGCAATCTGCCGGCCACTTTGAGCCTGGCAGGACACGCTACCCCTCCGTTAGATCAGAACAGCTTTCTTAAGTTGCCATAAGCAAGTTCAATTGTTGAATGCAGTAGTCGGAGTCTGGTTGCTCACTGAAGCTAAGCAGGGTCAAGCTTGGTCAATATGTGGATGCGAGTCCCTTTGTGGAAATCTAGTTTGCTGCTGGAAGTAGTTTTAGTCCAACCAGCAGGAGGTGCTCGTTTTCTGACATGTACAATGTGGTTCCAAAACTTCGGACTGCGAAAAATAGTGACTTTTTAATGAAGCCTTAAACCGGCAACCGTAAAGAGGAGCATCCGTCTGATGAGGCATCAAACTGGCCTCCTGACCTTCTGTGGTCATGAATTCCCCACCTTAATTATTACTTTGATATCATTCATTGAGGTGGTAGCGGATACTGCCAGCTATATTGAGCCGGTCAGGATGGGCTATTTTCTGAAAATCTAGTTTGCTGCTTGTGGTAGTTTCAGTCTGGCCAGCAGGGGGTGAAATCACCTTCCTCAATCATGAATTTGACCTCATTTATAGGGGTGTTAGCGCAATCTGCCGGCCACTTTGAGCCTGGCAGGACACGCTACCGCTCCGTTAGATCAGATCAGCTTTCTTAATTTGTCCCTAGCAAGTTCAATTGTTGAATGCAGTAGTCGGAGTCTGGTTGCTCACTGAAGCTAAGCAGGCTCAAGCTTGGTCAATATGTGGATGCGAGACCCTTTGTGGAAATCTAGTTTGCTGCTGAAAGTAGTTTTAGTTCAACCAGCAGTGGGTGCTCGTTTTCTGACATGTACAGTGTGGTTCCAAAACTTCAGACTGCGAAAAATAGTGACTTTTTAATGAAGCCTTAAACCGGCAACCGTAAAGAGGAGCATCCGTCTGATGAGGCATCAAACTGGCTTCCTGACCTTCTGTGGTCATGAATTCCCCACCTTAATTATGACTTTGATATCATTCATTGAGGTGGTAGCGCATACTGCCAGCTATATTGAGCCGGTCAGGATGCCCTATTTTCTGAAAATCTAGTTTGCTGCTTGTGGTAGTTTCAGTCTGGCCAGCAGGGGGTGTAATCACCTTCCTCAATCATGAATTTGACCTCATTTATAGTGGTGGTAGCGCAATCTGCCGGCCACTTTGAGCCTGGCAGGATACGCTACCCCTCCGTTAGATCAGATCAGCTTTCTTAAGTTGTCCCAAGCAAGTTCATTTGTTGAATGCAGTAGTCAGATTCTGGTTGCTCACTGAAGCTAAGCAGGCTCAAGCTTGGTTAATATGTGGATGTGAGGGCCTTTGTGGAAATCTAGCTTGCTGCTGGAGGTAGTTTTAGTTCAACCAGCAGTGGGTGCTCGTTTTCTGACATGTACAATGTGGTTCCAAAACTTCAGACTGCGAAAAATAGTGACTTTTTAATGAAGCCTTAAACCGGCAACCGTAAAGAGGAGCATCCGTCTGATGAGGCATCAAACTGGCCTCCTGAACTTCTGTGGTCATGAATTCCGCACCTTAATTATGACTTTGATATCATTCATTGAGGTGGTAGCGGATACTGAAAGCTATATTGAGCCGGTCAGGATGCGCTATTTTCTGAAAATCTAGTTTGCTGCTTGTGGTAGTTTCAGTCTGGCCAGCAGGGGGTGTAATCACCTTCCTCAATCATGAATGTGACCTCATTTATAGGGGTGGTAGCGCAATCTGCCGGCCACTTTGAGCCTGGCAGGACACGCTACCCCTCCGTTAGATCAGAACAGCTTTCTTAAGTTGCCATAAGCAAGTTCAATTGTTGAATGCAGTAGTCGGAGTCTGGTTGCTCACTGAAGCTAAGCAGGGTCAAGCTTGGTCAATATGTGGATGCGAGTCCCTTTGTGGAAATCTAGTTTGCTGCTGGAGGTAGTTTTAGTCCAACCAGCAGGAGGTGCTCGTTTTCTGACATGTACAATGTGGTTCCAAAACTTCGGACTGCGAAAAATAGTGACTTTTTAATGAAGCCTTAAACCGGCAACCGTAAAGAGGAGCATCCGTCTGATGAGGCATCAAACTGGCCTCCTGACCTTCTGTGGTCATGAATTCCCCACCTTAATTATTACTTTGATATCATTCATTGAGGTGGTAGCGGATACTGCCAGCTATATTGAGCCGGTCAGGATGGGCTATTTTCTGAAAATCTAGTTTGCTGCTTGTGGTAGTTTCAGTCTGGCCAGCAGGGGGTGAAATCACCTTCCTCAATCATGAATTTGACCTCATTTATAGGGGTGGTAGCGCAATCTGCCGGCCACTTTGAGCCTGGCAGGATACGCTACCCCTCCGTTAGATCAGAACAGCTTTCTTAAGTTGCCACAAGCAAGTCAATTGTTGAATGCAGTAGTCGGAGTCTGGTTGCTCACTGAAGCTAAGCAGGCTCAAGTTTGGTCAATATGTGGATGGGAGGCCCTTTGTGGAAATCTAGCTTGCTGCTGGAGGTAGTTTTAGTTCAACCAGCAGGGGGTGCTCGTTTTCTGACATGTACAATGTGGTTCCAAAACTTCGGACTGCGAAAAATAGTGACTTTTTAATGATGCTTTAAACCGGCAACCGTGAAGAGGAGCATCCGTCTGATGAGGCATCAAACTGGCCCCCTGACCTTCTGTGGTCATGAATTCCCCACCTTAATTATTACTTTGATATCTTTCATTGAGGTGGTAGCGGATACTGCCAGCTATATTGAGCCGGTCAGGATGGGCTATTTTCTGAAAATCTAGTTTGCTGCTTGTGGTGGTTTCAGTCTGACCAGCAGGGGGTGAAAACACCTTCCTCAATCATGAATTTGACCTCATTTATAGGGGTGGTAGCGCAATCTGCCGGCCACTTTGAGCCTGCAGGACACGCTACCCCTCCGTTAGATCAGAACAGCTTTCATAAGTTGCCCCAAGCAAGTTCATTTGTTGAATGCAGTAGTCAGATTCTGGTTGCTCACAGAAGCTAAGCAGCCTCAAGCTTGGTCAATATGTGGATGAGAGACCATTTGTAGAAACCTAGTTTGCTGCTGGAGGTAGTTTTAGTCCAACCAGCAAGGGGTGCTCGTTTTCTGACATGTACAATGTGGTTCCAAAACTTTGGACTGCGAAAAATAGTGACTTTTTAATGAAGCCTTAAACCGGCAACCGTAAAGAGGAGCATCCGTCTGATGAGGCATCAAACTGGCCTCCTGACCTTCTGTGGTCATGAATTCCCCACCTTAATTATTACTTTGATATCATTCATTGAGGTGGTAGCGGATACTGCCAGCTATATTGAGCCGGTCAGGATGCGCTATTTTCTGAAAATCTAGTTTGCTGCTTGTGGTGGTTTCAGTCTGGCCAGCAGGGGGTGAAATCACCTTCCTCAATCATGAATTTGACCTCATTTATAGGGGTGGTAGCGCAATCTGCCGGCCACTTTGAGCCTGGCAGGACACGCTACCCCTCCGTTAGATCAGAACAGCTTTCTTAAGTTGCCACAAGCAAGTTCAATTGTTGAATGCAGTAGTCAGATTCTGGTTGCTCAATGAAGCTAAGCAGGCTCAAGCTTGGTTAATATGTGGATGTGAGGGTCTTTGTGGAAATCTAGCTTGCTGCTGGAGGTAGTTTTAGTTCAACCAGCAGTGGGTGCTCGTTTTCTGACATGTACAATGTGGTTCCAAAACTTCAGACTGCGAAAAATAGTGACTTTTTAATGAAGCCTTAAACCGGCAACCGTAAAGAGGAGCATCCGTCTGATGAGGCATCAAACTGGCCTCCTGAACTTCTGTGGTCATGAATTCCGCACCTTAATTATGACTTTGATATCATTCATTGAGGTGGTAGCGGATACTGAAAGCTATATTGAGCCGGTCAGGATGCGCTATTTTCTGAAAATCTAGTTTGCTGCTTGTGGTAGTTTCAGTCTGGCCAGCAGGGGGTGTAATCACCTTCCTCAATCATGAATGTGACCTCATTTATAGGGGTGGTAGCGCAATCTGCCGGCCACTTTGAGCCTGGCAGGACACGCTACCCCTCCGTTAGATCAGAACAGCTTTCTTAAGTTGCCATAAGCAAGTTCAATTGTTGAATGCAGTAGTCGGAGTCTGGTTGCTCACTGAAGCTAAGCAGGGTCAAGCTTGGTCAATATGTGGATGCGAGTCCCTTTGTGGAAATCTAGTTTGCTGCTGGAAGTAGTTTTAGTCCAACCAGCAGGAGGTGCTCGTTTTCTGACATGTACAATGTGGTTCCAAAACTTCGGACTGCGAAAAATAGTGACTTTTTAATGAAGCCTTAAACCGGCAACCGTAAAGAGGAGCATCCGTCTGATGAGGCATCAAACTGGCCTCCTGACCTTCTGTGGTCATGAATTCCCCACCTTAATTATTACTTTGATATCATTCATTGAGGTGGTAGCGGATACTGCCAGCTATATTGAGCCGGTCAGGATGGGCTATTTTCTGAAAATCTAGTTTGCTGCTTGTGGTAGTTTCAGTCTGGCCAGCAGGGGGTGAAATCACCTTCCTCAATCATGAATTTGACCTCATTTATAGGGGTGGTAGCGCAATCTGCCGGCCACTTTGAGCCTGGCAGGACACGCTACCGCTCCGTTAGATCAGATCAGCTTTCTTAATTTGTCCCTAGCAAGTTCAATTGTTGAATGCAGTAGTCGGAGTCTGGTTGCTCACTGAAGCTAAGCAGGCTCAAGCTTGGTCAATATGTGGATGCGAGACCCTTTGTGGAAATCTAGTTTGCTGCTGAAAGTAGTTTTAGTTCAACCAGCAGTGGGTGCTCGTTTTATGACATGTACAGTGTGGTTCCAAAACTTCAGACTGCGAAAAATAGTGACTTTTTAATGAAGCCTTAAACCGGCAACCGTAAAGAGGAGCATCCGTCTGATGAGGCATCAAACTGGCTTCCTGACCTTCTGTGGTCATGAATTCCCCACCTTAATTATGACTTTGATATCATTCATTGAGGTGGTAGCGCATACTGCCAGCTATATTGAGCCGGTCAGGATGCGCTATTTTCTGAAAATCTAGTTTGCTGCTTGTGGTAGTTTCAGTCTGGCCAGCAGGGGGTGTAATCACCTTCCTCAATCATGAATTTGACCTCATTTATAGTGGTGGTAGCGCAATCTGCCGGCCACTTTGAGCCTGGCAGGATACGCTACCCCTCCGTTAGATCAGATCAGCTTTCTTAAGTTGTCCCAAGCAAGTTCATTTGTTGAATGCAGTAGTCAGATTCTGGTTGCTCACTGAAGCTAAGCAGGCTCAAGCTTGGTTAATATGTGGATGTGAGGGCCTTTGTGGAAATCTAGCTTGCTGCTGGAGGTAGTTTTAGTTCAACCAGCAGTGGGTGCTCGTTTTCTGACATGTACAATGTGGTTCCAAAACTTCAGACTGCGAAAAATAGTGACTTTTTAATGAAGCCTTAAACCGGCAACCGTAAAGAGGAGCATCCGTCTGATGAGGCATCAAACTGGCCTCCTGAACTTCTGTGGTCATGAATTCCGCACCTTAATTATGACTTTGATATCATTCATTGAGGTGGTAGCGGATACTGAAAGCTATATTGAGCCGGTCAGGATGCGCTATTTTCTGAAAATCTAGTTTGCTGCTTGTGGTAGTTTCAGTCTGGCCAGCAGGGGGTGTAATCACCTTCCTCAATCATGAATGTGACCTCATTTATAGGGGTGGTAGCGCAATCTGCCGGCCACTTTGAGCCTGGCAGGACACGCTACCCCTCCGTTAGATCAGAACAGCTTTCTTAAGTTGCCATAAGAAAGTTCAATTGTTGAATGCAGTAGTCGGAGTCTGGTTGCTCACTGAAGCTAAGCAGGGTCAAGCTTGGTCAATATGTGGATGCGAGTCCCTTTGTGGAAATCTAGTTTGCTGCTGGAGGTAGTTTTAGTCCAACCAGCAGGAGGTGCTCGTTTTCTGACATGTACAATGTGGTTCCAAAACTTCGGACTGCGAAAAATAGTGACTTTTTAATGAAGCCTTAAACCGGCAACCGTAAAGAGGAGCATCCGTCTGATGAGGCATCAAACTGGCCTCCTGACCTTCTGTGGTCATGAATTCCCCACCTTAATTATTACTTTGATATCATTCATTGAGGTGGTAGCGGATACTGCCAGCTATATTGAGCCGGTCAGGATGGGCTATTTTCTGAAAATCTAGTTTGCTGCTTGTGGTAGTTTCAGTCTGGCCAGCAGGGGGTGAAATCACCTTCCTCAATCATGAATTTGACCTCATTTATAGGGGTGGTAGCGCAATCTGCCGGCCACTTTGAGCCTGGCAGGATACGCTACCCCTCCGTTAGATCAGAACAGCTTTCTTAAGTTGCCACAAGCAAGTCAATTGTTGAATGCAGTAGTCGGAGTCTGGTTGCTCACTGAAGCTAAGCAGGCTCAAGTTTGGTCAATATGTGGATGAGAGGCCCTTTGTGGAAATCTAGCTTGCTGCTGGAGGTAGTTTTAGTTCAACCAGCAGGGGGTGCTCGTTTTCTGACATGTACAATGTGGTTCCAAAACTTCGGACTGCGAAAAATAGTGACTTTTTAATGATGCTTTAAACCGGCAACCGTGAAGAGGAGCATCCGTCTGATGAGGCATCAAACTGGCCCCCTGACCTTCTGTGGTCATGAATTCCCCACCTTAATTATTACTTTGATATCTTTCATTGAGGTGGTAGCGGATACTGCCAGCTATATTGAGCCGGTCAGGATGGGCTATTTTCTGAAAATCTAGTTTGCTGCTTGTGGTGGTTTCAGTCTGACCAGCAGGGGGTGAAAACACCTTCCTCAATCATGAATTTGACCTCATTTATAGGGGTGGTAGTGCAATCTGCCGGCCACTTTGAGCCTGCAGGACACGCTACCCCTCCGTTAGATCAGAACAGCTTTCATAAGTTGCCACAAGCAAGTTCAATTGTTGAATGCAGTAGTCGGAGTCTGGTTGCTCACTGAAGCTAAGCAACCTCAAGCTTGGTCAATATGTGGATGGGAGGCCCTTTGTGGAAATCTAGCTTGCGGCTGGAGGTAGTTTTAGTCCAACCAGCAGGGGGTGCTCATTTTCTGACATGTACAATGTGGTTCCAAAACTTCGGACTGAGAAAAAGAGTGACTTTTTAATGAAGCCTTAAACCGGCAACCGTAAAGAGGAGCGTCCGTCTGATGAGGCATCAAACTGGCCTCCTGACCTTCTGTGGTCATGAATTCCCCACCTTAATTATGACTTTGATATCATTCATTGAGTTGGTAGCGCATACTGCCAGCTATATTGAGCCGGTCCGGATGCCCTATTTTCTGAAAATCTAGTTTGCTGCTTGTGGTAGTTTCAGTCTGGCCAGCAGGGGGTGTAACCACCTTCCTCAATCATGAATTTGACCTCGTTTATAGTGGTGGTAGCGCAATCTGCCGGCCACTTTGAGCCTGGCAGGATACGCTACCCCTCCGTTAGATCAGATCAGCTTTCTTAAGTTGTCCGAAGCAATTTCAATTGTTGAATGCGGTAGTCGGAGTCTGGTTGCTCACTGAAGCTAAGCAGGCTCAAGCTTGGTCAATATGTGGATGCGAGACCCTTTGTGGAAATCTAGTTTGCTGCTGGAGGTATTTTTAGTCCAACCAGCAAGGGGTGCTCGTTTTCTGACATGTACAATGTGGTTCCAAAACTTCAGACTGCGAAAAATAGCATCAAACTGGCCTCCTGACCTTCTGTGGTCATGAATTCCCCACCTTAATTATTACTTTGATATCATTCATTGAGGTGGTAGCGGATACTGCCAGCTATATTGAGCCGGTCAGGATGCGCTATTTTCTGAAAATCTAGTTTGCTGCTTGTGGTGGTTTCAGTCTAGCCAGCAGGGGGTGAAATCACCTTCCTCAATCATGAATTTGACCTCATTTATAGGGGTGGTAGCGCAATCTGCCGGCCACTTTGAGCCTGGCAGGACACGCTACCCCTCCGTTAGATCAGAACAGCTTTCTTAAGTTGCCACAAGCAAGTCAATTGTTGAATGCAGTAGTCGGAGTCTGGTTGCTCACTGAAGCTAAGCAGGCTCAAGTTTGGTCAATATGTGGATGGGAGGCCCTTTGTGGAAATCTAGATTGCTGCTGGAGGTAGTTTTAGTTCAACCAGCAGGGGGTGCTCGTTTTCTGACATGTACAATGTGGTTCCAAAACTTCGGACTGCGAAAAATAGTGATTTTTTAATGATGCTTTAAACCGGCAACCGTGAAGAGGAGCATCCGTCTGATGAGGCATCAAACTGGCCCCCTGACCTTCTGTGGTCATGAATTCCCCACCTAATTATTACTTTGATATCTTTCATTGAGGTGGTAGCGGATACTGCCAGCTATATTGAGCCGGTCAGGATGGGCTATTTTCTGAAAATCTAGTTTGCTGCTTGTGGTAGTTTCAGTCTGGCCAGCAGGGGGTGAAATCACCTTCCTCAATCATGAATTTGACCTCATTTATAGGGGTGGTAGCGCAATCTGCCCGCCACTTTGAGCCTGGCAGGACACGCTACCCCTCCGTTAGATCAGAACAGCTTTCTTAAGTTGCCACAAGCAAGTTCAATTGTTGAATGCGGTAGTCGGAGTCTGGTTGCTCGCTGAAGCTAAGCAGGCTCAAGCTTGGTCAATATGTGGATGCGAGACCCTTTGTGGAAATCTAGTTTGCTGCTGAAAGTAGTTTTAGTTCAACCAGCAGTGGGTGCTCGTTTTCTGACATGTACAATGTGGTTCCAAAACTTCAGACTGCGAAAAATAGTGACTTTTTAAAGAAGCCTTAAACCGGCAACCGTAAAGAGGAGCATCCGTCTGATGAGGCATCAAACTGGCCTCCTGACCTTCTGTGGTCATGAATTCCCCACCTTAATTATGACTTTGATATCATTCATTGAGGTGGTAGCGGATACTGAAAGCTATATTGAGCCGGTCAGGATGGGCTGTTTTCTGAAAATCTAGTTTGCTGCTTGTGGTAGTTTCAGTCTGGCCAGCAGGGGGTGTAATCGACTTCCTCAATCATGAATTTGACCTCATTTGTAGGGGTGGTAGCGCAATCTGCCGGCCACTTTGAGCCTGGCAGGACACGCTACCCCTCCGTTAGATCAGATCAGCTTTCTTAAGTTGCCCCAAGCAAGTTCATTTGTTGAATGCAGTAGTCAGATTCTGGTTGCTCACAGAAGCTAAGCAGCCTCAAGCTTGGTCAATATGTGGATGAGAGACCATTTGTAGAAACCTAGTTTGCTGCTGGAGGTAGTTTTAGTCCAACCAGCAAGGGGTGCTTGTTTTCTGACATGTACAATGTGGTTCCAAAACTTTGGACTGCGAAAAATAGTGACTTTTTAATGAAGCCTTAAACCGGCAACCGTAAAGAGGAGCATCCGTCTGATGAGGCATCAAACTGGCCTCCTGACCTTCTGTGGTCATGAATTCCCCACCTTAATTATTACTTTGATATCATTCATTGAGGTGGTAGCGGATACTGCCAGCTATATTGAGCCGGTCAGGATGCGCTATTTTCTGAAAATCTAGTTTGCTGCTTGTGGTGGTTTCAGTCTGGCCAGCAGGGGGTGAAATCACCTTCCTCAATCATGAATTTGACCTCATTTATAGGGGTGGTAGCGCAATCTGCCGGCCACTTTGAGCCTGGCAGGACACGCTACCCCTCCGTTAGATCAGAACAGCTTTCTTAAGTTGCCACAAGCAAGTTCATTTGTAGAATGCAGTAGTCAGATTCTGGTTGCTCACTGAAGCTAAGCAGGCTCAAGCTTGGTTAATATGTGGATGTGAGGGTCTTTGTGGAAATCTAGCTTGCTGCTGGAGGTAGTTTTAGTTCAACCAGCAGTGGGTGCTCGTTTTCTGACATGTACAATGTGGTTCCAAAACTTCAGACTGCGAAAAATAGTGACTTTTTAATGAAGCCTTAAACCGGCAACCGTAAAGAGGAGCATCCGTCTGATGAGGCATCAAACTGGCCTCCTGAACTTCTGTGGTCATGAATTCCGCACCTTAATTATGACTTTGATATCATTCATTGAGGTGGTAGCGGATACTGAAAGCTATATTGAGCCGGTCAGGATGCGCTATTTTCTGAAAATCTAGTTTGCTGCTTGTGGTAGTTTCAGTCTGGCCAGCAGGGGGTGTAATCACCTTCCTCAATCATGAATGTGACCTCATTTATAGGGGTGGTAGCGCAATCTGCCGGCCACTTTGAGCCTGGCAGGACACGCTACCCCTCCGTTAGATCAGAACAGCTTTCTTAAGTTGCCATAAGCAAGTTCAATTGTTGAATGCAGTAGTCGGAGTCTGGTTGCTCACTGAAGCTAAGCAGGGTCAAGCTTGGTCAATATGTGGATGCGAGTCCCTTTGTGGAAATCTAGTTTGCTGCTGGAAGTAGTTTTAGTCCAACCAGCAGGAGGTGCTCGTTTTCTGACATGTACAATGTGGTTCCAAAACTTCGGACTGCGAAAAATAGTGACTTTTTAATGAAGCCTTAAACCGGCAACCGTAAAGAGGAGCATCCGTCTGATGAGGCATCAAACTGGCCTCCTGACCTTCTGTGGTCATGAATTCCCCACCTTAATTATTACTTTGATATCATTCATTGAGGTGGTAGCGGATACTGCCAGCTATATTGAGCCGGTCAGGATGGGCTATTTTCTGAAAATCTAGTTTGCTGCTTGTGGTAGTTTCAGTCTGGCCAGCAGGGGGTGAAATCACCTTCCTCAATCATGAATTTGACCTCATTTATAGGGGTGTTAGCGCAATCTGCCGGCCACTTTGAGCCTGGCAGGACACGCTACCGCTCCGTTAGATCAGATCAGCTTTCTTAATTTGTCCCTAGCAAGTTCAATTGTTGAATGCAGTAGTCGGAGTCTGGATGCTCACTGAAGCTAAGCAGGCTCAAGCTTGGTCAATATGTGGATGCGAGACCCTTTGTGGAAATCTAGTTTGCTGCTGAAAGTAGTTTTAGTTCAACCAGCAGTGGGTGCTCGTTTTCTGACATGTACAGTGTGGTTCCAAAACTTCAGACTGCGAAAAATAGTGACTTTTTAATGAAGCCTTAAACCGGCAACCGTAAAGAGGAGCATCCGTCTGATGAGGCATCAAACTGGCTTTCTGACCTTCTTTGGTCATGAATTCCCCACCTTAATTATGACTTTGATATCATTCATTGAGGTGGTAGCGCATACTGCCAGCTATATTGAGCCGGTCAGGATGCCCTATTTTCTGAAAATCTAGTTTGCTGCTTGTGGTAGTTTCAGTCTGGCCAGCAGGGGGTGTAATCACCTTCCTCAATCATGAATTTGACCTCATTTATAGTGGTGGTAGCGCAATCTGCCGGCCACTTTGAGCCTGGCAGGATACGCTACCCCTCCGTTAGATCAGATCAGCTTTCTTAAGTTGTCCCAAGCAAGTTCATTTGTTGAATGCAGTAGTCAGATTCTGGTTGCTCACTGAAGCTAAGCAGGCTCAAGCTTTGTTAATATGTGGATGTGAGGGCCTTTGTGGAAATCTAGCTTGCTGCTGGAGGTAGTTTTAGTTCAACCAGCAGTGGGTGCTCGTTTTCTGACATGTACAATGTGGTTCCAAAACTTCAGACTGCGAAAAATAGTGACTTTTTAATGAAGCCTTAAACCGGCAACCGTAAAGAGGAGCATCCGTCTGATGAGGCATCAAACTGGCCTCCTGAACTTCTGTGGTCATGAATTCCGCACCTTAATTATGACTTTGATATCATTCATTGAGGTGGTAGCGGATACTGAAAGCTATATTGAGCCGGTCAGGATGCGCTATTTTCTGAAAATCTAGTTTGCTGCTTGTGGTAGTTTCAGTCTGGCCAGCAGGGGGTGTAATCACCTTCCTCAATCATGAATGTGACCTCATTTATAGGGGTGGTAGCGCAATCTGCCGGCCACTTTGAGCCTGGCAGGACACGCTACCCCTCCGTTAGATCAGAACAGCTTTCTTAAGTTGCCATAAGCAAGTTCAATTGTTGAATGCAGTAGTCGGAGTCTGGTTGCTCACTGAAGCTAAGCAGGGTCAAGCTTGGTCAATATGTGGATGCGAGACCATTTGTAGAAACCTAGTTTGCTGCTGGAGGTAGTTTTAGTCCAACCAGCAAGGGGTGCTTGTTTTCTGACATGTACAATGTGGTTCCAAAACTTTGGACTGCGAAAAATAGTGACTTTTTAATGAAGCCTTAAACCGGCAACCGTAAAGAGGAGCATCCGTCTGATGAGGCATCAAACTGGCCTCCTGACCTTCTGTGGTCATGAATTCCCCACCTTAATTATTACTTTGATATCATTCATTGAGGTGGTAGCGGATACTGCCAGCTATATTGAGCCGGTCAGGATGCGCTATTTTCTGAAAATCTAGTTTGCTGCTTGTGGTGGTTTCAGTCTGGCCAGCAGGGGGTGAAATCACCTTCCTCAATCATGAATTTGACCTCATTTATAGGGGTGGTAGCGCAATCTGCCGGCCACTTTGAGCCTGGCAGGACACGCTACCCCTCCGTTAGATCAGAACAGCTTTCTTAAGTTGCCACAAGCAAGTTCATTTGTAGAATGCAGTAGTCAGATTCTGGTTGCTCACTGAAGCTAAGCAGGCTCAAGCTTGGTTAATATGTGGATGTGAGGGTCTTTGTGGAAATCTAGCTTGCTGCTGGAGGTAGTTTTAGTTCAACCAGCAGTGGGTGCTCGTTTTCTGACATGTACAATGTGGTTCCAAAACTTCAGACTGCGAAAAATAGTGACTTTTTAATGAAGCCTTAAACCGGCAACCGTAAAGAGGAGCATCCGTCTGATGAGGCATCAAACTGGCCTCCTGAACTTCTGTGGTCATGAATTCCGCACCTTAATTATGACTTTGATATCATTCATTGAGGTGGTAGCGGATACTGAAAGCTATATTGAGCCGGTCAGGATGCGCTATTTTCTGAAAATCTAGTTTGCTGCTTGTGGTAGTTTCAGTCTGGCCAGCAGGGGGTGTAATCACCTTCCTCAATCATGAATGTGACCTCATTTATAGGGGTGGTAGCGCAATCTGCCGGCCACTTTGAGCCTGGCAGGACACGCTACCCCTCCGTTAGATCAGAACAGCTTTCTTAAGTTGCCATAAGCAAGTTCAATTGTTGAATGCAGTAGTCGGAGTCTGGTTGCTCACTGAAGCTAAGCAGGGTCAAGCTTGGTCAATATGTGGATGCGAGTCCCTTTGTGGAAATCTAGTTTGCTGCTGGAAGTAGTTTTAGTCCAACCAGCAGGAGGTGCTCGTTTTCTGACATGTACAATGTGGTTCCAAAACTTCGGACTGCGAAAAATAGTGACTTTTTAATGAAGCCTTAAACCGGCAACCGTAAAGAGGAGCATCCGTCTGATGAGGCATCAAACTGGCCTCCTGACCTTCTGTGGTCATGAATTCCCCACCTTAATTATTACTTTGATATCATTCATTGAGGTGGTAGCGGATACTGCCAGCTATATTGAGCCGGTCAGGATGGGCTATTTTCTGAAAATCTAGTTTGCTGCTTGTGGTAGTTTCAGTCTGGCCAGCAGGGGGTGAAATCACCTTCCTCAATCATGAATTTGACCTCATTTATAGGGGTGTTAGCGCAATCTGCCGGCCACTTTGAGCCTGGCAGGACACGCTACCGCTCCGTTAGATCAGATCAGCTTTCTTAATTTGTCCCTAGCAAGTTCAATTGTTGAATGCAGTAGTCGGAGTCTGGATGCTCACTGAAGCTAAGCAGGCTCAAGCTTGGTCAATATGTGGATGCGAGACCCTTTGTGGAAATCTAGTTTGCTGCTGAAAGTAGTTTTAGTTCAACCAGCAGTGGGTGCTCGTTTTCTGACATGTACAGTGTGGTTCCAAAACTTCAGACTGCGAAAAATAGTGACTTTTTAATGAAGCCTTAAACCGGCAACCGTAAAGAGGAGCATCCGTCTGATGAGGCATCAAACTGGCTTTCTGACCTTCTGTGGTCATGAATTCCCCACCTTAATTATGACTTTGATATCATTCATTGAGGTGGTAGCGCATACTGCCAGCTATATTGAGCCGGTCAGGATGCCCTATTTTCTGAAAATCTAGTTT
The DNA here is from genome assembly GCF_049309525.1 of Garra rufa. Classification (NCBI taxonomy): domain Eukaryota; kingdom Metazoa; phylum Chordata; class Actinopteri; order Cypriniformes; family Cyprinidae; genus Garra; species Garra rufa. The sequence goes on along the minus strand of NC_133367.1, from coordinate 17,501,569 downwards.
GCTGCTTGTGGTAGTTTCAGTCTGGCCAGCAGGGGGTGTAATCACCTTCCTCAATCATGAATTTGACCTCATTTATAGTGGTGGTAGCGCAATCTGCCGGCCACTTTGAGCCTGGCAGGATACGCTACCCCTCCGTTAGATCAGATCAGCTTTCTTAAGTTGTCCCAAGCAAGTTCATTTGTTGAATGCAGTAGTCAGATTCTGGTTGCTCACTGAAGCTAAGCAGGCTCAAGCTTTGTTAATATGTGGATGTGAGGGCCTTTGTGGAAATCTAGCTTGCTGCTGGAGGTAGTTTTAGTTCAACCAGCAGTGGGTGCTCGTTTTCTGACATGTACAATGTGGTTCCAAAACTTCAGACTGCGAAAAATAGTGACTTTTTAATGAAGCCTTAAACCGGCAACCGTAAAGAGGAGCATCCGTCTGATGAGGCATCAAACTGGCCTCCTGAACTTCTGTGGTCATGAATTCCGCACCTTAATTATGACTTTGATATCATTCATTGAGGTGGTAGCGGATACTGAAAGCTATATTGAGCCGGTCAGGATGCGCTATTTTCTGAAAATCTAGTTTGCTGCTTGTGGTAGTTTCAGTCTGGCCAGCAGGGGGTGTAATCACCTTCCTCAATCATGAATGTGACCTCATTTATAGGGGTGGTAGCGCAATCTGCCGGCCACTTTGAGCCTGGCAGGACACGCTACCCCTCCGTTAGATCAGAACAGCTTTCTTAAGTTGCCATAAGCAAGTTCAATTGTTGAATGCAGTAGTCGGAGTCTGGTTGCTCACTGAAGCTAAGCAGGGTCAAGCTTGGTCAATATGTGGATGCGAGTCCCTTTGTGGAAATCTAGTTTGCTGCTGGAGGTAGTTTTAGTCCAACCAGCAGGAGGTGCTCGTTTTCTGACATGTACAATGTGGTTCCAAAACTTCGGACTGCGAAAAATAGTGACTTTTTAATGAAGCCTTAAACCGGCAACCGTAAAGAGGAGCATCCGTCTGATGAGGCATCAAACTGGCCTCCTGACCTTCTGTGGTCATGAATTCCCCACCTTAATTATTACTTTGATATCATTCATTGAGGTGGTAGCGGATACTGCCAGCTATATTGAGCCGGTCAGGATGGGCTATTTTCTGAAAATCTAGTTTGCTGCTTGTGGTAGTTTCAGTCTGGCCAGCAGGGGGTGAAATCACCTTCCTCAATCATGAATTTGACCTCATTTATAGGGGTGGTAGCGCAATCTGCCGGCCACTTTGAGCCTGGCAGGATACGCTACCCCTCCGTTAGATCAGAACAGCTTTCTTAAGTTGCCACAAGCAAGTCAATTGTTGAATGCAGTAGTCGGAGTCTGGTTGCTCACAGAAGCTAAGCAGCCTCAAGCTTGGTCAATATGTGGATGAGAGACCATTTGTAGAAACCTAGTTTGCTGCTGGAGGTAGTTTTAGTCCAACCAGCAAGGGGTGCTCGTTTTCTGACATGTACAATGTGGTTCCAAAACTTTGGACTGCGAAAAATAGTGACTTTTTAATGAAGCCTTAAACCGGCAACCGTAAAGAGGAGCATCCGTCTGATGAGGCATCAAACTGGCCTCCTGACCTTCTGTGGTCATGAATTCCCCACCTTAATTATTACTTTGATATCATTCATTGAGGTGGTAGCGGATACTGCCAGCTATATTGAGCCGGTCAGGATGCGCTATTTTCTGAAAATCTAGTTTGCTGCTTGTGGTGGTTTCAGTCTGGCCAGCAGGGGGTGAAATCACCTTCCTCAATCATGAATTTGACCTCATTTATAGGGGTGGTAGCGCAATCTGCCGGCCACTTTGAGCCTGGCAGGACACGCTACCCCTCCGTTAGATCAGAACAGCTTTCTTAAGTTGCCATAAGCAAGTTCAATTGTTGAATGCAGTAGTCGGAGTCTGGTTGCTCACTGAAGCTAAGCAGGGTCAAGCTTGGTCAATATGTGGATGCGAGTCCCTTTGTGGAAATCTAGTTTGCTGCTGGAGGTAGTTTTAGTCCAACCAGCAGGAGGTGCTCGTTTTCTGACATGTACAATGTGGTTCCAAAACTTCGGACTGCGAAAAATAGTGACTTTTTAATGAAGCCTTAAACCGGCAACCGTAAAGAGGAGCATCCGTCTGATGAGGCATCAAACTGGCCTCCTGACCTTCTGTGGTCATGAATTCCCCACCTTAATTATTACTTTGATATCATTCATTGAGGTGGTAGCGGATACTGCCAGCTATATTGAGCCGGTCAGGATGGGCTATTTTCTGAAAATCTAGTTTGCTGCTTGTGGTAGTTTCAGTCTGGCCAGCAGGGGGTGAAATCACCTTCCTCAATCATGAATTTGACCTCATTTATAGGGGTGGTAGCGCAATCTGCCGGCCACTTTGAGCCTGGCAGGATACGCTACCCCTCCGTTAGATCAGAACAGCTTTCTTAAGTTGCCACAAGCAAGTCAATTGTTGAATGCAGTAGTCGGAGTCTGGTTGCTCACTGAAGCTAAGCAGGCTCAAGTTTGGTCAATATGTGGATGGGAGGCCCTTTGTGGAAATCTAGCTTGCTGCTGGAGGTAGTTTTAGTTCAACCAGCAGGGGGTGCTCGTTTTCTGACATGTACAATGTGGTTCCAAAACTTCGGACTGCGAAAAATAGTGACTTTTTAATGATGCTTTAAACCGGCAACCGTGAAGAGGAGCATCCGTCTGATGAGGCATCAAACTGGCCCCCTGACCTTCTGTGGTCATGAATTCCCCACCTTAATTATTACTTTGATATCTTTCATTGAGGTGGTAGCGGATACTGCCAGCTATATTGAGCCGGTCAGGATGGGCTATTTTCTGAAAATCTAGTTTGCTGCTTGTGGTGGTTTCAGTCTGACCAGCAGGGGGTGAAAACACCTTCCTCAATCATGAATTTGACCTCATTTATAGGGGTGGTAGCGCAATCTGCCGGCCACTTTGAGCCTGCAGGACACGCTACCCCTCCGTTAGATCAGAACAGCTTTCATAAGTTGCCACAAGCAAGTTCAATTGTTGAATGCAGTAGTCGGAGTCTGGTTGCTCACTGAAGCTAAGCAACCTCAAGCTTGGTCAATATGTGGATGGGAGGCCCTTTGTGGAAATCTAGCTTGCGGCTGGAGGTAGTTTTAGTCCAACCAGCAGGGGGTGCTCATTTTCTGACATGTACAATGTGGTTCCAAAACTTCGGACTGCGAAAAAGAGTGACTTTTTAATGAAGCCTTAAACCGGCAACCGTAAAGAGGAGCGTCCGTCTGATGAGGCATCAAACTGGCCTCCTGACCTTCTGTGGTCATGAATTCCCCACCTTAATTATGACTTTGATATCATTCATTGAGTTGGTAGCGCATACTGCCAGCTATATTGAGCCGGTCAGGATGCCCTATTTTCTGAAAATCTAGTTTGCTGCTTGTGGTAGTTTCAGTCTGGCCAGCAGGGGGTGTAATCACCTTCCTCAATCATGAATTTGACCTCGTTTATAGTGGTGGTAGCGCAATCTGCCGGCCACTTTGAGCCTGGCAGGATACGCTACCCCTCCGTTAGATCAGATCAGCTTTCTTAAGTTGTCCAAAGCAATTTCAATTGTTGAATGCGGTAGTCGGAGTCTGGTTGCTCACTGAAGCTAAGCAGGCTCAAGCTTGGTCAATATGTGGATGCGAGACCCTTTGTGGAAATCTAGTTTGCTGCTGGAGGTATTTTTAGTCCAACCAGCAAGGGGTGCTCGTTTTCTGACATGTACAATGTGGTTCCAAAACTTCAGACTGCGAAAAATAGCATCAAACTGGCCTCCTGACCTTCTGTGGTCATGAATTCCCCACCTTAATTATTACTTTGATATCATTCATTGAGGTGGTAGCGGATACTGCCAGCTATATTGAGGCGGTCAGGATGCGCTATTTTCTGAAAATCTAGTTTGCTGCTTGTGGTGGTTTCAGTCTGGCCAGCAGGGGGTGAAATCACCTTCCTCAATCATGAATTTGACCTCATTTATAGGGGTGGTAGCGCAATCTGCCGGCCACTTTGAGCCTGGCAGGACACGCTACCCCTCCGTTAGATCAGAACAGCTTTCTTAAGTTGCCATAAGCAAGTTCAATTGTTGAATGCGGTAGTCGGAGTCTGGTTGCTCACTGAAGCTAAGCAGTCTCAAGCTTGGTCAATATGTGGATGCGAGACCCTTTGTGGAAATCTAGTTTGCTGCTGGAGGTAGTTTTAGTCCAACCAGCAGGGGGTGCTCGTTTTCTGACATGTACAATGTGGTTCCAAAACTTCGGACTGCGAAAAATAGTGACTTTTTAATGATGCCTTAAACCGGCAACCGTAAAGAGGAGCATCCGTCTGATGAGGCATCAAACTGGACTCCTGAACTTCTGTGGTCATGAATTCCCCACCTTAATTATGACTTTGATATCATTCATTGAGGTGGTAGCGGATACTGAAAGCTATATTGAGCCGGTCAGGATGCGCTATTTTCTGAAAATCTAGTTTGCTGCTTGTGGTAGTTTCAGTCTGGCCAGCAGGGGGTGTAATCACCTTCCTCAATCATGAATTTGACCTCATTTATAGGGGTGGTAGCGCAATCTGCCGGCCACTTTGAGCCTGGCAGGACACGCTACCCCTCCGTTAGATCAGAACAGCTTTCTTAAGATGCCACAAGCAAGTCAATTGTTGAATGCAGTAGTCGGAGTCTGGTTGCTCACTGAAGCTAAGCAGGCTCAAGCTTGGTCAATATTTGGATGCGAGACCCTTTGTGGAAATCTAGTTTGCTGCTGGAGGTAGTTTTAGTCCAACCAGCAGGGGGTGCTCATTTTCTGACATGTACAATGTGGTTCCAAAACTTCGGACTGAGAAAAAGAGTGACTTTTTAATGAAGCCTTAAACCGGCAACCGTAAAGAGGAGCATCCGTCTGATGAGGCATCAAACTGGCCTCCTGACCTTCTGTGGTCATGAATTCCCCACCTTAATTATGACTTTGATATCATTCATTGAGGTGGTAGCGGATACTGAAAGCTATATTGAGCCGGTCAGGATGGGCTGTTTTCTGAAAATCTAGTTTGCTGCTTGTGGTAGTTTCAGTCTGGCCAGCAGGGGGTGTAATCGACTTCCTCAATCATGAATTTGACCTCATTTATAGGGGTGGTAGCGTAATCTGCCGGCCACTTTGAGCCTGGCAGGACACGCTACCCCTCCGTTAGATCAGAACAGCTTTCTTAAGTTGCCACAAGCAAGTCAATTGTTGAATGCAGTAGTCAGATTCTGGTTGCTCACTGAAGCTAAGCAGGCTCAAGCTTGGTCAATATGTGGATGAGAGACCATTTGTAGAAATCTAGTTTGCTGCTGGAGGTAGTTTTAGTCCAACCAGCAAGGGGTGCTCGTTTTCTGACATGTACAATGTGGTTCCAAAACTTCGGACTGCGAAAAATAGTGACTTTTTAATGAAGCCTTAAACCGGCAACCGTAAAGAGGAGCATCCGTCTGATGAGGCATCAAACTGGCCTCCTGACCTTCTGTGGTCATGAATTCCCCACCTTAATTATTACTTTGATATCATTCATTGAGGTGGTAGCGGATACTGCCAGCTATATTGAGCCGGTCAGGATGCGCTATTTTCTGAAAATCTAGTTTGCTGCTTGTGGTGGTTTCAGTCTGGCCAGCAGGGGGTGAAATCACCTTCCTCAATCATGAATTTGACCTCATTTATAGGGGTGGTAGAGCAATCTGCCGGCCACTTTGAGCCTGGCAGGACACGCTACCCCTCCGTTGGATCAGAACAGCTTTCTTAAGTTGCCACAAGCAAGTTCAATTGTTGAATGCAGTAGTCGGAGTCTGGTTGCTCACTGAAGCTAAGCAGGCTCAAGCTTGGTCAATATGTGGATGCGAGACCCTTTGTGGAAATCTAGTTTGCTGCTGGAGGTAGTTTTAGTCCAACCAGCAGGGGGTGCTCGTTTTCTGACATGTACAATGTGGTTCCAAAACTTCGGACTGCGAAAAATAGTGACTTTTTAATGATGCCTTAAACCGGCAACCGTAAAGAGGAGCATCCGTCTGATGAGGCATCAAACTGGCCTCCTGACCTTCTGTGGTCATGAATTCCCCACCTTAATTATTACTTTGATATCATTCATTGAGGTGGTAGCGGATACTGCCAGCTATATTGAGCCGGTCAGGATGGGCTATTTTCTGAAAATCTAGTTTGCTGCTTGTGGTAGTTTCAGTCTGGCCAGCAGGGGGTGAAATCACCTTCCTCAATCATGAATTTGACCTCATTTATAGGGGTGGTAGCGCAATCTGCCGGCCACTTTGAGCCTGGCAGGACACGCTACCCCTCCGTTACATCAGAACAGCTTTCTTAAGTTGCCACAAGCAAGTCAATTGTTGAATGCAGTAGTCGGAGTCTGGTTGCTCACTGAAGCTAAGCAGGCTCAAGCTTGGTCAATATTTGGATGCGAGACCCTTTGTGGAAATCTAGTTTGCTGCTGAAAGTAGTTTTAGTTCAACCAGCAGTGGGTGCTCGTTTTCTGACATGTACAATGTGGTTCCAAAACTTCAGACTGCGAAAAATAGTGACTTTTTAATGAAGCCTTAAACCGGCAACCGTAAAGAGGAGCATCCGTCTGATGAGGCATCAAACTGGCCTCCTGAACTTCTGTGGTCATGAATTCCGCACCTTAATTATGACTTTGATATCATTCATTGAGGTGGTAGCGGATACTGAAAGCTATATTGAGCCGGTCAGGATGCGCTATTTTCTGAAAATCTAGTTTGCTGCTTGTGGTAGTTTCAGTCTGGCCAGCAGGGGGTGTAATCACCTTCCTCAATCATCAATGTGACCTCATTTATAGGGGTGGTAGCGCAATCTGCCGGCCACTTTGAGCCTGGCAGGACACGCTACCCCTCCGTTAGATCAGAACAGCTTTCTTAAGTTGCCATAAGCAAGTTCAATTGTTGAATGCAGTAGTCGGAGTCTGGTTGCTCACTGAAGCTAAGCAGGGTCAAGCTTGGTCAATATGTGGATGCGAGTCCCTTTGTGGAAATCTAGTTTGCTGCTGGAGGTAGTTTTAGTCCAACCAGCAGGAGGTGCTCGTTTTCTGACATGTACAATGTGGTTCCAAAACTTCGGACTGCGAAAAATAGTGACTTTTTAATGAAGCCTTAAACCGGCAACCGTAAAGAGGAGCATCCGTCTGATGAGGCATCAAACTGGCCTCCTGACCTTCTGTGGTCATGAATTCCCCACCTTAATTATTACTTTGATATCATTCATTGAGGTGGTAGCGGATACTGCCAGCTATATTGAGCCGGTCAGGATGGGCTATTTTCTGAAAATCTAGTTTGCTGCTTGTGGTAGTTTCAGTCTGGCCAGCAGGGGGTGAAATCACCTTCCTCAATCATGAATTTGACCTCATTTATAGGGGTGGTAGCGCAATCTGCCGGCCACTTTGAGCCTGGCAGGACACGCTACCCCTCCGTTAGATCAGAACAGCTTTCTTAAGTTGCCACAAGCAAGTCAATTGTTGAATGCAGTAGTCGGAGTCTGGTTGCTCACTGAAGCTAAGCAGGCTCAAGTTTGGTCAATATGTGGATGGGAGGCCCTTTGTGGAAATCTAGCTTGCTGCTGGAGGTAGTTTTAGTTCAACCAGCAGGGGGTGCTCGTTTTCTGACATGTACAATGTGGTTCCAAAACTTCGGACTGCGAAAAATAGTGACTTTTTAATGATGCTTTAAACCGGCAACCGTGAAGAGGAGCATCCGTCTGATGAGGCATCAAACTGGCCCCCTGACCTTCTGTGGTCATGAATTCCCCACCTTAATTATTACTTTGATATCTTTCATTGAGGTGGTAGCGGATACTGCCAGCTATATTGAGCCGGTCAGGATGGGCTATTTTCTGAAAATCTAGTTTGCTGCTTGTGGTGGTTTCAGTCTGACCAGCAGGGGGTGAAAACACCTTCCTCAATCATGAATTTGACCTCATTTATAGGGGTGGTAGCGCAATCTGCCGGCCACTTTGAGCCTGCAGGACACGCTACCCCTCCGTTAGATCAGAACAGCTTTCATAAGTTGCCACAAGCAAGTTCAATTGTTGAATGCAGTAGTCGGAGTCTGGTTGCTCACTGAAGCTAAGCAACCTCAAGCTTGGTCAATATGTGGATGGGAGGCCCTTTGTGGAAATCTATCTTGCGGCTGGAGGTAGTTTTAGTCCAACCAGCAGGGGGTGCTCATTTTCTGACATGTACAATGTGGTTCCAAAACTTCGGACTGCGAAAAAGAGTGACTTTTTAATGAAGCCTTAAACCGGCAACCGTAAAGAGGAGCGTCCGTCTGATGAGGCATCAAACTGGCCTCCTGACCTTCTGTGGTCATGAATTCCCCACCTTAATTATGACTTTGATATCATTCATTGAGTTGGTAGCGCATACTGCCAGCTATATTGAGCCGGTCAGGATGCCCTATTTTCTGAAAATCTAGTTTGCTGCTTGTGGTAGTTTCAATCTGACCAGCAGGGGGTGTAATCACCTTCCTCAATCATGAATTTGACCTCGTTTATAGTGGTGGTAGCGCAATCTGCCGGCCACTTTGAGCCTGGCAGGATACGCTACCCCTCCGTTAGATCAGATCAGCTTTCTTAAGTTGTCCAAAGCAATTTCAATTGTTGAATGCGGTAGTCGGAGTCTGGTTGCTCACTGAAGCTAAGCAGGCTCAAGCTTGGTCAATATGTGGATGCGAGACGCTTTGTGGAAATCTAGTTTGCTGCTGGAGGTATTTTTAGTCCAACCAGCAAGGGGTGCTCGTTTTCTGACATGTACAATGTGGTTCCAAAACTTCAGACTGCGAAAAATAGCATCAAACTGGCCTCCTGACCTTCTGTGGTCATGAATTCCCCACCTTAATTATTACTTTGATATCATTCATTGAGGTGGTAGCGGATACTGCCAGCTATATTGAGCCGGTCAGGATGCGCTATTTTCTGAAAATCTAGTTTGCTGCTTGTGGTGGTTTCAGTCTAGCCAGCAGGGGGTGAAATCACCTTCCTCAATCATGAATTTGACCTCATTTATAGGGGTGGTAGCGCAATCTGCCGGCCACTTTAAGCCTGGCAGGACACGCTACCCCTCCGTTAGATCAGAACAGCTTTCTTCAGTTGCCACAAGCAAGTCAATTGTTGAATGCAGTAGTCGGAGTCTGGTTGCTCACTGAAGCTAAGCAGGCTCAAGTTTGGTCAATATGTGGATGGGAGGCCCTTTGTGGAAATCTAGCTTGCTGCTGGAGGTAGTTTTAGTTCAACCAGCAGGGGGTGCTCGTTTTCTGACATGTACAATGTGGTTCCAAAACTTCGGACTGCGAAAAATAGTGACTTTTTAATGATGCCTTAAACCGGCAACCGTAAAGAGGAGCATCCGTCTGATGAGGCATCAAACTGGCCTCCTGACCTTCTGTGGTCATGAATTCCCCACCTTAATTATTACTTTGATATCATTCATTGAGGTGGTAGCGGATACTGCCAGCTATATTGAGCCGGTCAGGATGGGCTATTTTCTGAAAATCTAGTTTGCTGCTTGTGGTAGTTTCAGTCTGGCCAGCAGGGGGTGAAATCACCTTCCTCAATCATGAATTTGACCTCATTTATAGGGGTGGTAGCGCAATCTGCCGGCCACTTTGAGCCTGGCAGGACACGCTACCCCTCCGTTACATCAGAACAGCTTTCTTAAGTTGCCACAAGCAAGTCAATTGTTGAATGCAGTAGTCGGAGTCTGGTTGCTCACTGAAGCTAAGCAGGCTCAAGCTTGGTCAATATTTGGATGCGAGACCCTTTGTGGAAATCTAGTTTGCTGCTGAAAGTAGTTTTAGTTCAACCAGCAGTGGGTGCTCGTTTTCTGACATGTACAATGTGGTTCCAAAACTTCAGACTGCGAAAAATAGTGACTTTTTAATGAAGCCTTAAACCGGCAACCGTAAAGAGGAGCATCCGTCTGATGAGGCATCAAACTGGCCTCCTGAACTTCTGTGGTCATGAATTCCGCACCTTAATTATGACTTTGATATCATTCATTGAGGTGGTAGCGGATACTGAAAGCTATATTGAGCCGGTCAGGATGCGCTATTTTCTGAAAATCTAGTTTGCTGCTTGTGGTAGTTTCAGTCTGGCCAGCAGGGGGTGTAATCACCTTCCTCAATCATGAATGTGACCTCATTTATAGGGGTGGTAGCGCAATCTGCCGGCCACTTTGAGCCTGGCAGGACACGCTACCCCTCCGTTAGATCAGAACAGCTTTCTTAAGTTGCCATAAGCAAGTTCAATTGTTGAATGCAGTAGTCGGAGTCTGATTGCTCACTGAAGCTAAGCAGGGTCAAGCTTGGTCAATATGTGGATGCGAGTCCCTTTGTGGAAATCTAGTTTGCTGCTGGAGGTAGTTTTAGTCAAACCAGCAGGAGGTGCTCGTTTTCTGACATGTACAATGTGGTTCCAAAACTTCGGACTGCGAAAAATAGTGACTTTTTAATGAAGCCTTAAACCGGCAACCGTAAAGAGGAGCATCCGTCTGATGAGGCATCAAACTGGCCTCCTGACCTTCTGTGGTCATGAATTCCCCACCTTAATTATTACTTTGATATCATTCATTGAGGTGGTAGCGGATACTGCCAGCTATATTGAGCCGGTCAGGATGGGCTATTTTCTGAAAATCTAGTTTGCTGCTTGTGGTAGTTTCAGTCTGGCCAGCAGGGGGTGAAATCACCTTCCTCAATCATGAATTTGACCTCATTTATAGGGGTGGTAGCGCAATCTGCCGGCCACTTTGAGCCTGGCAGGATACGCTACCCCTCCGTTAGATCAGAACAGCTTTCTTAAGTTGCCACAAGCAAGTCAATTGTTGAATGCAGTAGTCGGATTCTGGTTGCTCACTGAAGCTAAGCAGGCTCAAGTTTGGTCAATATGTGGATGGGAGGCCCTTTGTGGAAATCTAGCTTGCTGCTGGAGGTAGTTTTAGTTCAACCAGCAGGGGGTGCTCGTTTTCTGACATGTACAATGTGGTTCCAAAACTTCGGACTGCGAAAAATAGTGACTTTTTAATGATGCTTTAAACCGGCAACCGTGAAGAGGAGCATCCGTCTGATGAGGCATCAAACTGGCCCCCTGACCTTCTGTGGTCATGAATTCCCCACCTTAATTATTACTTTGATATCTTTCATTGAGGTGGTAGCGGATACTGCCAGCTATATTGAGCCGGTCAGGATGGGCTATTTTCTGAAAATCTAGTTTGCTGCTTGTGGTGGTTTCAGTCTGACCAGCAGGGGGTGAAAACACCTTCCTCAATCATGAATTTGACCTCATTTATAGGGGTGGTAGCGCAATCTGCCGGCCACTTTGAGCCTGCAGGACACGCTACCCCTCCGTTAGATCAGAACAGCTTTCATAAGTTGCCACAAGCAAGTTCAATTGTTGAATGCAGTAGTCGGAGTCTGGTTGCTCACTGAAGCCAAGCAACCTCAAGCTTGGTCAATATGTGGATGGGAGGCCCTTTGTGGAAATCTAGCTTGCGGCTGGAGGTAGTTTTAGTCCAACCAGCAGGGGGTGCTCATTTTCTGACATGTACAATGTGGTTCCAAAACTTCGGACTGAGAAAAAGAGTGACTTTTTAATGAAGCCTTAAACCGGCAACCGTAAAGAGGAGCGTCCGTCTGATGAGGCATCAAACTGGCCTCCTGACCTTCTGTGGTCATGAATTCCCCACCTTAATTATGACTTTGATATCATTCATTGAGTTGGTAGCGCATACTGCCAGCTATATTGAGCCGGTCAGGATGCCCTATTTTCTGAAAATCTAGTTTGCTGCTTGTGGTAGTTTCAGTCTGGCCAGCAGGGGGTGTAATCACCTTCCTCAATCATGAATTTGACCTCGTTTATAGTGGTGGTAGCGCAATCTGCCGGCCACTTTGAGCCTGGCAGGATACGCTACCCCTCCGTTAGATCAGATCAGCTTTCTTAAGTTGTCCGAAGCAATTTCAATTGTTGAATGCGGTAGTCGGAGTCTGGTTGCTCACTGAAGCTAAGCAGGCTCAAGCTTGGTCAATATGTGGATGCGAGACCCTTTGTGGAAATCTAGTTTGCTGCTGGAGGTATTTTTAGTCCAACCAGCAAGGGGTGCTCGTTTTCTGACATGTACAATGTGGTTCCAAAACTTCAGACTGCGAAAAATAGCATCAAACTGGCCTCCTGACCTTCTGTGGTCATGAATTCCCCACCTTAATTATTACTTTGATATCATTCATTGAGGTGGTAGCGGATACTGCCAGCTATATTGAGCCGGTCAGGATGCGCTATTTTCTGAAAATCTAGTTTGCTGCTTGTGGTGGTTTCAGTCTAGCCAGCAGGGGGTGAAATCACCTTCCTCAATCATGAATTTGACCTCATTTATAGGGGTGGTAGCGCAATCTGCCGGCCACTTTGAGCCTGGCAGGACACGCTACCCCTCCGTTAGATCAGAACAGCTTTCTTCAGTTGCCACAAGCAAGTCAATTGTTGAATGCAGTAGTCGGAGTCTGGTTGCTCACTGAAGCTAAGCAGGCTCAAGTTTGGTCAATATGTGGATGGGAGGCCCTTTGTGGAAATCTAGCTTGCTGCTGGAGGTAGTTTTAGTTCAACCAGCAGGGGGTGCTCGTTTTCTGACATGTACAATGTGGTTCCAAAACTTCGGACTGCGAAAAATAGTGACTTTTTAATGATGCTTTAAACCGGCAACCGTGAAGAGGAGCATCCGTCTGATGAGGCATCAAACTGGCCCCCTGACCTTCTGTGGTCATGAATTCCCCACCTTAATTATTACTTTGATATCTTTCATTGAGGTGGTAGCGGATACTGCCAGCTATATTGAGCCGGTCAGGATGGGCTATTTTCTGAAAATCTAGTTTGCTGCTTGTGGTGGTTTCAGTCTGACCAGCAGGGGGTGAAAACACCTTCCTCAATCATGAATTTGACCTCATTTATAGGGGTGGTAGCGCAATCTGCCGGCCACTTTGAGCCTGCAGGACACGCTACCCCTCCGTTAGATCAGAACAGCTTTCATAAGTTGCCACAAGCAAGTTCAATTGTTGAATGCAGTAGTCGGAGTCTGGTTGCTCACTGAAGCTAAGCAACCTCAAGCTTGGTCAATATGTGGATGCGAGGCCCTTTGTGGAAATCTAGCTTGCGGCTGGAGGTAGTTTTAGTCCAACCAGCAGGGGGTGCTCATTTTCTGACATGTACAATGTGGTTCCAAAACTTCGGACTGAGAAAAAGAGTGACTTTTTAATGAAGCCTTAAACCGGCAACCGTAAAGAGGAGCATCCGTCTGATGAGGCATCAAAATGGCCTTCTGACCTTCTGGTGTCATGAATTACCCACCTTAATTATGACTTTGATATCATTCATTGAGGTGGTAGCAGATACTGCCAGCTATATTGAGCCAGTCAGAATGCGCTATTTTCTGAAAATCTAGTTTTCTGCTTGTGGTAGTTTCAGTCTGGCCAGCAGGGGGTGACATCACCTTCCTCAATCATGAATTTGACCTCATTTATAGGGGTGGTAGCGCAATCTGCCGGCCACTTTGAGCCTGGCAGGACACGCTACCCCTCCGTTAGATCAGATCAGCTTTCTTAAATTGTCCCAAGCAAGTTCAATTGTTGAATGCAGTAGTCAGATTCTGGTTGCTCACTGAAGCTAAGCAGGCTCAAGCTTGGTCAATATGTGGATGAAAGACCATTTGTAGAAATCTAGTTTGCTGCTGGAGGTAGTTTTAGTCCAACCAGCAAGGGGTGCTCGTTTTCTGACATGTACAATGTGGTTCCAAAACTTCGGACTGCGAAAAATAGTGACTTTTTAATGAAGCCTTAAACCGGCAACCGTAAAGAGGAGCATCCGTCTGATGAGGCATCAAACTGGCCTCCTGACCTTCTGTGGTCATGAATTCCCCACCTTAATTATTACTTTGATATCATTCATTGAGGTGGTAGCGGATACTGCCAGCTATATTGAGCCGGTCAGGATGGGCTATTTTCTGAAAATCTAGTTTGCTGCTTGTGGTAGTTTCAGTCTGGCCAGCAGGGGGTGAAATCACCTTCCTCAATCATGAATTTGACCTCATTTATAGGGGTGGTAGCGCAATCTGCCGGCCACTTTGAGCCTGGCAGGACACGCTACCCCTCCGTTACATCAGAACAGCTTTCTTAAGTTGCCACAAGCAAGTCAATTGTTGAATGCAGTAGTCGGAGTCTGGTTGCTCACTGAAGCTAAGCAGGCTCAAGTTTGGTCAATATGTGGATGGGAGGCCCTTTGTGGAAATCTAGCTTGCTGCTGGAGGTAGTTTTAGTTCAACCAGCAGGGGGTGCTCGTTTTCTGACATGTACAATGTGGTTCCAAAACTTCGGACTGCGAAAAATAGTGACTTTTTAATGATGCTTTAAACCGGCAACCGTGAAGAGGAGCATCCGTCTGATGAGGCATCAAACTGGCCCCCTGACCTTCTGTGGTCATGAATTCCCCACCTTAATTATTACTTTGATATCTTTCATTGAGGTGGTAGCGGATACTGCCAGCTATATTGAGCCGGTCAGGATGGGCTATTTTCTGAAAATCTAGTTTGCTGCTTGTGGTGGTTTCAGTCTAGCCAGCAGGGGGTGAAATCACCTTCCTCAATCATGAATTTGACCTCATTTATAGGGGTGGTAGCGCAATCTGCCGGCCACTTTGAGCCTGGCAGGACACGCTACCCCTCCGTTAGATCAGAACAGCTTTCTTAAGTTGCCATAAGCAAGTTCAATTGTTGAATGCAGTAGTCGGAGTCTGGTTGCTCACTGAAGCTAAGCAACCTCAAGCTTGGTCAATATGTGGATGGGAGGCCCTTTGTGGAAATCTAGCTTGCGGCTGGAGGTAGTTTTAGTCCAACCAGCAGGGGGTGCTCATTTTCTGACATGTACAATGTGGTTCCAAAACTTCGGACTGAGAAAAAGAGTGACTTTTTAATGAAGCCTTAAACCGGCAACCGTAAAGAGGAGCGTCCGTCTGATGAGGCATCAAACTGGCCTCCTGACCTTCTGTGGTCATGAATTCCCCACCTTAATTATGACTTTGATATCATTCATTGAGTTGGTAGCGCATACTGCCAGCTATATTGAGCCGGTCAGGATGCCCTATTTTCTGAAAATCTAGTTTGCTGCTTGTGGTAGTTTCAGTCTGGCCAGCAGGGGGTGTAATCACCTTCCTCAATCATGAATTTGACCTCGTTTATAGTGGTGGTAGCGCAATCTGCCGGCCACTTTGAGCCTGGCAGGATACGCTACCCCTCCGTTAGATCAGATCAGCTTTCTTAAGTTGTCCGAAGCAATTTCAATTGTTGAATGCGGTAGTCGGAGTCTGGTTGCTCACTGAAGCTAAGCAGGTTCAAGCTTGGTCAATATGTGGATGCGAGACCCTTTGTGGAAATCTAGTTTGCTGCTGGAGGTATTTTTAGTCCAACCAGCAAGGGGTGCTCGTTTTCTGACATGTACAATGTGGTTCCAAAACTTCAGACTGCGAAAAATAGCATCAAACTGGCCTCCTGACCTTCTGTGGTCATGAATTCCCCACCTTAATTATTACTTTGATATCATTCATTGAGGTGGTAGCGGATACTGCCAGCTATATTGAGCCGGTCAGGATGCGCTATTTTCTGAAAATCTAGTTTGCTGCTTGTGGTGGTTTCAGTCTAGCCAGCAGGGGGTGAAATCACCTTCCTCAATCATGAATTTGACCTCATTTATAGGGGTGGTAGTGCAATCTGCCGGCCACTTTGAGCCTGGCAGGACACGCTACCCCTCCGTTAGATCAGAACAGCTTTCTTAAGTTGCCACAAGCAAGTCAATTGTTAAATGCAGTAGTCGGAGTCTGGTTGCTCACTGAAGCTAAGCAGGCTCAAGTTTGGTCAATATGTGGATGGGAGGCCCTTTGTGGAAATCTAGCTTGCTGCTGGAGGTAGTTTTAGTTCAACCAGCAGGGGGTGCTCGTTTTCTGACATGTACAATGTGGTTCCAAAACTTCGGACTGCGAAAAATAGTGACTTTTTAATGATGCTTTAAACCGGCAACCGTGAAGAGGAGCATCCGTCTGATGAGGCATCAAACTGGCCCCCTGACCTTCTGTGGTCATGAATTCCCCACCTTAATTATTACTTTGATATCTTTCATTGAGGTGGTAGCGGATACTGCCAGCTATATTGAGCCGGTCAGGATGGGCTATTTTCTGAAAATCTAGTTTGCTGCTTGTGGTGGTTTCAGTCTAGCCAGCAGGGGGTGAAATCACCTTCCTCAATCATGAATTTGACCTCATTTATAGGGGTGGTAGCGCAATCTGCCGGCCACTTTGAGCCTGGCAGGATACGCTACCCCTCCGTTAGATCAGAACAGCTTTCTTAAGTTGCCACAAGCAAGTCAATTGTTGAATGCAGTAGTCGGAGTCTGGTTGCTCACTGAAGCTAAGCAGGCTCAAGTTTGGTCAATATGTGGATGGGAGGCCCTTTGTGGAAATCTAGCTTGCTGCTGGAGGTAGTTTTAGTTCAACCAGCAGGGGGTGCTCGTTTTCTGACATGTACAATGTGGTTCCAAAACTTCGGACTGCGAAAAATAGTGACTTTTTAATGATGCTTTAAACCGGCAACCGTGAAGAGGAGCATCCGTCTGATGAGGCATCAAACTGGCCCCCTGACCTTCTGTGGTCATGAATTCCCCACCTTAATTATTACTTTGATATCTTTCATTGAGGTGGTAGCGGATACTGCCAGCTATATTGAGCCGGTCAGGATGGGCTATTTTCTGAAAATCTAGTTTGCTGCTTGTGGTGGTTTCAGTCTGACCAGCAGGGGGTGAAAACACCTTCCTCAATCATGAATTTGACCTCATTTATAGGGGTGGTAGCGCAATCTGCCGGCCACTTTGAGCCTGCAGGACACGCTACCCCTCCGTTAGATCAGAACAGCTTTCATAAGTTGCCACAAGCAAGTTCAATTGTTGAATGCAGTAGTCGGAGTCTGGTTGCTCACTGAAGCTAAGCAACCTCAAGCTTGGTCAATATGTGGATGGGAGGCCCTTTGTGGAAATCTAGCTTGCGGCTGGAGGTAGTTTTAGTCCAACCAGCAGGGGGTGCTCATTTTCTGACATGTACAATGTGGTTCCAAAACTTCGGACTGCGAAAAAGAGTGACTTTTTAATGAAGCCTTAAACCGGCAACCGTAAAGAGGAGCGTCCGTCTGATGAGGCATCAAACTGGCCTCCTGACCTTCTGTGGTCATGAATTCCCCACCTTAATTATGACTTTGATATCATTCATTGAGTTGGTAGCGCATACTGCCAGCTATATTGAGCCGGTCAGGATGCCCTATTTTCTGAAAATCTAGTTTGCTGCTTGTGGTAGTTTCAGTCTGGCCAGCAGGGGGTGTAATCACCTTCCTCAATCATGAATTTGACCTCGTTTATAGTGGTGGTAGCGCAATCTGCCGGCCACTTTGAGCCTGGCAGGATACGCTACCCCTCCGTTAGATCAGATCAGCTTTCTTAAGTTGTCCAAAGCAATTTCAATTGTTGAATGCGGTAGTCGGAGTCTGGTTGCTCACTGAAGCTAAGCAGGCTCAAGCTTGGTCAATATGTGGATGCGAGACCCTTTGTGGAAATCTAGTTTGCTGCTGGAGGTATTTTTAGTCCAACCAGCAAGGGGTGCTCGTTTTCTGACATGTACAATGTGGTTCCAAAACTTCAGACTGTGAAAAATAGCATCAAACTGGCCTCCTGACCTTCTGTGGTCATGAATTCCCCACCTTAATTATTACTTTGATATCATTCATTGAGGTGGTAGCGGATACTGCCAGCTATATTGAGCCGGTCAGGATGCGCTATTTTCTGAAAATCTAGTTTGCTGCTTGTGGTGGTTTCAGTCTAGCCAGCAGGGGGTGAAATCACCTTCCTCAATCATGAATTTGACCTCATTTATAGGGGTGGTAGCGCAATCTGCCGGCCACTTTGAGCCTGGCAGGACACGCTACCCCTCCGTTAGATCAGAACAGCTTTCTTCAGTTGCCATAAGCAAGTCAATTGTTGAATGCAGTAGTCGGAGTCTGGTTGCTCACTGAAGCTAAGCAGGCTCAAGTTTGGTCAATATGTGGATGGGAGGCCCTTTGTGGAAATCTAGCTTGCTGCTGGAGGTAGTTTTAGTTCAACCAGCAGGGGGTGCTCGTTTTCTGACATGTACAATGTGGTTCCAAAACTTCGGACTGCGAAAAATAGTGACTTTTTAATGATGCCTTAAACCGGCAACCGTAAAGAGGAGCATCCGTCTGATGAGGCATCAAACTGGCCTCCTGACCTTCTGTGGTCATGAATTCCCCACCTTAATTATTACTTTGATATCATTCATTGAGGTGGTAGCGGATACTGCCAGCTATATTGAGCCGGTCAGGATGGGCTATTTTCTGAAAATCTAGTTTGCTGCTTGTGGTAGTTTCAGTCTGGCCAGCAGGGGGTGAAATCACCTTCCTCAATCATGAATTTGACCTCATTTATAGGGGTGGTAGCGCAATCTGCCGGCCACTTTGAGCCTGGCAGGACACGCTACCCCTCCGTTACATCAGAACAGCTTTCTTAAGTTGCCACAAGCAAGTCAATTGTTGAATGCAGTAGTCGGAGTCTGGTTGCTCACTGAAGCTAAGCAGGCTCAAGCTTGGTCAATATTTGGATGCGAGACCCTTTGTGGAAATCTAGTTTGCTGCTGAAAGTAGTTTTAGTTCAACCAGCAGTGGGTGCTCGTTTTCTGACATGTACAATGTGGTTCCAAAACTTCAGACTGCGAAAAATAGTGACTTTTTAATGAAGCCTTAAACCGGCAACCGTAAAGAGGAGCATCCGTCTGATGAGGCATCAAACTGGCCTCCTGAACTTCTGTGGTCATGAATTCCGCACCTTAATTATGACTTTGATATCATTCATTGAGGTGGTAGCGGATACTGAAAGCTATATTGAGCCGGTCAGGATGCGCTATTTTCTGAAAATCTAGTTTGCTGCTTGTGGTAGTTTCAGTCTGGCCAGCAGGGGGTGTAATCACCTTCCTCAATCATGAATGTGACCTCATTTATAGGGGTGGTAGCGCAATCTGCCGGCCACTTTGAGCCTGGCAGGACACGCTACCCCTCCGTTAGATCAGAACAGCTTTCTTAAGTTGCCATAAGCAAGTTCAATTGTTGAATGCAGTAGTCGGAGTCTGGTTGCTCACTGAAGCTAAGCAGGGTCAAGCTTGGTCAATATGTGGATGCGAGTCCCTTTGTGGAAATCTAGTTTGCTGCTGGAGGTAGTTTTAGTCCAACCAGCAGGAGGTGCTCGTTTTCTGACATGTACAATGTGGTTCCAAAACTTCGGACTGCGAAAAATAGTGACTTTTTAATGAAGCCTTAAACCGGCAACCGTAAAGAGGAGCATCCGTCTGATGAGGCATCAAACTGGCCTCCTGACCTTCTGTGGTCATGAATTCCCCACCTTAATTATTACTTTGATATCATTCATTGAGGTGGTAGCGGATACTGCCAGCTATATTGAGCCGGTCAGGATGGGCTATTTTCTGAAAATCTAGTTTGCTGCTTGTGGTAGTTTCAGTCTGGCCAGCAGGGGGTGAAATCACCTTCCTCAATCATGAATTTGACCTCATTTATAGGGGTGGTAGCGCAATCTGCCGGCCACTTTGAGCCTGGCAGGATACGCTACCCCTCCGTTAGATCAGAACAGCTTTCTTAAGTTGCCACAAGCAAGTCAATTGTTGAATGCAGTAGTCGGAGTCTGGTTGCTCACTGAAGCTAAGCAGGCTCAAGTTTGGTCAATATGTGGATGGGAGGCCCTTTGTGGAAATCTAGCTTGCTGCTGGAGGTAGTTTTAGTTCAACCAGCAGGGGGTGCTCGTTTTCTGACATGTACAATGTGGTTCCAAAACTTCGGACTGCGAAAAATAGTGACTTTTTAATGATGCTTTAAACCGGCAACCGTGAAGAGGAGCATCCGTCTGATGAGGCATCAAACTGGCCCCCTGACCTTCTGTGGTCATGAATTCCCCACCTTAATTATTACTTTGATATCTTTCATTGAGGTGGTAGCGGATACTGCCAGCTATATTGAGCCGGTCAGGATGGGCTATTTTCTGAAAATCTAGTTTGCTGCTTGTGGTGGTTTCAGTCTGACCAGCAGGGGGTGAAAACACCTTCCTCAATCATGAATTTGACCTCATTTATAGGGGTGGTAGCGCAATCTGCCGGCCACTTTGAGCCTGCAGGACACGCTACCCCTCCGTTAGATCAGAACAGCTTTCATAAGTTGCCACAAGCAAGTTCAATTGTTGAATGCAGTGGTCGGAGTCTGGTTGCTCACTGAAGCTAAGCAACCTCAAGCTTGGTCAATATGTGGATGGGAGGCCCTTTGTGGAAATCTAGCTTGCGGCTGGAGGTAGTTTTAGTCCAACCAGCAGGGGGTGCTCATTTTCTGACATGTACAATGTGGTTCCAAAACTTCGGACTGAGAAAAAGAGTGACTTTTTAATGAAGCCTTAAACCGGCAACCGTAAAGAGGAGCGTCCGTCTGATGAGGCATCAAACTGGCCTCCTGACCTTCTGTGGTCATGAATTCCCCACCTTAATTATGACTTTGATATCATTCATTGAGTTGGTAGCGCATACTGCCAGCTATATTGAGCCGGTCAGGATGCCCTATTTTCTGAAAATCTAGTTTGCTGCTTGTGGTAGTTTCAGTCTGGCCAGCAGGGGGTGTAATCACCTTCCTCAATCATGAATTTGACCTCGTTTATAATGGTGGTAGCGCAATCTGCCGGCCACTTTGAGCCTGGCAGGATACGCTACCCCTCCGTTAGATCAGATCAGCTTTCTTAAGTTGTCCGAAGCAATTTCAATTGTTGAATGCGGTAGTCGGAGTCTGGTTGCTCACTGAAGCTAAGCAGGCTCAAGCTTGGTCAATATGTGGATGCGAGACCCTTTGTGGAAATCTAGTTTGCTGCTGGAGGTATTTTTAGTCCAACCAGCAAGGGGTGCTCGTTTTCTGACATGTACAATGTGGTTCCAAAACTTCAGACTGCGAAAAATAGCATCAAACTGGCCTCCTGACCTTCTGTGGTCATGAATTCCCCACCTTAATTATTACTTTGATATCATTCATTGAGGTGGTAGCGGATACTGCCAGCTATATTGAGCCGGTCAGGATGCGCTATTTTCTGAAAATCTAGTTTGCTGCTTGTGGTGGTTTCAGTCTAGCCAGCAGGGGGTGAAATCACCTTCCTCAATCATGAATTTGACCTCATTTATAGGGGTGGTAGCGCAATCTGCCGGCCACTTTGAGCCTGGCAGGACACGCTACCCCTCCGTTAGATCAGAACAGCTTTCTTAAGTTGCCACAAGCAAGTCAATTGTTGAATGCAGTAGTCGGAGTCTGGTTGCTCACTGAAGCTAAGCAGGCTCAAGTTTGGTCAATATGTGGATGGGAGGCCCTTTGTGGAAATCTAGCTTGCTGCTGGAGGTAGTTTTAGTTCAACCAGCAGGGGGTGCTCGTTTTCTGACATGTACAATGTGGTTCCAAAACTTCGGACTGCGAAAAATAGTGACTTTTTAATGATGCTTTAAACCGGCAACCGTGAAGAGGAGCATCCGTCTGATGAGGCATCAAACTGGCCCCCTGACCTTCTGTGGTCATGAATTCCCCACCTTAATTATTACTTTGATATCTTTCATTGAGGTGGTAGCGGATACTGCCAGCTATATTGAGCCGGTCAGGATGGGCTATTTTCTGAAAATCTAGTTTGCTGCTTGTGGTAGTTTCAGTCTGGCCAGCAGGGGGTGTAATCGACTTCCTCAATCATGAATTTGACCTCATTTATAGGGGTGGTAGCGCAATCTGCCGGCCACTTTGAGCCTGGCAGGACACGCTACCCCTCCGTTAGATCAGATCAGCTTTCTTAATTTGCCCCAAGCAGGTTCAATTGTTGAATGTAGTAGTCAGATTCTGGTTGCTCACTGAAGCTAAGCAGGCTCAAGCTTGGTCAATATGTGGATGAAAGACCATTTGTAGAAATCTAGTTTGCTGCTGGAGGTAGTTTTAGTCCAACCAGCAAGGGGTGCTCGTTTTCTGACATGTACAATGTGGTTCCAAAACTTCGGACTGCGAAAAATAGTGACTTTTTAATGAAGCCTTAAACCGGCAACCGTAAAGAGGAGCATCCGTCTGATGAGGCATCAAACTGGCCTCCTGACCTTCTGTGGTCATGAATTCCCCACCTTAATTATTACTTTGATATCATTCATTGAGGTGGTAGCGGATACTGCCAGCTATATTGAGCCGGTCAGGATGGGCTATTTTCTGAAAATCTAGTTTGCTGCTTGTGGTAGTTTCAGTCTGGCCAGCAGGGGGTGAAATCACCTTCCTCAATCATGAATTTGACCTCATTTATAGGGGTGGTAGCGCAATCTGCCGGCCACTTTGAGCCTGGCAGGACACGCTACCCCTCCGTTACATCAGAACAGCTTTCTTAAGTTGCCACAAGCAAGTCAATTGTTGAATGCAGTAGTCGGAGTCTGGTTGCTCACTGAAGCTAAGCAGGCTCAAGTTTGGTCAATATGTGGATGGGAGGCCCTTTGTGGAAATCTAGCTTGCTGCTGGAGGTAGTTTTAGTTCAACCAGCAGGGGTTGCTCGTTTTCTGACATGTACAATGTGGTTCCAAAACTTCGGACTGCGAAAAATAGTGACTTTTTAATGATGCTTTAAACCGGCAACCGTGAAGAGGAGCATCCGTCTGATGAGGCATCAAACTGGCCCCCTGACCTTCTGTGGTCATGAATTCCCCACCTTAATTATTACTTTGATATCTTTCATTGAGGTGGTAGCGGATACTGCCAGCTATATTGAGCCGGTCAGGATGGGCTATTTTCTGAAAATCTAGTTTGCTGCTTGTGGTGGTTTCAGTCTAGCCAGCAGGGGGTGAAATCACCTTCCTCAATCATGAATTTGACCTCATTTATAGGGGTGGTAGCGCAATCTGCCGGCCACTTTGAGCCTGGCAGGACACGCTACCCCTCCGTTAGATCAGAACAGCTTTCTTAAGTTGCCATAAGCAAGTTCAATTGTTGAATGCAGTAGTCGGAGTCTGGTTGCTCACTGAAGCTAAGCAACCTCAAGCTTGGTCAATATGTGGATGGGAGGCCCTTTGTGGAAATCTAGCTTGCGGCTGGAGGTAGTTTTAGTCCAACCAGCAGGGGGTGCTCATTTTCTGACATGTACAATGTGGTTCCAAAACTTCGGACTGAGAAAAAGAGTGACTTTTTAATGAAGCCTTAAACCGGCAACCGTAAAGAGGAGCGTCCGTCTGATGAGGCATCAAACTGGCCTCCTGACCTTCTGTGGTCATGAATTCCCCACCTTAATTATGACTTTGATATCATTCATTGAGTTGGTAGCGCATACTGCCAGCTATATTGAGCCGGTCAGGATGCCCTATTTTCTGAAAATCTAGTTTGCTGCTTGTGGTAGTTTCAGTCTGGCCAGCAGGGGGTGTAATCACCTTCCTCAATCATGAATTTGACCTCGTTTATAGTGGTGGTAGCGCAATCTGCCGGCCACTTTGAGCCTGGCAGGATACGCTACCCCTCCGTTAGATCAGATCAGCTTTCTTAAGTTGTCCGAAGCAATTTCAATTGTTGAATGCGGTAGTCGGAGTCTGGTTGCTCACTGAAGCTAAGCAGGCTCAAGCTTGGTCAATATGTGGATGCGAGACCCTTTGTGGAAATCTAGTTTGCTGCTGGAGGTATTTTTAGTCCAACCAGCAAGGGGTGCTCGTTTTCTGACATGTACAATGTGGTTCCAAAACTTCAGACTGCGAAAAATAGCATCAAACTGGCCTCCTGACCTTCTGTGGTCATGAATTCCCCACCTTAATTATTACTTTGATATCATTCATTGAGGTGGTAGCGGATACTGCCAGCTATATTGAGCCGGTCAGGATGCGCTATTTTCTGAAAATCTAGTTTGCTGCTTGTGGTGGTTTCAGTCTAGCCAGCAGGGGGTGTAATCACCTTCCTCAATCATGAATTTGACCTCATTTATAGGGGTGGTAGCGCAATCTGCCGGCCACTTTGAGCCTGGCAGGACACGCTACCCCTCCGTTAGATCAGAACAGCTTTCTTCAGTTGCCACAAGCAAGTCAATTGTTGAATGCAGTAGTCGGAGTCTGGTTGCTCACTGAAGCTAAGCAGGCTCAAGTTTGGTCAATATGTGGATGGGAGGCCCTTTGTGGAAATCTAGCTTGCTGCTGGAGGTAGTTTTAGTTCAACCAGCAGGGGGTGCTCGTTTTCTGACATGTACAATGTGGTTCCAAAACTTCGGACTGCGAAAAATAGTGACTTTTTAATGATGCCTTAAACCGGCAACCGTAAAGAGGAGCATCCGTCTGATGAGGCATCAAACTGGCCTCCTGACCTTCTGTGGTCATGAATTCCCCACCTTAATTATTACTTTGATATCATTCATTGAGGTGGTAGCGGATACTGCCAGCTATATTGAGCCGGTCAGGATGGGCTATTTTCTGAAAATCTAGTTTGCTGCTTGTGGTAGTTTCAGTCTGGCCAGCAGGGGGTGAAATCACCTTCCTCAATCATGAATTTGACCTGATTTATAGGGGTGGTAGCGCAATCTGCCGGCCACTTTGAGCCTGGCAGGACACGCTACCCCTCCGTTACATCAGAACAGCTTTCTTAAGTTGCCACAAGCAAGTCAATTGTTGAATGCAGTAGTCGGAGTCTGGTTGCTCACTGAAGCTAAGCAGGCTCAAGCTTGGTCAATATTTGGATGCGAGACCCTTTGTGGAAATCTAGTTTGCTGCTGAAAGTAGTTTTAGTTCAACCAGCAGTGGGTGCTCGTTTTCTGACATGTACAATGTGGTTCCAAAACTTCAGACTGCGAAAAATAGTGACTTTTTAATGAAGCCTTAAACCGGCAACCGTAAAGAGGAGCATCCGTCTGATGAGGCATCAAACTGGCCTCCTGAACTTCTGTGGTCATGAATTCCGCACCTTAATTATGACTTTGATATCATTCATTGAGGTGGTAGCGGATACTGAAAGCTATATTGAGCCGGTCAGGATGCGCTATTTTCTGAAAATCTAGTTTGCTGCTTGTGGTAGTTTCAGTCTGGCCAGCAGGGGGTGTAATCACCTTCCTCAATCATGAATGTGACCTCATTTATAGGGGTGGTAGCGCAATCTGCCGGCCACTTTGAGCCTGGCAGGACACGCTACCCCTCCGTTAGATCAGAACAGCTTTCTTAAGTTGCCATAAGCAAGTTCAATTGTTGAATGCAGTAGTCGGAGTCTGGTTGCTCACTGAAGCTAAGCAGGGTCAAGCTTGGTCAATATGTGGATGCGAGTCCCTTTGTGGAAATCTAGTTTGCTGCTGGAGGTAGTTTTAGTCCAACCAGCAGGAGGTGCTCGTTTTCTGACATGTACAATGTGGTTCCAAAACTTCGGACTGCGAAAAATAGTGACTTTTTAATGAAGCCTTAAACCGGCAACCGTAAAGAGGAGCATCCGTCTGATGAGGCATCAAACTGGCCTCCTGACCTTCTGTGGTCATGAATTCCCCACCTTAATTATTACTTTGATATCATTCATTGAGGTGGTAGCGGATACTGCCAGCTATATTGAGCCGGTCAGGATGGGCTATTTTCTGAAAATCTAGTTTGCTGCTTGTGGTAGTTTCAGTCTGGCCAGCAGGGGGTGAAATCACCTTCCTCAATCATGAATTTGACCTCATTTATAGGGGTGGTAGCGCAATCTGCCGGCCACTTTGAGCCTGGCAGGATACGCTACCCCTCCGTTAGATCAGAACAGCTTTCTTAAGTTGCCACAAGCAAGTCAATTGTTGAATGCAGTAGTCGGAGTCTGGTTGCTCACTGAAGCTAAGCAGGCTCAAGTTTGGTCAATATGTGGATGGGAGGCCCTTTGTGGAAATCTAGCTTGCTGCTGGAGGTAGTTTTAGTTCAACCAGCAGGGGGTGCTCGTTTTCTGACATGTACAATGTGGTTCCAAAACTTCGGACTGCGAAAAATAGTGACTTTTTAATGATGCTTTAAACCGGCAACCGTGAAGAGGAGCATCCGTCTGATGAGGCATCAAACTGGCCCCCTGACCTTCTGTGGTCATGAATTCCCCACCTTAATTATTACTTTGATATCTTTCATTGAGGTGGTAGCGGATACTGCCAGCTATATTGAGCCGGTCAGGATGGGCTATTTTCTGAAAATCTAGTTTGCTGCTTGTGGTGGTTTCAGTCTGACCAGCAGGGGGTGAAAACACCTTCCTCAATCATGAATTTGACCTCATTTATAGGGGTGGTAGCGCAATCTGCCGGCCACTTTGAGCCTGCAGGACACGCTACCCCTCCGTTAGATCAGAACAGCTTTCATAAGTTGCCACAAGCAAGTTCAATTGTTGAATGCAGTAGTCGGAGTCTGGTTGCTCACTGAAGCCAAGCAACCTCAAGCTTGGTCAATATGTGGATGGGAGGCCCTTTGTGGAAATCTAGCTTGCGGCTGGAGGTAGTTTTAGTCCAACCAGCAGGGGGTGCTCATTTTCTGACATGTACAATGTGGTTCCAAAACTTCGGACTGAGAAAAAGAGTGACTTTTTAATGAAGCCTTAAACCGGCAACCGTAAAGAGGAGCGTCCGTCTGATGAGGCATCAAACTGGCCTCCTGACCTTCTGTGGTCATGAATTCCCCACCTTAATTATGACTTTGATATCATTCATTGAGTTGGTAGCGCATACTGCCAGCTATATTGAGCCGGTCAGGATGCCCTATTTTCTGAAAATCTAGTTTGCTGCTTGTGGTAGTTTCAGTCTGGCCAGCAGGGGGTGTAATCACCTTCCTCAATCATGAATTTGACCTCGTTTATAGTGGTGGTAGCGCAATCTGCCGGCCACTTTGAGCCTGGCAGGATACGCTACCCCTCCGTTAGATCAGATCAGCTTTCTTAAGTTGTCCGAAGCAATTTCAATTGTTGAATGCGGTAGTCGGAGTCTGGTTGCTCACTGAAGCTAAGCAGGCTCAAGCTTGGTCAATATGTGGATGCGAGACCCTTTGTGGAAATCTAGTTTGCTGCTGGAGGTATTTTTAGTCCAACCAGCAAGGGGTGCTCGTTTTCTGACATGTACAATGTGGTTCCAAAACTTCAGACTGCGAAAAATAGCATCAAACTGGCCTCCTGACCTTCTGTGGTCATGAATTCCCCACCTTAATTATTACTTTGATATCATTCATTGAGGTGGTAGCGGATACTGCCAGCTATATTGAGCCGGTCAGGATGCGCTATTTTCTGAAAATCTAGTTTGCTGCTTGTGGTGGTTTCAGTCTAGCCAGCAGGGGGTGAAATCACCTTCCTCAATCATGAATTTGACCTCATTTATAGGGGTGGTAGCGCAATCTGCCGGCCACTTTGAGCCTGGCAGGACACGCTACCCCTCCGTTAGATCAGAACAGCTTTCTTCAGTTGCCACAAGCAAGTCAATTGTTGAATGCAGTAGTCGGAGTCTGGTTGCTCACTGAAGCTAAGCAGGCTCAAGTTTGGTCAATATGTGGATGGGAGGCCCTTTGTGGAAATCTAGCTTGCTGCTGGAGGTAGTTTTAGTTCAACCAGCAGGGGGTGCTCGTTTTCTGACATGTACAATGTGGTTCCAAAACTTCGGACTGCGAAAAATAGTGACTTTTTAATGATGCTTTAAACCGGCAACCGTGAAGAGGAGCATCCGTCTGATGAGGCATCAAACTGGCCCCCTGACCTTCTGTGGTCATGAATTCCCCACCTTAATTATTACTTTGATATCTTTCATTGAGGTGGTAGCGGATACTGCCAGCTATATTGAGCCGGTCAGGATGGGCTATTTTCTGAAAATCTAGTTTGCTGCTTGTGGTGGTTTCAGTCTGACCAGCAGGGGGTGAAAACACCTTCCTCAATCATGAATTTGACCTCATTTATAGGGGTGGTAGCGCAATCTGCCGGCCACTTTGAGCCTGCAGGACACGCTACCCCTCCGTTAGATCAGAACAGCTTTCATAAGTTGCCACAAGCAAGTTCAATTGTTGAATGCAGTAGTCGGAGTCTGGTTGCTCACTGAAGCTAAGCAACCTCAAGCTTGGTCAATATGTGGATGGGAGGCCCTTTGTGGAAATCTAGCTTGCGGCTGGAGGTAGTTTTAGTCCAACCAGCAGGGGGTGCTCATTTTCTGACATGTACAATGTGGTTCCAAAACTTCGGACTGAGAAAAAGAGTGACTTTTTAATGAAGCCTTAAACCGGCAACCGTAAAGAGGAGCGTCCGTCTGATGAGGCATCAAACTGGCCTCCTGACCTTCTGTGGTCATGAATTCCCCACCTTAATTATGACTTTGATATCATTCATTGAGTTGGTAGCGCATACTGCCAGCTATATTGAGCCGGTCAGGATGCCCTATTTTCTGAAAATCTAGTTTGCTGCTTGTGGTAGTTTCAGTCTGGCCAGCAGGGGGTGTAATCACCTTCCTCAATCATGAATTTGACCTCGTTTATAGTGGTGGTAGCGCAATCTGCCGGCCACTTTGAGCCTGGCAGGATACGCTACCCCTCCGTTAGATCAGATCAGCTTTCTTAAGTTGTCCGAAGCAATTTCAATTGTTGAATGCGGTAGTCGGAGTCTGGTTGCTCACTGAAGCTAAGCAGGCTCAAGCTTGGTCAATATGTGGATGCGAGACCCTTTGTGGAAATCTAGTTTGCTGCTGGAGGTATTTTTAGTCCAACCAGCAAGGGGTGCTCGTTTTCTGACATGTACAATGTGGTTCCAAAACTTCAGACTGCGAAAAATAGCATCAAACTGGCCTCCTGACCTTCTGTGGTCATGAATTCCCCACCTTAATTATTACTTTGATATCATTCATTGAGGTGGTAGCGGATACTGCCAGCTATATTGAGCCGGTCAGGATGCGCTATTTTCTGAAAATCTAGTTTGCTGCTTGTGGTGGTTTCAGTCTAGCCAGCAGGGGGTGAAATCACCTTCCTCAATCATGAATTTGACCTCATTTATAGGGGTGGTAGCGCAATCTGCCGGCCACTTTGAGCCTGGCAGGACACGCTACCCCTCCGTTAGATCAGAACAGCTTTCTTAAGTTGCCATAAGCAAGTTCAGTTGTTGAATGCAGTAGTCGGAGTCTGGTTGCTCACTGAAGCTAAGCAGGCTCAAGCTTGGTCAATATGTGGATGCGAGACCCTTTGCGGAAATCTAGTTTGCTGCTGGAGGTAGTTTTAGTCCAACCAGCAGGGGGTGCTCGTTTTCTGACATGTACAATGTGGTTCCAAAACTTCGGACTGCGAAAAATAGTGACTTTTTAATGATGCCTTAAACCGGCAACCGTAAAGAGGAGCATCCGTCTGATGAGGCATCAAACTGGCCTCCTGACCTTCTGTGGTCATGAATTCCCCACCTTAATTATTACTTTGATATCATTCATTGAGGTGGTAGCGGATACTGAAAGCTATATTGAGCCGGTCAGGATGGGCTGTTTTCTGAAAATCTAGTTTGCTGCTTGTGGTAGTTTCAGTCTGGCCAGCAGGGGGTGTAATCGACTTCCTCAATCATGAATTTGACCTCATTTATAGGGGTGGTAGCGCAATCTGCCGGCCACTTTGAGCCTGGCAGGACACGCTACCCCTCCGTTAGATCAGATCAGCTTTCTTAATTTGTCCCAAGCAAGTTCAATTGTTGAATGCAGTAGTCAGATTCTGGTTGCTCACTGAAGCTAAGCAGGCTCAAGCTTGGTCAATATGTGGATGAAAGACCATTTGTAGAAATCTAGTTTGCTGCTGGAGGTAGTTTTAGTCCAACCAGCAAGGGGTGCTCGTTTTCTGACATGTACAATGTGGTTCCAAAACTTCGGACTGCGAAAAATAGTGACTTTTTAATGAAGCCTTAAACCGGCAACCGTAAAGAGGAGCATCCGTCTGATGAGGCATCAAACTGGCCTCCTGACCTTCTGTGGTCATGAATTCCCCACCTTAATTATTACTTTGATATCATTCATTGAGGTGGTAGCGGATACTGCCAGCTATATTGAGGCGGTCAGGATGCGCTATTTTCTGAAAATCTAGTTTGCTGCTTGTGGTGGTTTCAGTCTGGCCAGCAGGGGGTGAAATCACCTTCCTCAATCATGAATTTGACCTCATTTATAGGGGTGGTAGCGCAATCTGCCGGCCACTTTGAGCCTGGCAGGACACGCTACCCCTCCGTTAGATCAGAACAGCTTTCTTAAGTTGCCATAAGCAAGTTCAATTGTTGAATGCGGTAGTCGGAGTCTGGTTGCTCACTGAAGCTAAGCAGTCTCAAGCTTGGTCAATATGTGGATGCGAGACCCTTTGTGGAAATCTAGTTTGCTGCTGGAGGTAGTTTTAGTCCAACCAGCAGGGGGTGCTCGTTTTCTGACATGTACAATGTGGTTCCAAAACTTCGGACTGCGAAAAATAGTGACTTTTTAATGATGCCTTAAACCGGCAACCGTAAAGAGGAGCATCCGTCTGATGAGGCATCAAACTGGACTCCTGAACTTCTGTGGTCATGAATTCCCCACCTTAATTATGACTTTGATATCATTCATTGAGGTGGTAGCGGATACTGAAAGCTATATTGAGCCGGTCAGGATGCGCTATTTTCTGAAAATCTAGTTTGCTGCTTGTGGTAGTTTCAGTCTGGCCAGCAGGGGGTGTAATCACCTTCCTCAATCATGAATTTGACCTCATTTATAGGGGTGGTAGCGCAATCTGCCGGCCACTTTGAGCCTGGCAGGACACGCTACCCCTCCGTTAGATCAGAACAGCTTTCTTAAGATGCCACAAGCAAGTCAATTGTTGAATGCAGTAGTCGGAGTCTGGTTGCTCACTGAAGCTAAGCAGGCTCAAGCTTGGTCAATATTTGGATGCGAGACCCTTTGTGGAAATCTAGTTTGCTGCTGGAGGTAGTTTTAGTCCAACCAGCAGGGGGTGCTCATTTTCTGACATGTACAATGTGGTTCCAAAACTTCGGACTGAGAAAAAGAGTGACTTTTTAATGAAGCCTTAAACCGGCAACCGTAAAGAGGAGCATCCGTCTGATGAGGCATCAAACTGGCCTCCTGACCTTCTGTGGTCATGAATTCCCCACCTTAATTATGACTTTGATATCATTCATTGAGATGGTAGCGGATACTGAAAGCTATATTGAGCCGGTCAGGATGGGCTGTTTTCTGAAAATCTAGTTTGCTGCTTGTGGTAGTTTCAGTCTGGCCAGCAGGGGGTGTAATCGACTTCCTCAATCATGAATTTGACCTCATTTATAGGGGTGGTAGCGTAATCTGCCGGCCACTTTGAGCCTGGCAGGACACGCTACCCCTCCGTTAGATCAGAACAGCTTTCTTAAGTTGCCACAAGCAAGTCAATTGTTGAATGCAGTAGTCAGATTCTGGTTGCTCACTGAAGCTAAGCAGGCTCAAGCTTGGTCAATATGTGGATGAGAGGCCATTTGTAGAAATCTAGTTTGCTGCTGGAGGTAGTTTTAGTCCAACCAGCAAGGGGTGCTCGTTTTCTGACATGTACAATGTGGTTCCAAAACTTCGGACTGCGAAAAATAGTGACTTTTTAATGAAGCCTTAAACCGGCAACCGTAAAGAGGAGCATCCGTCTGATGAGGCATCAAACTGGCCTCCTGACCTTCTGTGGTCATGAATTCCCCACCTTAATTATTACTTTGATATCATTCATTGAGGTGGTAGCGGATACTGCCAGCTATATTGAGCCGGTCAGGATGCGCTATTTTCTGAAAATCTAGTTTGCTGCTTGTGGTGGTTTCAGTCTGGCCAGCAGGGGGTGAAATCACCTTCCTCAATCATGAATTTGACCTCATTTATAGGGGTGGTAGAGCAATCTGCCGGCCACTTTGAGCCTGGCAGGACACGCTACCCCTCCGTTGGATCAGAACAGCTTTCTTAAGTTGCCACAAGCAAGTTCAATTGTTGAATGCAGTAGTCGGAGTCTGGTTGCTCACTGAAGCTAAGCAGGCTCAAGCTTGGTCAATATGTGGATGCGAGACCCTTTGTGGAAATCTAGTTTGCTGCTGGAGGTAGTTTTAGTCCAACCAGCAGGGGGTGCTCGTTTTCTGACATGTACAATGTGGTTCCAAAACTTCGGACTGCGAAAAATAGTGACTTTTTAATGATGCCTTAAACCGGCAACCGTAAAGAGGAGCATCCGTCTGATGAGGCATCAAACTGGCCTCCTGACCTTCTGTGGTCATGAATTCCCCACCTTAATTATTACTTTGATATCATTCATTGAGGTGGTAGCGGATACTGCCAGCTATATTGAGCCGGTCAGGATGGGCTATTTTCTGAAAATCTAGTTTGCTGCTTGTGGTAGTTTCAGTCTGGCCAGCAGGGGGTGAAATCACCTTCCTCAATCATGAATTTGACCTCATTTATAGGGGTGGTAGCGCAATCTGCCGGCCACTTTGAGCCTGGCAGGACACGCTACCCCTCCGTTACATCAGAACAGCTTTCTTAAGTTGCCACAAACAAGTCAATTGTTGAATGCAGTAGTCGGAGTCTGGTTGCTCACTGAAGCTAAGCAGGCTCAAGCTTGGTCAATATTTGGATGCGAGACCCTTTGTGGAAATCTAGTTTGCTGCTGAAAGTAGTTTTAGTTCAACCAGCAGTGGGTGCTCGTTTTCTGACATGTACAATGTGGTTCCAAAACTTCAGACTGCGAAAAATAGTGACTTTTTAATGAAGCCTTAAACCGGCAACCGTAAAGAGGAGCATCCGTCTGATGAGGCATCAAACTGGCCTCCTGAACTTCTGTGGTCATGAATTCCGCACCTTAATTATGACTTTGATATCATTCATTGAGGTGGTAGCGGATACTGAAAGCTATATTGAGCCGGTCAGGATGCGCTATTTTCTGAAAATCTAGTTTGCTGCTTGTGGTAGTTTCAGTCTGGCCAGCAGGGGGTGTAATCACCTTCCTCAATCATGAATGTGACCTCATTTATAGGGGTGGTAGCGCAATCTGCCGGCCACTTTGAGCCTGGCAGGACACGCTACCCCTCCGTTAGATCAGAACAGCTTTCTTAAGTTGCCATAAGCAAGTTCAATTGTTGAATGCAGTAGTCGGAGTCTGGTTGCTCACTGAAGCTAAGCAGGGTCAAGCTTGGTCAATATGTGGATGCGAGTCCCTTTGTGGAAATCTAGTTTGCTGCTGGAGGTAGTTTTAGTCCAACCAGCAGGAGGTGCTCGTTTTCTGACATGTACAATGTGGTTCCAAAACTTCGGACTGCGAAAAATAGTGACTTTTTAATGAAGCCTTAAACCGGCAACCGTAAAGAGGAGCATCCGTCTGATGAGGCATCAAACTGGCCTCCTGACCTTCTGTGGTCATGAATTCCCCACCTTAATTATTACTTTGATATCATTCATTGAGGTGGTAGCGGATACTGCCAGCTATATTGAGCCGGTCAGGATGGGCTATTTTCTGAAAATCTAGTTTGCTGCTTGTGGTAGTTTCAGTCTGGCCAGCAGGGGGTGAAATCACCTTCCTCAATCATGAATTTGACCTCATTTATAGGGGTGGTAGCGCAATCTGCCGGCCACTTTGAGCCTGGCAGGATACGCTACCCCTCCGTTAGATCAGAACAGCTTTCTTAAGTTGCCACAAGCAAGTCAATTGTTGAATGCAGTAGTCGGAGTCTGGTTGCTCACTGAAGCTAAGCAGGCTCAAGTTTGGTCAATATGTGGATGGGAGGCCCTTTGTGGAAATCTAGCTTGCTGCTGGAGGTAGTTTTAGTTCAACCAGCAGGGGGTGCTCGTTTTCTGACATGTATAATGTGGTTCCAAAACTTCGGACTGCGAAAAATAGTGACTTTTTAATGATGCTTTAAACCGGCAACCGTGAAGAGGAGCATCCGTCTGATGAGGCATCAAACTGGCCCCCTGACCTTCTGTGGTCATGAATTCCCCACCTTAATTATTACTTTGATATCTTTCATTGAGGTGGTAGCGGATACTGCCAGCTATATTGAGCCGGTCAGGATGGGCTATTTTCTGAAAATCTAGTTTGCTGCTTGTGGTGGTTTCAGTCTGACCAGCAGGGGGTGAAAACACCTTCCTCAATCATGAATTTGACCTCATTTATAGGGGTGGTAGCGCAATCTGCCGGCCACTTTGAGCCTGCAGGACACGCTACCCCTCCGTTAGATCAGAACAGCTTTCATAAGTTGCCACAAGCAAGTTCAATTGTTGAATGCAGTAGTCGGAGTCTGGTTGCTCACTGAAGCCAAGCAACCTCAAGCTTGGTCAATATGTGGATGGGAGGCCCTTTGTGGAAATCTAGCTTGCGGCTGGAGGTAGTTTTAGTCCAACCAGCAGGGGGTGCTCATTTTCTGACATGTACAATGTGGTTCCAAAACTTCGGACTGAGAAAAAGAGTGACTTTTTAATGAAGCCTTAAACCGGCAACCGTAAAGAGGAGCGTCCGTCTGATGAGGCATCAAACTGGCCTCCTGACCTTCTGTGGTCATGAATTCCCCACCTTAATTATGACTTTGATATCATTCATTGAGTTGGTAGCGCATACTGCCAGCTATATTGAGCCGGTCAGGATGCCCTATTTTCTGAAAATCTAGTTTGCTGCTTGTGGTAGTTTCAGTCTGGCCAGCAGGGGGTGTAATCACCTTCCTCAATCATGAATTTGACCTCGTTTATAGTGGTGGTAGCGCAATCTGCCGGCCACTTTGAGCCTGGCAGGATACGCTACCCCTCCGTTAGATCAGATCAGCTTTCTTAAGTTGTCCGAAGCAATTTCAATTGTTGAATGCGGTAGTCGGAGTCTGGTTGCTCACTGAAGCTAAGCAGGCTCAAGCTTGGTCAATATGTGGATGCGAGACCCTTTGTGGAAATCTAGTTTGCTGCTGGAGGTATTTTTAGTCCAACCAGCAAGGGGTGCTCGTTTTCTGACATGTACAATGTGGTTCCAAAACTTCAGACTGCGAAAAATAGCATCAAACTGGCCTCCTGACCTTCTGTGGTCATGAATTCCCCACCTTAATTATTACTTTGATATCATTCATTGAGGTGGTAGCGGATACTGCCAGCTATATTGAGCCGGTCAGGATGCGCTATTTTCTGAAAATCTAGTTTGCTGCTTGTGGTGGTTTCAGTCTAGCCAGCAGGGGGTGAAATCACCTTCCTCAATCATGAATTTGACCTCATTTATAGGGGTGGTAGCGCAATCTGCCGGCCACTTTGAGCCTGGCAGGACACGCTACCCCTCCGTTAGATCAGAACAGCTTTCTTCAGTTGCCACAAGCAAGTCAATTGTTGAATGCAGTAGTCGGAGTCTGGTTGCTCACTGAAGCTAAGCAGGCTCAAGTTTGGTCAATATGTGGATGGGAGGCCCTTTGTGGAAATCTAGCTTGCTGCTGGAGGTAGTTTTAGTTCAACCAGCAGGGGGTGCTCGTTTTCTGACATGTACAATGTGGTTCCAAAACTTCGGACTGCGAAAAATAGTGACTTTTTAATGATGCTTTAAACCGGCAACCGTGAAGAGGAGCATCCGTCTGATGAGGCATCAAACTGGCCCCCTGACCTTCTGTGGTCATGAATTCCCCACCTTAATTATTACTTTGATATCTTTCATTGAGGTGGTAGCGGATACTGCCAGCTATATTGAGCCGGTCAGGATGGGCTATTTTCTGAAAATCTAGTTTGCTGCTTGTGGTGGTTTCAGTCTGACCAGCAGGGGGTGAAAACACCTTCCTCAATCATGAATTTGACCTCATTTATAGGGGTGGTAGCGCAATCTGCCGGCCACTTTGAGCCTGCAGGACACGCTACCCCTCCGTTAGATCAGAACAGCTTTCATAAGTTGCCACAAGCAAGTTCAATTGTTGAATGCAGTAGTCGGAGTCTGGTTGCTCACTGAAGCTAAGCAACCTCAAGCTTGGTCAATATGTGGATGGGAGGCCCTTTGTGGAAATCTAGCTTGCGGCTGGAGGTAGTTTTAGTCCAACCAGCAGGGGGTGCTCATTTTCTGACATGTACAATGTGGTTCCAAAACTTCGGACTGAGAAAAAGAGTGACTTTTTAATGAAGCCTTAAACCGGCAACCGTAAAGAGGAGCGTCCGTCTGATGAGGCATCAAACTGGCCTCCTGACCTTCTGTGGTCATGAATTCCCCACCTTAATTATGACTTTGATATCATTCATTGAGTTGGTAGCGCATACTGCCAGCTATATTGAGCCGGTCAGGATGCCCTATTTTCTGAAAATCTAGTTTGCTGCTTGTGGTAGTTTCAGTCTGGCCAGCAGGGGGTGTAATCACCTTCCTCAATCATGAATTTGACCTCGTTTATAGTGGTGGTAGCGCAATCTGCCGGCCACTTTGAGCCTGGCAGGATACGCTACCCCTCCGTTAGATCAGATCAGCTTTCTTAAGTTGTCCGAAGCAATTTCAATTGTTGAATGCGGTAGTCGGAGTCTGGTTGCTCACTGAAGCTAAGCAGGCTCAAGCTTGGTCAATATGTGGATGCGAGACCCTTTGTGGAAATCTAGTTTGCTGCTGGAGGTATTTTTAGTCCAACCAGCAAGGGGTGCTCGTTTTCTGACATGTACAATGTGGTTCCAAAACTTCAGACTGCGAAAAATAGCATCAAACTGGCCTCCTGACCTTCTGTGGTCATGAATTCCCCACCTTAATTATTACTTTGATATCATTCATTGAGGTGGTAGCGGATACTGCCAGCTATATTGAGCCGGTCAGGATGCGCTATTTTCTGAAAATCTAGTTTGCTGCTTGTGGTGGTTTCAGTCTAGCCAGCAGGGGGTGAAATCACCTTCCTCAATCATGAATTTGACCTCATTTATAGGGGTGGTAGCGCAATCTGCCGGCCACTTTGAGCCTGGCAGGACACGCTACCCCTCCGTTAGATCAGAACAGCTTTCTTAAGTTGCCATAAGCAAGTTCAGTTGTTGAATGCAGTAGTCGGAGTCTGGTTGCTCACTGAAGCTAAGCAGGCTCAAGCTTGGTCAATATGTGGATGCGAGACCCTTTGCGGAAATCTAGTTTGCTGCTGGAGGTAGTTTTAGTCCAACCAGCAGGGGGTGCTCGTTTTCTGACATGTACAATGTGGTTCCAAAACTTCGGACTGCGAAAAATAGTGACTTTTTAATGATGCCTTAAACCGGCAACCGTAAAGAGGAGCATCCGTCTGATGAGGCATCAAACTGGCCTCCTGACCTTCTGTGGTCATGAATTCCCCACCTTAATTATTACTTTGATATCATTCATTGAGGTGGTAGCGGATACTGAAAGCTATATTGAGCCGGTCAGGATGGGCTGTTTTCTGAAAATCTAGTTTGCTGCTTGTGGTAGTTTCAGTCTGGCCAGCAGGGGGTGTAATCGACTTCCTCAATCATGAATTTGACCTCATTTATAGGGGTGGTAGCGCAATCTGCCGGCCACTTTGAGCCTGGCAGGACACGCTACCCCTCCGTTAGATCAGATCAGCTTTCTTAATTTGTCCCAAGCAAGTTCAATTGTTGAATGCAGTAGTCAGATTCTGGTTGCTCACTGAAGCTAAGCAGGCTCAAGCTTGGTCAATATGTGGATGAAAGACCATTTGTAGAAATCTAGTTTGCTGCTGGAGGTAGTTTTAGTCCAACCAGCAAGGGGTGCTCGTTTTCTGACATGTACAATGTGGTTCCAAAACTTCGGACTGCGAAAAATAGTGACTTTTTAATGAAGCCTTAAACCGGCAACCGTAAAGAGGAGCATCCGTCTGATGAGGCATCAAACTGGCCTCCTGACCTTCTGTGGTCATGAATTCCCCACCTTAATTATTACTTTGATATCATTCATTGAGGTGGTAGCGGATACTGCCAGCTATATTGAGGCGGTCAGGATGCGCTATTTTCTGAAAATCTAGTTTGCTGCTTGTGGTGGTTTCAGTCTGGCCAGCAGGGGGTGAAATCACCTTCCTCAATCATGAATTTGACCTCATTTATAGGGGTGGTAGCGCAATCTGCCGGCCACTTTGAGCCTGGCAGGACACGCTACCCCTCCGTTAGATCAGAACAGCTTTCTTAAGTTGCCATAAGCAAGTTCAATTGTTGAATGCGGTAGTCGGAGTCTGGTTGCTCACTGAAGCTAAGCAGTCTCAAGCTTGGTCAATATGTGGATGCGAGACCCTTTGTGGAAATCTAGTTTGCTGCTGGAGGTAGTTTTAGTCCAACCAGCAGGGGGTGCTCGTTTTCTGACATGTACAATGTGGTTCCAAAACTTCGGACTGCGAAAAATAGTGACTTTTTAATGATGCCTTAAACCGGCAACCGTAAAGAGGAGCATCCGTCTGATGAGGCATCAAACTGGACTCCTGAACTTCTGTGGTCATGAATTCCCCACCTTAATTATGACTTTGATATCATTCATTGAGGTGGTAGCGGATACTGAAAGCTATATTGAGCCGGTCAGGATGCGCTATTTTCTGAAAATCTAGTTTGCTGCTTGTGGTAGTTTCAGTCTGGCCAGCAGGGGGTGTAATCACCTTCCTCAATCATGAATTTGACCTCATTTATAGGGGTGGTAGCGCAATCTGCCGGCCACTTTGAGCCTGGCAGGACACGCTACCCCTCCGTTAGATCAGAACAGCTTTCTTAAGATGCCACAAGCAAGTCAATTGTTGAATGCAGTAGTCGGAGTCTGGTTGCTCACTGAAGCTAAGCAGGCTCAAGCTTGGTCAATATTTGGATGCGAGACCCTTTGTGGAAATCTAGTTTGCCGCTGGAGGTAGTTTTAGTCCAACCAGCAGGGGGTGCTCATTTTCTGACATGTACAATGTGGTTCCAAAACTTCGGACTGAGAAAAAGAGTGACTTTTTAATGAAGCCTTAAACCGGCAACCGTAAAGAGGAGCATCCGTCTGATGAGGCATCAAACTGGCCTCCTGACCTTCTGTGGTCATGAATTCCCCACCTTAATTATGACTTTGATATCATTCATTGAGATGGTAGCGGATACTGAAAGCTATATTGAGCCGGTCAGGATGGGCTGTTTTCTGAAAATCTAGTTTGCTGCTTGTGGTAGTTTCAGTCTGGCCAGCAGGGGGTGTAATCGACTTCCTCAATCATGAATTTGACCTCATTTATAGGGGTGGTAGCGTAATCTGCCGGCCACTTTGAGCCTGGCAGGACACGCTACCCCTCCGTTAGATCAGAACAGCTTTCTTAAGTTGCCACAAGCAAGTCAATTGTTGAATGCAGTAGTCAGATTCTGGTTGCTCACTGAAGCTAAGCAGGCTCAAGCTTGGTCAATATGTGGATGAGAGGCCATTTGTAGAAATCTAGTTTGCTGCTGGAGGTAGTTTTAGTCCAACCAGCAAGGGGTGCTCGTTTTCTGACATGTACAATGTGGTTCCAAAACTTCGGACTGCGAAAAATAGTGACTTTTTAATGAAGCCTTAAACCGGCAACCGTAAAGAGGAGCATCCGTCTGATGAGGCATCAAACTGGCCTCCTGACCTTCTGTGGTCATGAATTCCCCACCTTAATTATTACTTTGATATCATTCATTGAGGTGGTAGCGGATACTGCCAGCTATATTGAGCCGGTCAGGATGCGCTATTTTCTGAAAATCTAGTTTGCTGCTTGTGGTGGTTTCAGTCTGGCCAGCAGGGGGTGAAATCACCTTCCTCAATCATGAATTTGACCTCATTTATAGGGGTGGTAGAGCAATCTGCCGGCCACTTTGAGCCTGGCAGGACACGCTACCCCTCCGTTGGATCAGAACAGCTTTCTTAAGTTGCCACAAGCAAGTTCAATTGTTGAATGCAGTAGTCGGAGTCTGGTTGCTCACTGAAGCTAAGCAGGCTCAAGCTTGGTCAATATGTGGATGCGAGACCCTTTGTGGAAATCTAGTTTGCTGCTGGAGGTAGTTTTAGTCCAACCAGCAGGGGGTGCTCGTTTTCTGACATGTACAATGTGGTTCCAAAACTTCGGACTGCGAAAAATAGTGACTTTTTAATGATGCCTTAAACCGGCAACCGTAAAGAGGAGCATCCGTCTGATGAGGCATCAAACTGGCCTCCTGACCTTCTGTGGTCATGAATTCCCCACCTTAATTATTACTTTGATATCATTCATTGAGGTGGTAGCGGATACTGCCAGCTATATTGAGCCGGTCAGGATGGGCTATTTTCTGAAAATCTAGTTTGCTGCTTGTGGTAGTTTCAGTCTGGCCAGCAGGGGGTGAAATCACCTTCCTCAATCATGAATTTGACCTCATTTATAGGGGTGGTAGCGCAATCTGCCGGCCACTTTGAGCCTGGCAGGACACGCTACCCCTCCGTTACATCAGAACAGCTTTCTTAAGTTGCCACAAACAAGTCAATTGTTGAATGCAGTAGTCGGAGTCTGGTTGCTCACTGAAGCTAAGCAGGCTCAAGCTTGGTCAATATTTGGATGCGAGACCCTTTGTGGAAATCTAGTTTGCTGCTGAAAGTAGTTTTAGTTCAACCAGCAGTGGGTGCTCGTTTTCTGACATGTACAATGTGGTTCCAAAACTTCAGACTGCGAAAAATAGTGACTTTTTAATGAAGCCTTAAACCGGCAACCGTAAAAAGGAGCATCCGTCTGATGAGGCATCAAACTGGCCTCCTGAACTTCTGTGGTCATGAATTCCGCACCTTAATTATGACTTTGATATCATTCATTGAGGTGGTAGCGGATACTGAAAGCTATATTGAGCCGGTCAGGATGCGCTATTTTCTGAAAATCTAGTTTGCTGCTTGTGGTAGTTTCAGTCTGGCCAGCAGGGGGTGTAATCACCTTCCTCAATCATGAATGTGACCTCATTTATAGGGGTGGTAGCGCAATCTGCCGGCCACTTTGAGCCTGGCAGGACACGCTACCCCTCCGTTAGATCAGAACAGCTTTCTTAAGTTGCCATAAGCAAGTTCAATTGTTGAATGCAGTAGTCGGAGTCTGGTTGCTCACTGAAGCTAAGCAGGGTCAAGCTTGGTCAATATGTGGATGCGAGTCCCTTTGTGGAAATCTAGTTTGCTGCTGGAGGTAGTTTTAGTCCAACCAGCAGGAGGTGCTCGTTTTCTGACATGTACAATGTGGTTCCAAAACTTCGGACTGCGAAAAATAGTGACTTTTTAATGAAGCCTTAAACCGGCAACCGTAAAGAGGAGCATCCGTCTGATGAGGCATCAAACTGGCCTCCTGACCTTCTGTGGTCATGAATTCCCCACCTTAATTATTACTTTGATATCATTCATTGAGGTGGTAGCGGATACTGCCAGCTATATTGAGCCGGTCAGGATGGGCTATTTTCTGAAAATCTAGTTTGCTGCTTGTGGTAGTTTCAGTCTGGCCAGCAGGGGGTGAAATCACCTTCCTCAATCATGAATTTGACCTCATTTATAGGGGTGGTAGCGCAATCTGCCGGCCACTTTGAGCCTGGCAGGATACGCTACCCCTCCGTTAGATCAGAACAGCTTTCTTAAGTTGCCACAAGCAAGTCAATTGTTGAATGCAGTAGTCGGAGTCTGGTTGCTCACTGAAGCTAAGCAGGCTCAAGTTTGGTCAATATGTGGATGGGAGGCCCTTTGTGGAAATCTAGCTTGCTGCTGGAGGTAGTTTTAGTTCAACCAGCAGGGGGTGCTCGTTTTCTGACATGTACAATGTGGTTCCAAAACTTCGGACTGCGAAAAATAGTGACTTTTTAATGATGCTTTAAACCGGCAACCGTGAAGAGGAGCATCCGTCTGATGAGGCATCAAACTGGCCCCCTGACCTTCTGTGGTCATGAATTCCCCACCTTAATTATTACTTTGATATCTTTCATTGAGGTGGTAGCGGATACTGCCAGCTATATTGAGCCGGTCAGGATGGGCTATTTTCTGAAAATCTAGTTTGCTGCTTGTGGTGGTTTCAGTCTGACCAGCAGGGGGTGAAAACACCTTCCTCAATCATGAATTTGACCTCATTTATAGGGGTGGTAGCGCAATCTGCCGGCCACTTTGAGCCTGCAGGACACGCTACCCCTCCGTTAGATCAGAACAGCTTTCATAAGTTGCCACAAGCAAGTTCAATTGTTGAATGCAGTGGTCGGAGTCTGGTTGCTCACTGAAGCTAAGCAACCTCAAGCTTGGTCAATATGTGGATGGGAGGCCCTTTGTGGAAATCTAGCTTGCGGCTGGAGGTAGTTTTAGTCCAACCAGCAGGGGGTGCTCATTTTCTGACATGTACAATGTGGTTCCAAAACTTCGGACTGAGAAAAAGAGTGACTTTTTAATGAAGCCTTAAACCGGCAACCGTAAAGAGGAGCGTCCGTCTGATGAGGCATCAAACTGGCCTCCTGACCTTCTGTGGTCATGAATTCCCCACCTTAATTATGACTTTGATATCATTCATTGAGTTGGTAGCGCATACTGCCAGCTATATTGAGCCGGTCAGGATGCCCTATTTTCTGAAAATCTAGTTTGCTGCTTGTGGTAGTTTCAGTCTGGCCAGCAGGGGGTGTAATCACCTTCCTCAATCATGAATTTGACCTCGTTTATAGTGGTGGTAGCGCAATCTGCCGGCCACTTTGAGCCTGGCAGGATACGCTACCCCTCCGTTAGATCAGATCAGCTTTCTTAAGTTGTCCGAAGCAATTTCAATTGTTGAATGCGGTAGTCGGAGTCTGGTTGCTCACTGAAGCTAAGCAGGCTCAAGCTTGGTCAATATGTGGATGCGAGACCCTTTGTGGAAATCTAGTTTGCTGCTGGAGGTATTTTTAGTCCAACCAGCAAGGGGTGCTCGTTTTCTGACATGTACAATGTGGTTCCAAAACTTCAGACTGCGAAAAATAGCATCAAACTGGCCTCCTGACCTTCTGTGGTCATGAATTCCCCACCTTAATTATTACTTTGATATCATTCATTGAGGTGGTAGCGGATACTGCCAGCTATATTGAGCCGGTCAGGATGCGCTATTTTCTGAAAATCTAGTTTGCTGCTTGTGGTGGTTTCAGTCTAGCCAGCAGGGGGTGAAATCACCTTCCTCAATCATGAATTTGACCTCATTTATAGGGGTGGTAGCGCAATCTGCCGGCCACTTTGAGCCTGGCAGGACACGCTACCCCTCCGTTAGATCAGAACAGCTTTCTTAAGTTGCCACAAGCAAGTCAATTGTTGAATGCAGTAGTCGGAGTCTGGTTGCTCACTGAAGCTAAGCAGGCTCAAGTTTGGTCAATATGTGGATGGGAGGCCCTTTGTGGAAATCTAGCTTGCTGCTGGAGGTAGTTTTAGTTCAACCAGCAGGGGGTGCTCGT
Source organism: Garra rufa (assembly GCF_049309525.1). Classification (NCBI taxonomy): domain Eukaryota; kingdom Metazoa; phylum Chordata; class Actinopteri; order Cypriniformes; family Cyprinidae; genus Garra; species Garra rufa. The sequence goes on along the minus strand of NC_133367.1, from coordinate 17,458,109 downwards.
TTTCTGACATGTACAATGTGGTTCCAAAACTTCGGACTGCGAAAAATAGTGACTTTTTAATGATGCTTTAAACCGGCAACCGTGAAGAGGAGCATCCGTCTGATGAGGCATCAAACTGGCCCCCTGACCTTCTGTGGTCATGAATTCCCCACCTTAATTATTACTTTGATATCTTTCATTGAGGTGGTAGCGGATACTGCCAGCTATATTGAGCCGGTCAGGATGGGCTATTTTCTGAAAATCTAGTTTGCTGCTTGTGGTAGTTTCAGTCTGGCCAGCAGGGGGTGTAATCGACTTCCTCAATCATGAATTTGACCTCATTTATAGGGGTGGTAGCGCAATCTGCCGGCCACTTTGAGCCTGGCAGGACACGCTACCCCTCCGTTAGATCAGATCAGCTTTCTTAATTTGTCCCAAGCAAGTTCAATTGTTGAATGCAGTAGTCAGATTCTGGTTGCTCACTGAAGCTAAGCAGGCTCAAGCTTGGTCAATATGTGGATGAAAGACCATTTGTAGAAATCTAGTTTGCTGCTGGAGGTAGTTTTAGTCCAACCAGCAAGGGGTGCTCGTTTTCTGACATGTACAATGTGGTTCCAAAACTTCGGACTGCGAAAAATAGTGACTTTTTAATGAAGCCTTAAACCGGCAACCGTAAAGAGGAGCATCCGTCTGATGAGGCATCAAACTGGCCTCCTGACCTTCTGTGGTCATGAATTCCCCACCTTAATTATTACTTTGATATCATTCATTGAGGTGGTAGCGGATACTGCCAGCTATATTGAGCCGGTCAGGATGGGCTATTTTCTGAAAATCTAGTTTGCTGCTTGTGGTAGTTTCAGTCTGGCCAGCAGGGGGTGAAATCACCTTCCTCAATCATGAATTTGACCTCATTTATAGGGGTGGTAGCGCAATCTGCCGGCCACTTTGAGCCTGGCAGGACACGCTACCCCTCCGTTAGATCAGAACAGCTTTCTTAAGTTGCCATAAGCAAGTTCAATTGTTGAATGCAGTAGTCGGAGTCTGGTTGCTCACTGAAGCTAAGCAACCTCAAGCTTGGTCAATATGTGGATGGGAGGCCCTTTGTGGAAATCTAGCTTGCGGCTGGAGGTAGTTTTAGTCCAACCAGCAGGGGGTGCTCATTTTCTGACATGTACAATGTGGTTCCAAAACTTGGGACTGAGAAAAAGAGTGACTTTTTAATGAAGCCTTAAACCGGCAACCGTAAAGAGGAGCGTCCGTCTGATGAGGCATCAAACTGGCCTCCTGACCTTCTGTGGTCATGAATTCCCCACCTTAATTATGACTTTGATATCATTCATTGAGTTGGTAGCGCATACTGCCAGCTATATTGAGCCGGTCAGGATGCCCTATTTTCTGAAAATCTAGTTTGCTGCTTGTGGTAGTTTCAGTCTGGCCAGCAGGGGGTGTAATCACCTTCCTCAATCATGAATTTGACCTCGTTTATAGTGGTGGTAGCGCAATCTGCCGGCCACTTTGAGCCTGGCAGGACACGCTACCCCTCCGTTAGATCAGATCAGCTTTCTTAAGTTGTCCGAAGCAATTTCAATTGTTGAATGCGGTAGTCGGAGTCTGGTTGCTCACTGAAGCTAAGCAGGCTCAAGCTTGGTCAATATGTGGATGCGAGACCCTTTGTGGAAATCTAGTTTGCTGCTGGAGGTATTTTTAGTCCAACCAGCAAGGGGTGCTCGTTTTCTGACATGTACAATGTGGTTCCAAAACTTCAGACTGCGAAAAATAGCATCAAACTGGCCTCCTGACCTTCTGTGGTCATGAATTCCCCACCTTAATTATTACTTTGATATCATTCATTGAGGTGGTAGCGGATACTGCCAGCTATATTGAGCCGGTCAGGATGCGCTATTTTCTGAAAATCTAGTTTGCTGCTTGTGGTGGTTTCAGTCTAGCCAGCAGGGGGTGAAATCACCTTCCTCAATCATGAATTTGACCTCATTTATAGGGGTGGTAGCGCAATCTGCCGGCCACTTTGAGCCTGGCAGGACACGCTACCCCTCCGTTAGATCAGAACAGCTTTCTTAAGTTGCCACAAGCAAGTCAATTGTTGAATGCAGTAGTCGGAGTCTGGTTGCTCACTGAAGCTAAGCAGGCTCAAGTTTGGTCAATATGTGGATGGGAGGCCCTTTGTGGAAATCTAGCTTGCTGCTGGAGGTAGTTTTAGTTCAACCAGCAGGGGGTGCTCGTTTTCTGACATGTACAATGTGGTTCCAAAACTTCGGACTGCGAAAAATAGTGACTTTTTAATGATGGTTTAAACCGGCAACCGTGAAGAGGAGCATCCGTCTGATGAGGCATCAAATTGGCCCCCTGACCTTCTGTGGTCATGAATTCCCCACCTTAATTATTACTTTGATATCTTTCATTGAGGTGGTAGCGGATACTGCCAGCTATATTGAGCCGGTCAGGATGGGCTATTTTCTGAAAATCTAGTTTGCTGCTTGTGGTGGTTTCAGTCTAGCCAGCAGGGGGTGAAATCACCTTCCTCAATCATGAATTTGACCTCATTTATAGGGGTGGTAGCGCAATCTGCCGGCCACTTTGAGCCTGGCAGGACACGCTACCCCTCCGTTAGATCAGAACAGCTTTCTTAAGTTGCCATAAGCAAGTTCAATTGTTGAATGCAGTAGTCGGAGTCTGGTTGCTCACTGAAGCTAAGCAACCTCAAGCTTGGTCAATATGTGGATGGGAGGCCCTTTGTGGAAATCTAGCTTGCGGCTGGAGGTAGTTTTAGTCCAACCAGCAGGGGGTGCTCATTTTCTGACATGTACAATGTGGTTCCAAAACTTCGGACTGAGAAAAAGAGTGACTTTTTAATGAAGCCTTAAACCGGCAACCGTAAAGAGGAGCGTCCGTCTGATGAGGCATCAAACTGGCCTCCTGACCTTCTGTGGTCATGAATTCCCCACCTTAATTATGACTTTGATATCATTCATTGAGTTGGTAGCGCATACTGCCAGCTATATTGAGCCGGTCAGGATGCCCTATTTTCTGAAAATCTAGTTTGCTGCTTGTGGTAGTTTCAGTCTGGCCAGCAGGGGGTGTAATCACCTTCCTCAATCATGAATTTGACCTCGTTTATAGTGGTGGTAGCGCAATCTGCCGGCCACTTTGAGCCTGGCAGGATACGCTACCCCTCCGTTAGATCAGATCAGCTTTCTTAAGTTGTCCGAAGCAATTTCAATTGTTGAATGCGGTAGTCGGAGTCTGGTTGCTCACTGAAGCTAAGCAGGCTCAAGCTTGGTCAATATGTGGATGCGAGACCCTTTGTGGAAATCTAGTTTGCTGCTGGAGGTATTTTTAGTCCAACCAGCAAGGGGTGCTCGTTTTCTGACATGTACAATGTGGTTCCAAAACTTCAGACTGCGAAAAATAGCATCAAACTGGCCTCCTGACCTTCTGTGGTCATGAATTCCCCACCTTAATTATTACTTTGATATCATTCATTGAGGTGGTAGCGGATACTGCCAGCTATATTGAGCCGGTCAGGATGCGCTATTTTCTGAAAATCTAGTTTGCTGCTTGTGGTGGTTTCAGTCTAGCCAGCAGGGGGTGAAATCACCTTCCTCAATCATGAATTTGACCTCATTTATAGGGGTGGTAGCGCAATCTGCCGGCCACTTTGAGCCTGGCAGGACACGCTACCCCTCCGTTAGATCAGAACAGCTTTCTTAAGTTGCCACAAGCAAGTCAATTGTTGAATGCAGTAGTCGGAGTCTGGTTGCTCACTGAAGCTAAGCAGGCTCAAGTTTGGTCAATATGTGGATGGGAGGCCCTTTGTGGAAATCTAGCTTTCTGCTGGAGGTAGTTTTAGTTCAACCAGCAGGGGGTGCTCGTTTTCTGACATGTACAATGTGGTTCCAAAACTTCGGACTGCGAAAAATAGTGACTTTTTAATGATGCTTTAAACCGGCAGCCGTGAAGAGGAGCATCCGTCTGATGAGGCATCAAACTGGCCCCCTGACCTTCTGTGGTCATGAATTCCCCACCTTAATTATTACTTTGATATCTTTCATTGAGGTGGTAGCGGATACTGCCAGCTATATTGAGCCGGTCAGGATGGGCTATTTTCTGAAAATCTAGTTTGCTGCTTGTGGTGGTTTAAGTCTGACCAGCAGGGGGTGAAAACACCTTCCTCAATCATGAATTTGACCTCATTTATAGGGGTGGTAGCGCAATCTGCCGGCCACTTTGAGCCTGCAGGACACGCTACCCCTCCGTTAGATCAGAACAGCTTTCATAAGTTGCCACAAGCAAGTTCAATTGTTGAATGCAGTAGTCGGAGTCTGGTTGCTCACTGAAGCTAAGCAACCTCAAGCTTGGTCAATATGTGGATGGCAGGCCCTTTGTGGAAATCTAGCTTGCGGCTGGAGGTAGTTTTAGTCCAACCAGCAGGGGGTGCTCATTTTCTGACATGTACAATGTGGTTCCAAAACTTCGGACTGAGAAAAAGAGTGACTTTTTAATGAAGCCTTAAACCGGCAACCGTAAAGAGGAGCGTCCGTCTGATGAGGCATCAAACTGGCCTCCTGACCTTCTGTGGTCATGAATTCCCCACCTTAATTATGACTTTGATATCATTCATTGAGTTGGTAGCGCATACTGCCAGCTATATTGAGCCGGTCAGGATGCCCTATTTTCTGAAAATCTAGTTTGCTGCTTGTGGTAGTTTCAGTCTGGCCAGCAGGGGGTGTAATCACCTTCCTCAATCATGAATTTGACCACGTTTATAGTGGTGGTAGCGCAATCTGCCGGCCACTTTGAGCCTGGCAGGATACGCTACCCCTCCGTTAGATCAGATCAGCTTTCTTAAGTTGTCCGAAGCAATTTCAATTGTTGAATGCGGTAGTCGGAGTCTGGTTGCTCACTGAAGCTAAGCAGGCTCAAGCTTGGTCAATATGTGGATGCGAGACCCTTTGTGGAAATCTAGTTTGCTGCTGGAGGTATTTTTAGTCCAACCAGCAAGGGGTGCTCGTTTTCTGACATGTACAATGTGGTTCCAAAACTTCGGACTGCGAAAAATAGTGACTTTTTAATGATGCTTTAAACCGGCAGCCGTGAAGAGGAGCATCCGTCTGATGAGGCATCAAACTGGCCCCCTGACCTTCTGTGGTCATGAATTCCCCACCTTAATTATTACTTTGATATCTTTCATTGAGGTGGTAGCGGATACTGCCAGCTATATTGAGCCGGTCAGGATGGGCTATTTTCTGAAAATCTAGTTTGCTGCTTGTGGTGGTTTAAGTCTGACCAGCAGGGGGTGAAAACACCTTCCTCAATCATGAATTTGACCTCATTTATAGGGGTGGTAGCGCAATCTGCCGGCCACTTTGAGCCTGCAGGACACGCTACCCCTCCGTTAGATCAGAACAGCTTTCATAAGTTGCCACAAGCAAGTTCAATTGTTGAATGCAGTAGTCGGAGTCTGGTTGCTCACTGAAGCTAAGCAACCTCAAGCTTGGTCAATATGTGGATGGCAGGCCCTTTGTGGAAATCTAGCTTGCGGCTGGAGGTAGTTTTAGTCCAACCAGCAGGGGGTGCTCATTTTCTGACATGTACAATGTGGTTCCAAAACTTCGGACTGAGAAAAAGAGTGACTTTTTAATGAAGCCTTAAACCGGCAACCGTAAAGAGGAGCGTCCGTCTGATGAGGCATCAAACTGGCCTCCTGACCTTCTGTGGTCATGAATTCCCCACCTTAATTATGACTTTGATATCATTCATTGAGTTGGTAGCGCATACTGCCAGCTATATTGAGCCGGTCAGGATGCCCTATTTTCTGAAAATCTAGTTTGCTGCTTGTGGTAGTTTCAGTCTGGCCAGCAGGGGGTGTAATCACCTTCCTCAATCATGAATTTGACCACGTTTATAGTGGTGGTAGCGCAATCTGCCGGCCACTTTGAGCCTGGCAGGATACGCTACCCCTCCGTTAGATCAGATCAGCTTTCTTAAGTTGTCCGAAGCAATTTCAATTGTTGAATGCGGTAGTCGGAGTCTGGTTGCTCACTGAAGCTAAGCAGGCTCAAGCTTGGTCAATATGTGGATGCGAGACCCTTTGTGGAAATCTAGTTTGCTGCTGGAGGTATTTTTAGTCCAACCAGCAAGGGGTGCTCGTTTTCTGACATGTACAATGTGGTTCCAAAACTTCAGACTGCGAAAAATAGCATCAAACTGGCCTCCTGACCTTCTGTGGTCATGAATTCCCCACCTTAATTATTACTTTGATATCATTCATTGAGGTGGTAGCGGATACTGCCAGCTATATTTAGCCGGTCAGGATGGGCTATTTTCTGAAAATCTAGTTTGCTGCTTTTGGTAGTTTCAGTCTGGCCAGCAGGGGGTGTAATCACCTTCCTCAGTCATGAATTTGACCTCATTTATAGGGGTGGTAGCGCAATCTGCCGGCCACTTTGAGCCTGGCAGGATACGCTACCCCTCCGTTAGATCAGATCAGCTTTCTTAAGTTGCCCCAAGCAAGATGAATGCAGTAGTCAGAGTCTGGTTGCTCACTAAAGCTAATCAGGCTCAAGCTTGGTCAATATGTGGATGGGAGACCCTTTGTGGAAATCTAGTTTGCTGCTGGAGGTAGTTTTAGTCCAACCAGCAGGGGGTGCTCGTTTTCTGACATGTACAATGTGGTTCCAAAACTTCGGAGTGCGAAAAATAGTGACTTTTTAATGAAGCCTTAAACCGGCAACCGTAAAGAGGAGCATCCGTCTGATGAGGCATGAAACTGACCTCCTGACCTTCTGTGGTCATGAATTCCTCACCTTAATTATGACTTTGATATCATTCATTGAGGTGGTAGTTCATACTGCCAGCTATATTGAGCCGGTCAGGATGCCCTATTTTCAGAAAATCTAGTTTGCTGCTTGTGGTAGATTCAGTCTGGCCAGCAGGGGGTGAAATCACCTTCCTCAGTCATGAATTTGACCTCATTTATAGGGGTGGTAGCGCAATCTGCCGGCCACTTTGAGCCTGGCAAGATACGCTACCCCTCCGTTAGATCAGATCAGCTTTCTTAAGTTGCCCCAAGCAAGTTCAATTGTTGAATGTAGTAGTCAGATTCTGGTTGCTCACTGAAGCTAATCAGGCTCAAGCTTGGTCAATATGTGGATGGGAGGCCCTTTGTGGAAATCTAGTTTGCTGCTGGAGGTAGTTTTAGTCCAACCAGCAGGGGGTGCTCGGTTTCTGACATGTACAATGTGGTTCCAAAACTTCGGACTGCGATAAATAGTGACTTTTTAATGAAGCCTTAAACCGGCAACCGTAAAGAGGAGCATCCGTCTGATGAGGCATCAAACTGGCCTCCTGACCTTCTGTGGTCATGAATTCCTCACCTTAATTATGACTTTGATATCATTCATTGAGGTGGTAGCGCATACTGCCAGCTATATTGAGGTCAGCTATCACTGACGGTAAACAACGGCTGTGTGAAGTATATACGGCTCAACGTGAAATCACGCACCTGATGGCATTTACCGCTGATTACAGAACCGGCTTTACTGACAAAACGCGCAAGCATGATCGGCCGATTCGTATCGGTGCATCCCTAGTGGTAGCGCATACTGCCAGCTATATTGAGCCGGTCAGGATGCCCTATTTTCTGAAAATCTAGTTGCCTTGGAATTATAAGGTTCTATCTGACATTTTTGTCAAAATTTAGTTATTCACATATTCTTATTCTGTGACAACTTATTTACATTATGTGATGGTTTTTTAAAAGTTGTGTACATTTTAGGACTTTTTATTTAGAAAAGAAAAAGGTTCTATCTACAAAGTCGAACTGTAACTTGGTTCTATAAGGTTCTATCTGTGAGCCAATTAGCACTTCGAATGCAAACAAGAGGACCAATCAGAATCAACTTTCTTTGTCATGTCGCCCGGACTGCTCCATAACAGCAGGAAATAATACACGTAAAACAACAGTAATTACACGTCTGTAGAATTAATAAGTGCAATTCACATTTATTCCTCAAAGTGGCACTGTTTAAAACATAATGATGGCCTGATTTTTTTACTCATAATTACCGCTACTACCGTCATTATATTACCGGCATAAAACAAATAATATTATCTGCAACTGGCTTGAATGGCTTTACTGCAGAGCAAATGCATAATGTAAAGTACATAATGAAATATAAGTGTCACTACTATATCACCACTATAATCATAAAATTAACATCTGCTCTGGACAAAATATTCAGCACTGCTTTTTATGCCTAACTTAAGAAAAAAATATTTGTCCTAAAATATAAAATAAATGTGATAAAGAAAGCATTAAACTGACCTTTCTCATACATGTTGACACATTGTTACAACAGTAATTTATGTTTTAAAACAAATTGTAAGGAAACTACTTTTATTTCTTGAAAATTGTTGCTTTAATTAATGTTTTGCGAGATAGAACCTAATAATTCCAAGCAGAAAACAACTTTTTAGAATTAGAAGGTTCTATCTGCATTTGACCCTGTTCCCAAAATCCCCATTTAAAAATTTGAGAGGATTTTGATATTGTACATTTAGAATACATTTAGGGTCTCTGTCATTCTCATGTAGGAAAGAGACTTGTTCTCCATATCGTTTTTGCTATATAGAATGCAAAAACTTTGAAGCTCAATATCCCAAAAACCACTCGGAACGCAGATAGAACCTTATAGTTCTGAGGTGACGATATATAGAATCTATGGTTTATGACACCTTAATATACTAATACAGTTACGAAATATGAAAAATAAAACAGAAATAAGACACTTACCACAGTTGTGAATCGTTCTTCTTGCTGCTCCCCAATGTCGACCGCCGAAGATGATCCCGCCTCTTTAGATTTGAAATTTACCAGAATGCAGTGCGGTTTACAGCAATATGCTGTATTATTAGAAATACAACCCGCTGCTGTAAAATATTGCTGTAAATTTTACAGCAATTCGTTACAGTGAGGGTTAATGTAAGTGATTGATGGTTGTTCAAATCTAAGCAATTGCACATATTGCTATAAACTTGGGACTTCATATTTTCATTCCTTTAAACCCATTCTTTCCTCACTTTCTCTTTCTGCAACCTGGGTGAATGCGTGTGTTTATGTGTTAGACTAGTTTGTATGTTTTAGGTTTATCCAATAAAATCGTATTTTTATTAGAAAAGATAAGGATCTTGTGTTTCCTGCTTACAAGTTAATGTCTTAAACGGTCGATCTTGATACTGTGCTGATATACGGTGTTAACACTATATTCTGGATATCCATTGCAGAGTTATGTTGTACGGCTAGTTCCATGAATCGCGAGTCGACTCTGAACAGCCGTAAAACAGCGAATTCCCTATTGAATCATATTCGAATCCCTTTGAGCTAAATATTAAATGTAATAACCCTACAATGCTAATGTTTTCACAACGCTTATAAATTGCCACGTATTGCTCAATAATTAGGTGTTAACAGACTTGCAAACCACACGATATAAATCTCTTTACAGCATTCATTGTATTTGTGCTAAACAATATTTAAATGTAAAAACAAAATAAACTAAAAACCACTTAACAAGAACTCAATTTAAAATTGAACCCAGTAAGACCCTATTTGCTGTTTTGAGGCTGTAAATTTATTTCTGAATTTGCGTATTTGTCTAATATATATTAATGCTTTGTATACATGTATTCTTTTAATTAGTGTTTATTTTGTAAACAGAGAGAGAGAGAGAGAGAGAGAGAGAGAGAGAGAGAGAGAGAGAGAGAGAGAGAATGAAGTAGAATAGATGGGCAATTATATATATATATATAAAAAAAAATTAAATGTATTCAGTAACCAATTTATTTTTTCATTTTGTCAGATCTGCTCCTACCACAGCAATTCACACAAGAATTTATCAATGAAGGCTGGGATATTTTCATCAGTCTACAAGTGAAGAGAAAGTGTGTGAACACCGAGAACATGAGTGAACATGAAAAACTAGTAAAAAAAAGTAATTAATTTAGATTTAATTTTAATATTAAGTACTCATAATTACATTATATTACACTTTGGAAAAAAAGGTGCTTCACGCTGCCATAGAATAACTTTTTTTTTGTATAAATGGGGATTATAAAGAACCTTTAACATCTGAAGAACCTTTCTGTTGTTTCACAAAAGGTTATTTGTGGTGAAAGATGGTTCTTTAATTCAGAATATATAAAGGTAAGAAAGCATGGCTGTAAAGAACCTTTTAAAGCACCTATATTTTTTATATATATATTTTGATTGGTTTATTTTAAAAATAGTTAATTATCTTAATCTGATATTTCAATTATTTGGTTTTCATCCAGTAAAAAATGTTAAATTACATTTAAAAAGGGAAAACCATGTCATTCCAATGCTAATGCTAATTGTAATAAATTGTTCATTTAAAATCAGTTAATAAAATAAAAAAAAGATGTCAAATCAGTTTATGTCAAAATTATGCACTTGTTTTGTCTTTCATTTTGGTTAATTTTATGGTAGATGTAGTCATAGTTGATTAGAAAATATCAGTTCCACTGTGGGTGGTGTTATTAGGCTACTTTTTGGTCTTATGGTCAGTTGTCCTCAGTGTCATAAGATGGATCTCAAAATCATTGTCATTGTTGGAAAAGGTTCAAATACACAAAAATGCTGGAAAACCAAATAAATTGTGGGACCTGAAGGATTTTTCTAAAGAACAGCAGGCAGTGTAACTGTTCAGGACAAACAAGGGCTCATCGACAATCACTAAACAAACAAACAAACAAACAAAAACACAGCTGTGGATTATTCAGGTAACAACACAGTTTTAAGAATCAAGGGATGTAAACTTTTAAACGGAGCCATTTTTATAAATTCAACTTATTTTCTTTTGTGGACTACATGTAAACATCTTTAATGTGAAATTATTCAAGTCAGTACTACATAAGCATACATTTTGTATGATCCCTCTTATTTTGGTAAAATAATTAACATTTAGCAGATTCTGAAAGGGGGATGTAAAATATTGACCTCAACTGTACAAGATCTGTGCTATTGATCCTGTAAGGCTATTTTTTTTAGAAGTCTCACTATCAACAGCTGCTGAAAAGCATGTCAAAAGTTCTTGTTTTTACCTCCTGATAACTGTCTAAAATCAAATGGGACAAAATATACCATTACCACACAGAATTGTGGAGAGTCTCTGTCTGTCTACAAGTAACAAACTATTTAAGAGACATCTCAACATACATTTCAACCTTGACTTGTTCTAGACAGTTGATATTCACACAGGCGTCTATTTCACACCACATGCAGGGCCAGATTAACACTTTGTTGTACCCTGGGCAACAATATTCAAGGGCCCCATCATCACGACCCCAGGATCACCATAATATGGTCATATATAGAATATTTTACTGTAATATACAGTAAATATACTCAATACTTCAAATCCTAACTGTCATCATATTTTGATTTACAAATATTTAAATGCTCATAGAACTACAAATGCACTACTATGTCCCCTATCAAAGTCATTCACTCACATATGATGCTATGAAAACAAAACACATCAGCATCTGTACAGTATAATCTGGTAAAATTGACCCACTACATTGAGAGGGAGGGAAGTATCCTCCATTTTCACAAAAAATGAATAGATAAGCAACCACTTTCAAACCATTTGCCAGTAGCCAACGTTACTTTTTTTCCCGGTACTTTAGCCTACTTTGTGTTAAAACGAAAACATTTATTTCAGTGAAAAATAAGTCCAAAACTCTCTATTTTAACATTTTGAACAATCTTTTGCTTTTTTTTTTTTTTTTGCCTTTTTTTTTTTTTGAAATTCTTATGTGTTTTAATTTTTCTGATAATCAAATGAAATCATAAACATTTATTTATTTTTAATCAAATGAAAAATAAGCCCTTTTAATTTTTGGCAAACAAACAGAGGTTTACTGTTAAAATCAATACATGGAAGAAAAATTATATTCAGTTTAAAACGTTTAAATAATAATTGTAGTATTTTTTTCTACAATTAAGTGGTTAATCTTGTTGTAATATTTATTTTTTATCATATATTGTTTTATGTAAATTATTTAAATAGGAATATATAAACACCTACATTATACTGTACAAAAGGAATACAAGACTAATATTGTTGTTACATGTTGAACCGTACTTTTATTTTGACAGGTTGCCGTGAAGTTTCTGTGTGTACAGTATGATATGATGCTAGTTTTCTTAAATGAAACGGTAAAAGTGACACTCACAGCAGTTTTGGAGATTGAGTTTATCTGTTCATGTGAGGTGCAAATGCAAAAAATTACCGTGAGCGTCACGCTTGCTTCAGTATGCGCGTAGTAAAAAAAACGCGTCTCCACCATTCATATTAAAACGGTCTTTTTGCATTTAAGTTTTCACAGACACTAGTCCATATCGCGATTTGAATTAAGTGACAGACCAACTTTTGATTTATTAATCCAAAAATCGACGAATTCCGTGGTATTCCGCGCTATAGTAAATTCCGTTTTTATGAATGGAGCGCGCGATCCAGTCCGTGTTTTCGCGGAGGAGACATTGTAAACGCGCGACTACGTAGAGACAGAAATGACATGCCTTCGTGTAAATAAGATAAATAACATAAGGCTATTTATTTTGCTCGTGCCCTTGCTGTCCTGGGCCCTTTAGATGTCGTGGGCCCCTGGGCAATTGCCCAGTTGCCCGTATGGTTAATCAGGGCTTCAAACCAATGGCTAAAACATTAGCTCATATAGTGCTCAAACTAGTCTGAACTAATTACTGTAGCATTCCACTGCATCCACAAACGTAGGCTATAAAATCGTATTAAAAAAAAACATACCGACTCAGCGCGCAATCTTTCTTTTTGTTTGGAATGCTGTATTGATGACCTACTGGACTGACGCCGTAATTTGGCGCGCTTTTGAAAATACCGCCTCGCGAGTCGCGATGACGTCACTGCCGTCGGCACGCTCACGAGTCGTCTGAGGTGAGTTTTTTGGTCTTCTACATATGTTTTCATCAATTATAGCGCTATTTGCGCGTCTTTTCTGGCGTCTGTAAGAAAATGCATATATAAACTATATAAGTTGTATGTCGTACAATAATTACAATTTGTGTACTATCCTCCCAAAATACCAACTGCAGAAAGCGTCAAAATGTCACTTACAGCGTTAATGCAAGTTCTGATTAACTGTTAATTCAAAAATTGTTAATAATGTTTTTGTTTGTTAAAATCTGAGGGTTCAGTCAAAATCATTGAAATCTATAGTTTTTTAGTACCGATTATGTTAGAACATTGTGTAGTTGAACGAAAATATCTAATAGGCCAAGTTCTCCCTACAAAAACATGGGATTTGTCTATTAACCTACATAAGACAGTTGGTTTGCAAAATAGATGAAAATTAAACTTGTTATGCTGGCTTATTGATGTTGTTGTCATGGTGAACAATATTTGAACTTTTTGACTGGAATGCATTTAGCGCAGCGGACGCCAATGTGAGGAACTAATGTTAAATTCAATATGATGTTTAAGACCAAATTAGTTTTTAATGTGTACATAATGATTATTTGTGATACTTTTACAGTCGACTGGGATTTGCAACTGTAAAATCACAAACAGTGTTGCATCAATTTTATTGCTGTATTTATTTTTAGACATTAGACATTTACCTACATTTAAAAAAAAAAATGTCTTTTACTTTTAGTTTTGGTTTGACCACATAAATCATACCTGGAAAGTTCTAACAACGCTATTTCTGACCTGAAACTCCTGAGGTGATTTTACCTGATTTTGACATTAAAAATAAACGACCAGAAAAATCAGCGTCAATAAAGAAGATGATTGTATTGCATTTAGTACTTACATATAAAGCCATACAATGAAAAACACATCAAAACACTCCAGGATAATTACAGTCTTTCACAACAACATCAGGTTTAATATTCAGTTGCATATAATTAATATTCAAAAGCAGCAGAAATAATAAAATAAACATAAAAATGACCTCTTAGCACCTCTGACTAACAAAGTTCCCTTTCTATGGGTGAAAATCGCAAGTTTACTACAGATGCACCATTATATTACACAAACAGACACGCAGGAAATGGTCCCCGTTTCTGGACTCTAGTAAGCGTAGTGTTGTTGACAGAGTTTTACTCTGGTGAAGGTTATTTTTCACAACCGCCGTAGTGCAGAGGTGCCCAAACTCGTGACAGGCGTTCACTGCAGGAGTTCCTCCCAGGAAATGGGTTTGGAAAAGACCTCACGCTCCAGCCAGAGGTCGTAGTTCATTTGGAAGTCTTCCGGAAGGTCGATCCGCTGTCCCAGCACACTTTGCAGGCAGTTGTCCACAGGGAGGAATTCAGGGTTGCTCTGGTTCTTATCGTAGCGTCGGCTGTTAAACCGTTCAATGTTGGCACGTAGGGCACATTCTTCTGCTTGGAAATCCCACGGGCGAGCATCCAGGTCTGCTGTCAAATACGGGACTTGTTTAATTCTGACACTCAGGTTTAATAAATGATGCATTAAATCATTAACTGAAGACCTCAGAACATTCAAGTCCAGATTCTTCAGTTACTCACCGTTTCCGTAAGCCCAGTCGTCGTTGAGGCGATGACGCACTTTCTGATATATCGCTGACATGGTTTTCATGTTGCTCTTCCTCCACTGTCTTCCCAAATACTTTGTCTGGACTTTGAGCAGTTTGAGCACATAAAGCTGCATCATGGCCTGCTTGACCTTCAGCGCCCTCTTCAGGATTGGAGCTGATTTAAACACCACCAACATCTAAAAAACAGCAAAATTTGGATGATCTCTCCAAGTACAATACAATAGTTCTCAGTCTACACTGACAGCTCTACAATGGATTTGTGCATGTAGTGTCTCACCATGGTCCTGGAGTGCTTCCATTTGGTGAGTTTATTAAGGATGCGCAACAGATTAATACAGGAGAACAAGTTCCTCCAGCAGAACTGATTATTATCACCAGCTTCCTGTAATCAAAAGCATCAAAACAGCTCAAAGACTCGCTCTGATGAGCATTAGACACATTCAGTTGTGTATTTTTCTCACCAGACTCTCAGCAGTGAGCTCTGGAAGCTCATGAATGACGCAGTGCGGGAAATCCAGAGCTGAGATACTGCCAAAGAGATTTGATAGATGTCATCACCCAGAATGCAAGAAGAAGTGCTATCTTGATGTTTCAGGTCATTTTGAGCAATGGAAATGTTTTGTGAGTCTGAACTGACTAGAGATTGATTTGAAGGTTCACCTGTTTTTAGCCGTGATGTAGGACATGATGTTCTGGTTGAAGAACTTCAGGATCAGCGGGATACAGTTGGCAAACACCAGATGCTGCGCCATGTACTCAAACTGCAGCAGAGAACTTGTATTTTACTATTGACACTAGTCAAAAATATCCTCACTAAAATGGTGCAAGCTGGACCTTACTATTTAAAGACTTCTAAATGCCTCAAATCACATTTTGTAAAATATAACTGGTTTCCGTGAGAATTAGATGTAGGGTATGGTTAGGGTACAACAAATATCTGGACAAGTTCCTCATAAATAGCTTCAAAGGTGTGCGTTTATATACCTGATAGACATGGTTGAGTTTGAAGTGTTTCAGCAGCAGCAGCAGTATGGCTGAAATGGCTTTAACAATGATTTCTTTATGGCGATTCACATCTACGCCCAACTTCATACTCTGAAGAACCGTAGTGCTGGAGAGAGATAACAGACAGACAGTCAAACTATGCATGATTAAGGTAAATAAAGTCTTCCGATTTCACCTGACCAACTTTCCCACCTAAAAGAAATCAGTTGTAGCCAACATGGTGGTTCCTAAAGAACCAATTTCCCCTCCCTTGGGACGTTTTTCTGCTCTCAAAGTTGCTATGCAAAGCTATGCATAATACAGATTAAGTCAAAAGTTTACATACAACTTGCAGAATTTGCAAAATGTTAATCATTTTACTAAAATAGGAGGGATCAAACAAAATGCTGTTTTTTTTATTTAGTACTGACCTGAATAATTGCTTCATCAGTCCCTTGTTTCTCCTGAACAGTTAAACTGCACGCTTTTCTTCTGAAAGATCCTTGAGGTCCCATAAATTCATTGTTTTTTTTCCCCAGCATTTTTGCGTATTTGAACCCTTTCCAACTTAATTTAAACTGAGGCTGACTGAGGGACTCATATGCAACTACTACAGAAGGTTCAAAATCTCACTGATGCTTCAGAAGGAAAAACGATGCATTAAGAGCCAGGGGTGTAAACTTTTGAACAGACTGAAGATGTGTACATTTGTCTTATTTTGCCTTAATATCAAATTGATTTACAACTGCCCTTCAGAAGCTACAGAAGATACTTGTTTCCCAGAAGACAAAGTAAGTGTTTCCTTCTGAAGCATCAGTGAGCCTTTGAACCTTCTGCAATAGTTGCATATGAGTTGTCCTCAGTGTGAAAAGATGGATCTCAAAAATCATACAGTCATTGGAAAGGGTTCAAATACACAAAAATGCTGAAAAACCAAAGAATTTGTGGGACCTGAAGGATTTTTCAGAACAGTGGCCAGTTTCAACTGTTCTGGACAAACAAGGGACTCATGAACAACTATCACTAAACAAAAAGACAAAAACAAACATGGATCATTCAGGTAACAACACAGTGTTAAGAATCCAGTGTATGTAAACTTTTGCACAGGGTCATTTTCATAAATTAAAGATTTTTTTTTTTATGTGGATTATATGTAAATGCCTTTTATATTCAAAATACTAATAAACTTTACAATATCATCTCAATGATACTAAAATTGCACCGATTGTATAAAAGAAACATTTGACCAATTACCAGTATTCCAAATAGAATGTAATGAATATTTATAACTCAGGAGATATTTTTACAGCATTTGATGACATGAGCTCACTGTTGCCATGGTAACCCAGTTGACTGGTGAGGGGAGTTTCACAAATTCAGCTTCAAACACAGACTCAAGTTGTCAAGAGTCAGTTGACTCAATCAGATCATTAGCTTGCAAGTTCCACTCAAGAATCAATCTGTCTGACTGACGGAAAGCACGACTACATCTGCAACCGTGCTGTTTAACAGTGTCTTACGGCATTTCCTCGGGCAGCACATCAGCCAGAATGTTGATGGAGTCGGTCTTAGCTTTAGATGTGGGAGCAGCTGCCAAGAGGATCTTCAGCAGAGCAATCTGAATACACATACACAGCCTGTCAGTATGAGAGCAGCACAAATGCAATGGGACTAGTGTGCAAGTGACGGTTTCTCACCATATATTGTGGTAAACTGGGTAAAATACCCTGGTATAAGAGCTCTGTGGCACACAACTCAAGCTCTTCCTCACCCTTAACACACAAACACAGAGAGAGTGTGTTAAGCTCATCATCAGGCATCATAATACAAGCTCTATCAGTGTAGAGTAACTCACGCCGGACAGTGGGGTCTTGTGATACTCCTCTTCTTTAGAGATCTGGACCTCAGCTATGGACACATACTTGTGCTGAAATGAACACACAAAGCAAATGTTAACACAACAGCCACTAATGCATTTTATTGGAGCAATACACCACAATACACCAGAGTTCTAGTGATTTTACTAGGCCTGCCCTCTAATAGTCGACTAACCGTTAGTCGACGAGAAGAGCCTTGGTCGAACTAAATTTTAATAGTCGCTTAGTCGTTAACGGCTGGTCTATGTGGTAATATAGTACATCGGGCAGGACACCTATCTTTCATCGACCTAAAATATGGCTTTTCATCTGAAAGCTGTATGTAGTAGCCACTTTACATGGCAGCTCAATCTAATGTTAACCTGTCTGTGCAGAATGTTGAAGCTGAACAGTAGCGTACTCACTGTATGACAGATGAAGGCACTGGTGTGGTCACTTGCTCTTAAAATACTCCATTTTTGCTCATACAGATAAAAGCAATACATTTTTGAATATGTAAAGACTCTACGCTTATTTGTGTGCGCTCATTAACAATGAAACATTGCGCTTTTGTAAAATAATGAAAGCAAACAGGATGCGCTTTCTGGCGTCTTGGTCTCTGTGTCTAAAATCACGCATATACTTGACTTACAGACATGAAAAATATATCTATAGAGTGAAATGTCTTCTTTTAAATGAACCAATTCAAATAGAAAACAAGTATTCCCAGATTACGTAATCCGTATGAAACATGCATACAGCCGCATCCACTACTGCACTACTTTCAATTGGGAGTTGGCTGTCCTGAACCCTAGCCCCTAAATGTCAACTTATGAAAAAGATATCGAATTTTGTTACATTTTTGTTTTTAAAAGTATCTTACGTTTATTTTTAGATTTTCTTTGTAAATTATGAAAATCTACGTAAAAAAAAAAAAAGTAGTGTCTGCATTTTCAAGTCACTACCGAAATGGTGCATGTTTTAAGTCCATTAGGTCCACATTTATGATCAGAAAATATTTGTGTCTCTCTCAGCATAGCTACATGGCGAGTAGAGAGGACTTTTGAGGTAAATGTATTCACAAGTATGAAAAATATGTGTGTAGCTTAAAGAATGTCACTACCGAACACCATTTTTCTATATAACTTTTTTGGGAGTTTTTCCATAACATTTAGTTTTTATACGTGTGCAACTCTTCAGAACTGTGCTAGCTAATCATGTGCTGACTCGCATCTTGGAGCTAGGTTCAAAAGTATCTAAAATTGTCACTACCGAAATAGTTGTGACCAAAACATGTCATGATTGTTGCGGTAGTGACAAAAGGAAACACGTAATCCTTTATTTGGGGGAAATAAACAAAACTGTAGTGCAGTAATGCATTTTTTTGCACTTTAGTACGTTTTAGTATTGTTTAGTATGTAAAATAAAATTCTGTAATATGATGTGGTCGCTACCAAAACATTACTGTTACTATTTAAAATGTGCAGTCACGAATAGTAAATAAAAAAGTATACTGAATTAACAACTAAGATGTTATGATAGTGTTTGGTTCAATGTATATTCAAACTAACAAATCCTTAATTTTGTAATCAGTATGATAAACTTTTTGCATTTTACAAAGAAAAATTGGATTCAAAATACAAATCTCATAAATCACACTTGGATTATTGTTACCTTTTTTTTCAGAAAAAAACTTTTTAAGTAAAAAAGAAAAAAAATAGATTTACAAGGAAGATGTAAGCAAAATCTTAATAGGTCAATATAACTCTTCTTATTAAATTATATATTACTGTGTTTCGGTAGTGACAAATTGGGGGAGAGGACAAATATTTAAAAACTTTCTGAAAATAAGAGAATTAAAAAAATGTATTATACAATTTGCACACATGCAAAATTAGTAAAAAAGATTTAAGAGTTCCCAACTTTGAATTGAACCAATTCTGAAGAATGGCCCATATATGGATCATATTGCATGAGCAGGGTGGAGTTATGTAAATGAGCGATGGCTTATGCCATGCTAATTACCTGTTTGAGAGTTTTGATGCTTTCATGTATGGGTCTGGGCAAACCAACCACTGTATCCGTGTCACTGCAACACAAACGCAAACATGCATCACTGCGGCTCACAGGAAATAAACAATCAAGCTTCAATAAAACACACTCACCTTCCCAGCGTGTAACCGATGAATTTACTTCTGCTGGATTCCAGGAAGTTTTCAATGTCCTTTTCCCTTTTGAAACAAAAACAGAGCTTGAATTTGAGAAAACCATGAAATCAACTATATCAAATAGATTAAATCAAGTTCCTACCTGACTTTCGGAGCCCACGGCAGACCCTTGGGGAAACAAACCCTCTCAGAAGGAGGATGTGGGATGGGTGGCGGCATGACTTCATCGCGCTCCATTGGGAAAGGCTCCGCCTCCAGAGAGTTGTCATTATCGTCATTTTCCTCTTCATCCTCGCGGGCGTCGTCAGCTTTATATGGGTCCTTCTCGTTGAACGCGTCCAGATTGTCCTGCTTTATAAGAGCCTGAAGAAAAAGACAAATTGTTTTATTTTGCTTAAAATCCACTTATAATGTTTTGACCCTGGACCACAAAACCAGTCATAAGTAGCACGGGTATATTTGTAGCAATAGCCATTTATATGGGTCAAAATTACCAATTTTTTTAATGCAAAAAATCAATAGGATATTTAGTAAAGATCATGTTCCATTAAGATATTTTGTAAATTTCCTACCATAAATATATCAAAACTTATTTTTGGATTAGTAATATGCATTAAGAACTTCAGAAACCTCAGATTCAAGATTTTCAAATAGTTGTATCTCAACCAAATACAATCCTATCCTAACAAACCATACATCAATGGAAAGCTTTTTCCTTTAGATTTCAGATGATGTACGAATCTCAATTTCAAAAAACGGATCCTTATGACTGGTTTTGAGGTCCAGGGTCACAATTATAATGTTTCTGTTACTTTGTGTTCTCTCCTGGCACGTCTCTGTTGTTGCTCGATAAGGTCGGATGCGGAAGCTGGTGGGGATGCGGCTCTCATACTCCGCACCACGCGAATACTGTCCTCTGGCAGTGGAGGGAGATCCAGTTCTGACCGTTTACTGACTTTACTGCACTGCAGCTGCTCGAAACCTCCTAGAGTGAACTAGGATGTGACAAGACACACATAGACAACACATTAACACAACAATCACTTTGTGTGAATTAGTCCAAAGCTGTACTTTAACTCACCAGGATGGTCTTCCATAGCAGTAGCAGGACTTTCTTCATGGGGAAATGGGGCGCGTGGCCGCTGCAGAACTTAGTGACCATCCCGAACAGCATAACGGATACGGGCTCATGGTTATAGAGAGGAGAACCTGAGAGGAAACATTTGAAATAATTCTACTCATCCATACTCAACGTGTATCTTCAGATAAACCATCATATTTTAGAATAGCTGGAAAACATGCAGACCGAGCTCAGACTTGAAGGTTTCTTTGATGGTTCTCCACTCAGGGCTGTCTGTGGGTTCTTCACGCTGGATGGTCTCCACCATCAGATACATGATGTTCAGCAACACCCTGAAAACACGCATGCAGAAGGTTATGGAGAGCTGGAAGTGCCTTTTAAAAATAAAATAAAATTAATGAATCAATGGTCAATTTATACATAAAAAATGACCAATGGCAAATGAGTACATATTTTAATGTTTAAAAATGCATTAATAAATCATTTTAAATGTCTAAATTGAATTAAATCACTTCATAAAAATACAAAAAATAGTCACATGTGACTCTGGACCACAAAACTAGTCATAAGCGTCCATTTTTTTGGAAATTGAGATTTATACATCATGTGAAAGCTGAATAAATAAGCTTTCCATTGATGTATGGTTTGTCAGGACATATTTGAAAATCTATAATGAGAAAACCATCTTTAAAGTTGTCCAAATTAAGTTCTAAGTAATGCATATTTCTAATCAAAAATTAAGTTTTAATATATTTACAGTAAGAAATGTACAAAATATTTTCATGGAACACGATCTTTACTTAATGTTAAGTATCACTTTACAAATAAATAATGCAGTTAAATATAACAAAAAATATATCATAATTTAACATAAATATGTTTATTAATTCTGGTTTAGAAATATAGTTAAGTATAACAAATAAAATCGTTTTTTAAATTGACAAATGGATGCATTTAAAAGTGTTCTTTAATTCAAATATGTGAGTAAATGTAACAAAATTAACAATTTTCAAATAACCAAATTAAGTACTTAATGTAATTAAATGTTACAGTAAAATAAAATAAAAATAATAAAGTCTATTAATACATTTTAAATATCCATTTAAAATGTTTAGTGTAATGACCATTTCAAAATGTAGGTAAATGTAACAAAATAATAAAATAAATAGTAATAAAATAACAATACAATTTTGAATCTTATGTAACAAAATAAAAAATCTCTTTGAAATGAACAAATAATGTAGTTACATTTAACAATAAAATTATTTATTTTATAAATTAACATGTGGATCTGAACCACAAAACCAGTCGTAAGGGTAATCTTTTTTTAAATCTAAATTTATGCGACAATATTTGGCCAAGATCCAACTATTTTTAAATCTGCAATCTGAGGGTGCAAAAAAAATCTAAATATTGAGAAAATCCCCTTTAAAGCTTTCTAAATGAAGTCCTTAGAAATGCTCATTACTAATCAAAAATTAAGTTTTGATATATTTACAAAATATCGTCAAGGAACATGATCTTTACTTAATGTTCTAATGATTTTGGCATAAAAGGAAAATCAATAAATCTGACTCATACAATATATTTTTGCCTATTGCAACAAATATACCTGTGCTACTTAAGACTGGTTTTGTGGTCCAGGATCACATACAAGTAAATATTTAAAACTAATTATTTAAAAAATTAGTTAATTTACCAATAAAATAATACAGTTACTTTTCAAAATAAATGTTTAAAATACTAGTTACCTTATTTTACAAAGTTGCATTAGCATTTATCAGGACAATGAACACTCTCCGCCCTATTAGTCAACAACAAAATGTGGTGTTGTACCTGAGGTCGGTGCTGTCGGCCAATGAAATCGCAGGTTTCCTGACCGCACTGCTGCATGCAGCACTGTTACTGCGACACATTTAAGGCACAGTTTAGTTATTTAAGTTTACAGATGTGAAATATGAATATTTGTGTGTGCAGTTTAACTCACTCGATCTCCATATTGAGCAGCTCCACTAGTGCAGTGAACGCTCCCACATCCAGCAGCAGGAACACATTATACCTCATCCAGTGCTGCACCTCCAGTTCTGAAGAACATTCGCCGAATGTACCTGAAAAGAGACCAATCAGAGCTTATTAACAATGTGTTTTTAATCGAATCGATGCATGAGTAAAGACTGCAGACTGCGGTTTACCTTGAGCCATGTACAGAATGGCTCTGGCGACTTTTAAGCGGCGTTCTCTGCCGATCACATCCAGTCCGTCCAGCAGACGCATGGCATGAGCTCTGTGCTGAACCGAATCCAGTTCGGTCCATTTTTGATCGGGCACTGCAGAAACACATGGACATTTGATCTTTTTTGACATACAGTTAACTTAAAGTCAAAAGTTTACTTAATTATTTTACCAAAACAGAGGGATCATACAAAATGCATGCTATTTTTTTTATTTAGTACAGCCCTGAATAAGATATTTCACATAAAACACACAAGAGAAGATAAGTTCAATGTATAAAAATTACCCTGTTCAAAAGTTTACATACACTTGATTCTTAATATTGTATTTTTACCAGAATGACCTACATCTGTTTTTTTTTTTTTTGTTAAGTGATAGTTGTTCATGAGTCTCTTGTTTGTCCTGAAATGTTAAACTGCCTGCGGTTCTTCAGAAAAATCCCTTAGGCCCCACAAATTCTTTGGTTTTTCATCATTTTTGTGTATTTGAACCCTTTCCAACAATGACAGTATGGCTTTGAGATCCATCTTTTCACAATGAGGACAACTAAACTAAACCCAAGAGCAGGGGGTGAAAACTTTTTGAATTTGAAGATCAGGGTAAATTGAAAATTTTTTGTATTCTGGGAAACATGTAAGCATTTCCTGTCGCTACTAAAGGGCAGTACTAAATGGAAAAAAAAACAAAAAAAAAAAAGGTATTTAGGGAAAATATGAAAAATGTACACATCTTTATTCTGTTCAAAGGTTTACACCCCTGGCTCTTAATGTTTGGCTTTTCCTTCTGGAGCATCAGTGAGGCTTTGTACCTTCTGTAATAGTTGAATTTCAATCTTTCAGATGTCCTTAGTGTGAAAAGATGGATCTCAAAATCGTAGTTATTGTTGGAAAGGGTTTAAACCCACAAAAATGCTAAAAAAAAAACACTTCAGATTTCTCTGTACAGTGTGCAGATTGACTCTTAAGGAGAAACAATGAACTAAATAAACAAGAATAAAAAATAATATGCTTTTTTTATGATCCTCTTATTTTAGTAAAATAGTTAACATTTTGTCAATTCTGCAAGGTGTATGTAAACTTTTGACTACAACTGTACTAAGCATCTTAGATGCACGAAAACAAACATTTTAATGATGAAACCTGCACATTTATGTAACTATAACACAATAGAATGAAAAATAAAGAGCTCTGCACTTACTATGAGTGTGGAAATCTTCTTCGAAGCATTTTCTGTTGAGTAGAAACTCTGGTCCCTCTGTGTAACTGTACAATTCTACAAACAGCGTTTAATACAGGATAACAAAATATTATTCTGTGCAGTTTGCTGATGGAGTTTGAAAGTGTTGAGATATTATTACAGAAGAAAACAGCAGTAAAGGAACCAAATCACTCTCACCTGACAGTTCAACTGTCCATTTATCGGCATCTGAATATTCAAACTCTAGATCAGGGGCTTCTGATAAACACTGAGACGCAAACACAACACATTATTCTGTTTATGACCCATTTCTATGTTAAATACAGTCTTTGTAATATATTTTACTTTAAGAACACTTTAAAAAATTGAATTAACACCACGTGGTTATGCATTAGAAATGCATCATTACTACTATATTCAAACACATGACACACAGGCTTCAACAGAAATTACATGAAAAAAGTATTTTTTTTTTTTTTAGTTTACCAGAAAGGCTCGACAGTACACTTTAACCATTATTTAAAGACAATAGAATTATGTAAATACATATGAAGGTGTACTTAAGTTGGTCAAAAAGGCACTGTTGAAAAAGTGCATTTAATTTAATTCAAAATATCATACATTAGCAGTAATTGCAAAATAAACACGATATTCAGTCTGCACTTAAAACACATTCTTTTAAAGTGTATTACATTCATAAGTATTTAAAAGTATGCCAAAAATATGTCAGTGTTATGATAAACATGTTAATTATAGTCAGTCAGCCGTTATGTAGGGTTAAATAACCAATAGAACCAATCAGAATAAACACAGGAGAAGAGATAAATCACAGTCAATCACTAAATGGCGATGTTAATTACTTGAATCAATCATTCATTGTGTTATTAATTAATGTACATTGTTCACTAATGATAAGATGTCTCATGAATATTCAAAAGTAACTTAAATGTTGTTTACTCAGTTTCGAGTTGTAGTACTAAACGTTGTTCTTGGACCATTAAAATAAAATCTTTTAATAACGATTCTCTTTTTATATTTTGAACTACTGTTCATTTACTCATCGTTGTGCAATTAATTTATACATTTTAATCTTTGAATGTTGCTGATGTTTATGCTAACACTGTCACTGTCAAAACACACTGCAAAACCGCAAATATACTATCAAACGGGTCGGAACGGCTTCGTCTGACTCTTACCTCAGAGTCCTTCCTCTGGTTTCTGGTAAACTCGCCTCGCATTTTATTCGGCAACATTTGGTTCTGTTTCTGTTTGTTGTTAGCACTTAAACCGACACCCTCCATCTTCACTCCACTTCCGGCTCCCGCTGCACACTCTCGCGCAACGAACACGTATCTCGCGATGCTACAGCCTATGTCGTCAACGGCTTCTAACGTGATGTTCCACACAGAGTTACACAGTAATAGCCCACGACTTTGATTTCATATAAATTTAATTTTTGATTCACACAGCTAATGTTACTTTTTATAATATATCAGGGTACGTGATGTCCTTCAAGGTAAAATAAACGAGCAACTAATACAGCCAATAATATATAGCTAAACGGTTATGAATATGACACACTAAACATACAAAAACCAAATATTTGAGGTACACATTTAAGTGTGAATTATATAGTTTGCATGATGAGGGATGAGTGTTTGAGTTTGTACTAGTTTATACTTATTGTATTAGTGATGAATATGTTTTTTTCCCGCTAACATGCCTATAACACGCCTAAATGAGAAGTTCCACCTCATCCATTAATAATTTGTTGATTTGTTGTGCACCTAAGCCTAAAAGAATATCGTCAACCAGTTTGTCCTAATTACGAAAGCTGATAGCCTACTTTAGATGCTTTCTTGTAATACTTGCTGTATCATAAATTACTTCACAACATATCATTTCACTCTCCAGCGGATAATCTGGTGAAGGAAAGACTGTAAACAACAACCGACAACCACAGTCTGGACAGAAGACGGCAGAACCCGTTCATTCAAAATGCTACACTAAAGAAACAGCATAAATACAGTATTAAGTATTTAAACATGCATTAACTCATTTGTATGCCCTCCAGGGGTCGCTAGAGGATCAAATCATTGCTGCCAACCCTCTGTTGGAGGCTTATGGAAATGCCAAGGCTGTGAGGAATGACAACTCATCTCGTTTGTAAGTCAGTGAGGTCAGAAAACATATATTTTTGCGTTTTGTTATACATCTGCAAAAAGTTCAGAATCATTTCTGTCTCTGTAGGGTAAATTCATCAGGATTACCTTCGGATCCACTGGAAAACTGTCTTTAGATAAATACGTTTTTTAGTTGTGATGACATGAACTACATATTCAAATCAATGTTTTATATCAAAGATCTGCTAAAATAAAGAAAAACACTGCAGTTGTCTGCTGAGAAGAGCTACCATATCTTCTTCCAGCTCATGGCTGGACACAAGCCAGAAGATTTTTTTTGGTGTAAAAACCCAGCGAAATGTAATGAGCAGTCTTACTGCCAACAACCTTTAGCTTTTGCTATAATTTCAAGTTACAGTCTGGATAAAAATAGATTTAAAAGCAACAAGACACTTTAAAAATTAATAAACTCCAGGCACTTCACAACCAATCGATGGCCAAGTAAAGAAATAATGCATAAGCTTTAATGCAACAAAAAACACAGTTTGCTATTTGGAAGCCTCGAAACAAGCTTCAAAAACAAGCCGATAGCCTTGAGGGCGGTGCGCCGACATATGGTGCAGTTGCACCTCGAGTGTCCCGAGATTGAATTCTGCCTTGTGGACCTTTCCTGATCCCACCCACTCACTTCCTGTCATATCTCCATTGTCCTGTTGAAGAAAAATAGAAAAATGCATTCCAAGAGGTTCAAGATGATTAATTTAATGACATTCCAAACAAAGAATCAATTTATATCGCCCAATACAATATCCGCTCATTCACGAACGTGATGAAGCTGCATTTGAAGATCATGCCTCTTCAAAAGAGTGCAGAGACTAAAAAGAACGGGCTCAGATGAAGGAGAACTATGAAAAAATAAAGGAGGATCTGGAAAAAGCACTGGCCAAAAAGAAGGAGATTCAGGAGAAAATGGTCTCACTCCTGCAAGAGAAAAATGACCTTTAACTTAAAAGTCGCAGCTGTGAGTCTTACAGAGTCTATATATGGATCTCACAGGGTTGGATATGACAAATGCCATGCCATTAAATACATACATCTCAATTAATACAGAACACCTGAGAACAAATGCTGCAGGAAAGCATTGTGAAGGTCTCTTCAAAAGCAAGATCCAGCTCAAGGCCAAACTCAAAGAGACGAAAATCAATGCTGAACTGACTGCCAAGAAGAGAAAACTGGAAGAGGGATACTCTCTGAGCTGAAGAAAGATATTGATGACATGGAGCTCACCTTGGCAAAAGTGAAGAAGGAGATACGTGCAACAGAAAATGAGGTCAGTATTTTGCCATCGTCTTGATATCCCACCAATGCACAAGCTAACATAGCAAAGACTAAAAACTTC
Source organism: Garra rufa (assembly GCF_049309525.1). Taxonomy (NCBI): domain Eukaryota; kingdom Metazoa; phylum Chordata; class Actinopteri; order Cypriniformes; family Cyprinidae; genus Garra; species Garra rufa. The sequence goes on along the minus strand of NC_133367.1, from coordinate 17,430,453 downwards.
GCTTAATTTAGGTGAAATGTACCTGACTGAAGAGATGGCCTCCAAAGATGAAGCAACTGCCAAACTGACAAAAGAGGAAAAAAGCCCTACAAAATGCACACCGGCAGACTCTTGATGATCTCCAAGACGACGACAAAGTCAACATTTTGTTTAATTCTAAGACAAAGCTTGAGCCGTGATGTAAGTGAACAAGACCCTAAATCGATCAATCATGGCTCTGAAACTGGCCCAGGAGTCCATAATGGACCTGGACAATGACAGCAATCAGAGGAGAAGATCAAAAAGGTGAGTGAAAGTTAGACTTTGAAAGCATTGGATACAACTATAACTCTACATTTTACAAAACATTCATGTTTGAAAACCGTAAGGACATTTTGAGGTAAGTCAGCTACTCAGCAAGAAGAGCAGTCTTTGGGATCACACCTTCAGAAGAAGATCAAGGTACTTGAAATCATGTATTAGATTTGATGTTTCCCAATTTTGTAATGTTTCATTTGTAATTATTATTATATGCAGATCTGTATCAAAGAGCTGGAAGAGGAAACTGAGGCTGAGTGAGCCGCTCATGCTAAATTGGACAAGCAGAGAGCTGACCTCTCCAGGGAACTTGAGGATATCAACAAGAGCCTTGAGGAAGCTGGTAGTGCCACTGCGATTGAATTTCAGAAGTTTTGGTTTCAAATGGTTTTAAACCATTTCACCTTCACAGACAGAAGACCAGAAGAACTTGACCAGACTGCAGGATTTTGTTGACAAGCTCCAGCTGAAAGACCTAAAAGCGTCAGACTGAGGAAGCTGTGAGTGATGATTCTGTCAAAGCGTAACCTTTAATGCTGATTGGTCTTCCTTTCAAAGCTTGATAGGGACACACTTCTATAGCCAATGAGAAATTCTTTCAGCTTGTGAATCAGTGAATCATTTTTGAGGACAAGGTTTTGGTAAGGACCAGATTAATCCAGCTCTTTACCAGCTAAGGACCAGTTTAAACCACTTCAAACCAGCAGCCATGCTTGTGCCTTTAATTCAAAGACTTCAACCACAACTGTCAAAGAACTGAAAATTTTAACTTAAAATCTTTACATAAATGTTTGTTAACAACATGCTATTTGTCAACTACCAAATACAGAAATGTATGACTGAAAAGTGCATTCTATTATCACATAAGCTACCTGGGATAGCAGTGGCAGTTAGCTAGCCACACTATTTACGGCATAAACAAGTTCCTTACTGAAGTAGCTTAAGTTGATTACCTTTATATGTAGTCACACAAGACTTGAAATGCTCAGGAGCGTCCAAGTCCAAGGTCAACAAGCTGAGGGCCAAGAGCTGTGATGCTGGAAAGGTATATATAAATAAAACACAATACATAAAACTGATTATAAATATATAAAAAATAAAATATACAAATATGTAAGATATAAATAAATACAAAATAAAACCCTTGAGTAACATTTTTCATATTTTGTATCTTTTTCTTTACAGGGCAAGGAAGCAGCTGAGTAAAACCTCAAGCCTAGATCACCACATGAAGTAATCATAAAATATGATTACTTGCAGTTGTTTTACTGCTGTAATAAAAACCCGCTGTTCTCATTCATCATCAAATACATATTTCTAGAGTAAAACAATAATAATCCATACCAAGTTGACGTGAAAAATATGAATGTCTTTATCTCACCAATTCTCTTATAAACATCTCCCAGAAGTGTATGACACAATATGATACAAAGTTAGCCTTTCTTGATAGATTTGTGCCATCTGTACAAAATGAAGTGATATGGAAGACCGCAGAAAGGGAGGAAAAACCCTTTCAAATATTTAACAAACATCTGCAGAACCAAAAAAAAAAAAAAAACTAACAAAAAAATAATTAAAACATTCCTATTCACATCATTGTAACACAGAGAAATTTTTACATAAAGACAATAGTATAAATACTCTTATTGGCATGAAATAATACTGTTAGAACGCTCATAGCTCACATACAAACATTAAGCCGATACTCAAAGACAAGCCTAAATCAAAGTCATCCAAAGAAAGCGGCTCAATACTGATTTCATGCTCTCTTTACACTAATTCAGTAGCGCTCACTTGCATTTCAGCGTAGTTGACATAATTCAAAGTATTGCTCAAGCCATTACGATACAAAATACGTCAAGCGAAACCCTTTCTCAACCCATTCGTTTGGAAGTACAGTTGTTTTGGAAGTGTGGCCACGTTACAAGATGAAATACCACCAACTAATTATTTTTTGTCTAAATGGATCTTTAAAATGTTATATATAATCACTGAAAAGCAACAAAACATCTGCGATAAAATCCAGAACATTTCAATAAAAGCATGAAAGCATTTCAAAATTCACACTTGATACATTTCGCAAGCAATATACACACCGTATCTTTTAAATTAAATCAAAGTAAATACAAATCGACCCTTGGATAACAATTACGGACTCATTAAGACGATAAAGTTGGTCCGTTCAGCGACTAAGGGTTGACAGTCCTTCCAGTAAATGTCCTAAAATCATAAAGTTTAATAGCAGTTATCATTTTTCCCAGCATGCAGCGGGACATCGAGACATCAGCTTGCATTCCATTTCATTAAAACACACTGAGCTAGATCAGGCCAGTGTGGAATAACCATATTTACATCAGAAAAAGTTCAAACCATTTGAGTGACTTTCTAAAGACAGAATCAGTGGAATATGTATAATAAACCCATACTGAAAGCCAAAAGGCGCGCACGGGCGAGTCTCACGAGAAACACCCCAAAATCAACAGAAAAACACCCCAAAATTCATGAAAAGGGCATCTGATGGAATACTGTGGATATTGCATTGTGACAGTATTTTAATGTGCTTTTTTAGTGCTTTTAAATCGATTAATCATTATTAATCGCGATTAATCACATCCAAAATAAACGCCTGTGTTTAAATAATATATGTGCGTGTACTGTGTATATTTATATACACATACATATTTATATAAATATGCACAGCACACGCACACTTTTATTTTAGATGCGATTAATTGCGATTAATCGTGATTAATCGATTTAACGGCACTAGTTTTTTACTATTTGAATAATCATAAATTAAGGCAGTATAACAAATGCTACCATATTGTAAAATAAAATGTTATCCCCACATTACGGTAATAAGAAAAAAAGTTTTGTTTTTTTTAGCATTACTGTAATGAGATTTGGAGGGAAAAATGTGCTTTTAAAATCCTAATGATCCTAAAAGTGTGCTTCATTTTCTTTATGTCCCATTTCCTATTCCTATCTTTTGATTTTGGGGTGAAATATGAAGTTTTGCCAGGTTTCATGACATTCACCCTTATACTGTAAACATTCAAAACCGAGTCTTTCTCCACCGTTCATCCAGGGTCAGTCGAATCCACGTCCAGTGCTATTGTTGGTCCATTCGGACAAGTGCGCCAAGGCACTGTTGGGTAACAAACCAGGCAGCAGTTTTTAGACACAATATATGCCCTTAAAACATTCGACAAAAGCTCCAAATGAACACGAAACGAAATCTAAATCTTTTTTTTTTCTAAACAAAGCAGTTTGCGATAATACGGCATTCTCTCTTGGCAAGGAAGCTTCAAAAAACAATATTTCAACGAAAGCTGCACGTCCCCAGCGTTTGAGCATCCACGTATGTCAGGGTTTGGCACTAAATCGAGAACGAAGCAAGACTCAAATAAACACACGATGCGAGATTGTGATAATAACCGTCAAAACTCGTGTCGTGTTTCAGTATTTCGAAACAAACCAGGTCCTTTCCTGTTTTTGGCAAGCAAAAATACTTTACGGCAGCAGAAAGATTGTTGTTGTTTTTTTGTAAGTTTTCCGAATATAAAGGTGAAATGATTTAAGACAGTTTTGTTTTTTGGATCTGCACAATGTCGGGGTTACTAAGACACGTTTTCCCATCATGCTCTGCTGTAACGGCACACAGCTGGAATGCACCTCACGATGAGACAGAGAGCCGGAAAACCAGGAGAATGTCAGTAGAGGACCGAAGCGGCGTACAGATGAAGGACAGGAACACCTACGGCAGTGAGACTCAGATTACGATCGGAGAATGAGGTAAAGCCACAATAACTGAATCCAGAGCAGAACTCGCATCGGACAGTGTAAAGAGTGAGCGCTGCCACACTCCGACGTGTTCTCCTGCCGAAAACACAGAGAAAAAGAGAATGTTTAGGTTAACATTCAGTAGAGACTCGCCATTAACAAAGCCAAGCTGTTTGTCACTGGTTGCTAGGGTGTTGCTATGTGGTTTTAAGGTGTTCCTATTGCTAGTATGTTGCTATGTGATTTCTAGGGTGTTCTGGGTGGTTGCCAGGACGTTGGTATGGTTGAGAGTTCTTCGTACTTGCTTAGGGCATCACTCTATGGTTGCTAGGGTGTTTAGGGTGATTGCCAGGATGTTGCTATGTGGTTGTTCTAGTGTTCTTGGAAGTTGCTAAGATGTTTGCACAAAGTTGTTATGGTGTTTTGGGTGGTTACCAAGATGTGGCTCCTTGGAGAGTTCTTCGTAATTGCTTATGGCGTCACTATGTGGTTGCTAGGGTGTTCTAGTTGGTTGCCGGGATGTTGCTATGTGCTTGTTTGAGTGTTCTTGGTAGTTGTTAGGATGTTTGCACAAAGTTGTTATGGTGTTTTGGGTTGTTACCCAGATATGATTCCCTGGGAGTTATTTGTAGTTACTAAGGGCATCACTATGCAGTTGCTAGGATGTTCTAGGTGATTGCCAGGATGTTGCTATGTGCTTGTTTGAGTGTTCTTGGTAGTTGCTAGGATGTTTGCATGAAGTTGCTGGGGCGTTTGGGTGGTTACCCAGATGTGGTTACTTAAGAGCTCTTTGTAGTTGTATAGCGCATCAATATGCAGTTGCTAGGGTGTTCTAAGTGGTTGCTAGGATGTTACTATGTGGTTGTTTGAGTGTTCTTGGTAGTTGTTAGGATGTTTGCACAAAGTTGTTATGGTGTTTTGGGTTGTTACCCAGATATGATTCCCTGGGAGTTATTTGTAGTTACTAAGGGCATCACTATGCAGTTGCTAGGATGTTCTAGGTGATTGCCAGGATGTTGCTATGTGCTTGTTTGAGTGTTCTTGGTAGTTGCTAGGATGTTTGCATGAAGTTGCTGGGGCGTTTGGGTGGTTACCCAGATGTGGTTACTTAAGAGCTCTTTGTAGTTGTATAGCGCATCAATATGCAGTTGCTAGGGTGTTCTAAGTGGTTGCTAGGATGTTACTATGTGGTTGTTTAAATGTTCTTGGTAGTTGCTAGGATGTTTGCATGAATTTGTTGTGGTGTTTTGGATGGTTACCAAGATGTGGTTCCTTGAGAGTTCTTCATGGTTGTTTAGGGTGTCACTATGTGATTGCTAGTGTTTTAGATGGTTGCTAGGATGTTGATATATGGTCGTTCAAGTGTATTGGTAGTTGCTAGGAGAGTTCTTTGTTGGTTCTTAGGGTGTCACTATGCAGTTGCTAGGGTGTTCTAGGTGGTTGTCTATCAGTGTTGCTATGTAGTTCTCAGGTTTTTTGGGTGGTTGCAAAGTGGTTGATTGGCACGGTATTGCTATGCAGTTTCCAGGACATATGTGGTTTCTACAAAGTTCTGGATGGTTGCCAGGATGTTGCTATGCAGTTGCTAGGGTTTTCTGGGTGGTTGCCAGGAAGTTACTATGCAGTTTCTAAGTTATTCTGGGTAGTTTGACAGGACATTTCTATGCAATTACTTGAGTGTTCTGTGTGGTTGCCAAAATGCAATGTGGTTGTTCCTTGGTGTGATTCCCTGAGAGTTCTTTTTAGTTGCTAGGGTGTGGTTGTTTGAGTGTTCTTGGTAGTTGATGTGATGTCTGTATGAAGTTGTTAGGGGTTTTGGGTGGTTACCCATATGCGGTTCTATGGGAGTGTTTTGTAGTTGCTTAGGGCGTCACTATGCGCTTGATATGGTGTTTTAGTTGGGGCCAGGATGTTGTTATGTGCTTGTTCAAATGTGCGTCGTAGTAACTAGAATGTCTAAAAGCAGTTTCTTAGTGTGTTCTTGGTAGTTGCTTAGGACGTCACTATGTGGTTGCTAGGGGTGTTCTAGATGGTTGCCAGGATGTTGCAATGTGGCTGTGCGAGTGTTCTTGATAGTTTCTAGAATGTCTGCATGCAGTTGCTAGGGTCGTTTGGGTGGTTACCCAGATGTGGTTCCTTAGAAGTTCTTGGTTGTTGCTTAATTGTTCTGAGTGGTTGCCAGGAAGCTGATCTGCAGTTGTTAGGGTGTTCTAAATAGTTGACAGGATATATTTTTGTAATTCCTCAAGGGTTGGTTGCCAGGATGTTGCTATGTGGTTAATGGGTGCTCTGGGTGGTTGCTAGGAATTTGCTATTCGGTTGCTAGGGTATTCTGGGTATTCTGGGTAGTTGCCTATGTGATTACTTTAGTTTTCCAATTAATCACCAGGACTTTACTAAGTGATTGCTTTAGGGCTTTGGCTGTCTGACCATGTGGCTGCTAGGGTGTTGTGGGCAGCTGCCAGAAGGTTGCTATGTTTCTGCTAGGCTGTTCTGGGTGGTTGCCAGAATATTGCTATGTGATTGCACAAGTGTTCTGAATGGTTGTATGAATGCTGCTACAAAATATCAATTATAGAAGCAAACATAATGTCTTTGATCTGAGCAACAGACAACGCTTCACCTCTGAGTTGTAGTCGAAACATTTGTCAGGGCCTTTCCGATAGCGGGCGGAGTTTAACACCTCACACGGATTCTCTTCTTGAGCTGGAGAAGACAAATTAAGGAAACGCCACAAGCTCTGTCTGTCTGTCTATCCATCAATCAAGCACAGATGACAGCTGAGAACACAGTATTTCAGGGATAAAAGCAGATCTGTGAATGCTGCGGGATTATGGCAAGGAAGGATACACTTTGTTCTGACAGGTAGGAGTTTCTCGATCTCGCAAGAGCTGCAGGGCAGCGTCTCCGCCACCACAAACAACAGATTTGTGTTTTCTATACGCTTGGCGTGGAACAACCTGACAGAAAGAGAGTTTGTGTTAGGAAAACATAAGTGAGTGTTAAAATGCACAAATGACTATTCACACACACAAACACACACCTGGAGCAGTTCCCACAATCCTGCAGCACGTTGAAGGAGTTGGTGGTGTTGGTAAAGTAGAACTGACTGTAAACCGTCACACAGCTGCTGCTCCCTTTAGTGTCTGAGTAACTCTCAGCCCAGGCGTCTTCTAAAATACAAAATTGTGCATAATGCAATCCCAGAAAGCTCACTAATTTATAAATATATTTTATGAAGTATCACTAGAGAATGTCTAATTAAAATTTATGAGCTGTGTATTTATTGAGTTTGGAGTACTGGCTCAAAAGTTCAGCAGCATCTTAATGTTGTTTGTGTGATTGTACACTGTTGGGCACGTAAGGAGATCATCTCTACCACATTACTATTAGTTACAACATGAAATAAACATGAATTTGTTATGCTGTCTCAACCATGAAACCAAAGTCCACTGATGTTAATCTAACTCTCCTGTTTGTCGGACAAAATGGCTGCTTTGGCATTACGATTAGTCAGATCAATCAAACCCCGCCCAGAAGCTGTTTCACTCGGATATACGCCACAACTGGGAAGAAAAAACGATCACAACTTCCATTTCATGCCCACTAGCCTAAGCTGGTCTTAGCTGGTTTAGGCTGGTCTCCCAGCCTGAACAGCTGAAGAGTGGCCTATAAAATCAGAAAAAACAGCATGATTGGTTTAAGATGTTTTTTAAGGATATGTGTCAAACCTGCTGTGAACCAGCTGCTGTAGATGAGTCCATACAGGAACTGCTGCAGAATGGACCTGAAAGAAAACAGCAACTTAACTTATGAGTATCTGAATAAACAATAAAGATGTTTAATGTTACAAATTTGTACTAAATGTTGTTGTAACAACCAATATGGGATGTTTTAGCAAAATAATGTAGAAGTACTTACCATGCCGCTGCTGACGTCCACCAGGCCAGATTGAGAAAATCAGCAATGGAGGGCTAAATAGAGAGAAAAAATAATAATAATTTCAAATGACTTCTGTACTTTCGAGTTTTCCTAGAGGAGATTCAAACAGATTGTAGCTTCATACATGATTCAAAGTCACTATGATGGTTCCCCATGAACCAATCAGTTACTCACCACATAGAATCCTCTGTGCGCAGCTCCCGTGTGACTGCTGGCTGTCGGCTCGCAGGCTGACTGATACTGGAAGGTCTGATGACGGGCGTAGATTGAGTTGTTGTAGAGGGCGAACATCAAGTAGGGGTCTACTTCGCCAAAGAACAGACCAACCTGAGACAGACGAAGACATTATGACAAACTTAGGATAGGAGATTATTATGAATAATCTCAAGATTTTTTGTGTAATTAACAAAAATGAGAAAAAAATCGAAGCATCCAACCTTCTTCCAATGATCTCTCTGATTGGACATCACCAGGAAACCTCCGTCATCGATCAGGTAACACAGCAAATCCTGAAACACATAATAATATCTATATTCAAAACCAGATCTACTAACACGATGATTTGATCATGCAGAGTTTGTGTGTGAAGGTTCTCTCACATCGCTGTTCACTTCACAGTCCATTTCACAGGATCTGGACGGGCCGCACTGCACAACACAAACAGGAAGTTAGGATATCTCACAACACTCATGTCAGCAAAGATGAACATAATGTTAGAAGACAATGTTTTTCTTTCAGAATTCCTTTTTTCCAAACACTCATACCTTATGTGCGGCCTGTCTGCTGTCTGAAACGTTGCTTGCGAGGATCTTGAACTTGTCAACCCAGGCCTCCAAATCCAGCTTAACGCCGACCACTAAAAACAAGATTAAGATTAAAAAACAGTCCGAGACAGACCACGGAATTGCTCCTAAAAGGATTTTAACCTCTCGCTTGCTGGTTTGTCAGAGAGGAAAGAAAATAAACATGCTGTTTGCAGAGAAACACACCTGCAGGCTTCATGGTTTTGCCACTGATCACGACCTCCACGGCGGTGGTGACCAAAATTCCCACAGTGCCATTCTCTGTGATTAACAGATCATCCATAGCTAGACACAAACATCAAAGACATTAAAACTGTGAAAAATGTTCATACAGGTCTGAATATTACACTTAGTAATGTATAAAGTCAACATAACATCAAAATAGACTATTTACTTTCTTAACATTTGTTCCCATCAACTATTTCAATGCCAACTCTCTGAAGATTTTAGCATGGTAATGGATATGATGATGTTAATGTATTTGGTCTTTGCGGAACAGATCTGCTACGCTGCTGAATTGCTACTGCTGTTGGTTATAGTTGTTGTAGATTGCTGATGTAAAGCAAGTACAGGAAATTGCTACTGCCAATACGTACGCCGATACGGTGCTATACTGAGATCTATACAGGTGGAGCTGGGGAGATGGAGGGTTTGAGAGGAACTCTAGTAAATACGAAACAGTCATTTTTAATGTTAAGCAGCAAGCTCATTGGCTGCGTATGTAACATAAACCAATTAGCTTGTGCCAAGTAGTTTCACGCTATGAATATCATCAGTTTGCATTAAAGACCCCTCAGCCTGCACCATCTAGAGTTTAATGACAGAACTTGGCATTCATTTTTACAAAAGTGGTTGGCCAATAAGGCATGCCTGATATATAATATGCAATTAAATGACAAAAAATATATATTATTTAAATATATTATTTAATTATTTGCTGTTCGTAAAATATTAATTCATTCATGGTGTAAATAATAATTTACTAATCTGGAATATTTAGTAATAAACATTTTAATAATTACTAACCAGTGTGAAAAATGCAATATTTTGTAATCAATACTGTAATATTCTGTAATCGATATTGAAATATTTAATTAAAGCTGTAATATTGAGCAATCATACTGTCATATTATTAATCAATACTCCAATTTATTAAATTATAGCTGTAAAAATTAGTACTCAATGCTGTAATATTGAATTATAAATAAAATAATAAAGAAAAGCTAACACTTAGTAATAAATACGGACATTTATATTTATCAATATTTTAATATTTAATTAGTGCTCTTAAAATTAGTAATCAATGCTGTAATATTTAGTACTTAATACTGAACTATTTAATCAGAGCTATGATATTAAGCAATCATACAGTCATATTTATTAATCAATACTCCAATTTATTAAATTACAGCTGTACAAATTTGTTATCAATGCTGTTATATTAAGTAATAAAGTAATAAAAAGCTAACATTCAGAAATAAATACTGAAATATTTATTTATCAATTTTAAAATATTTCATTAGTGCTCTAAAATTAGTTATCAATTCTGTAATACTTAGTAATCAATATTGAAATATTTAGAGATGTAATAACCAATTGTAATTGACCAATCATACTGTCATATTTATTATATATATATATACATACACACACACACACACACACACACACATATACATATTTATTATTACTTCAATTTATTAAATTAAAGCTGTGAATATTAGTAATCAATGCTGTAATATTAAGTAATAAAGTAATAATTAAAATACTGAAATACCTATTTATCAATTTTTAAATATTTCATTAGTGCACTAAAATTAGTAATCAATTCTGTAATATTTAGTAATAATATTATAACTGAAGTAGAGCTGTAATATTTATAATGACTGCTGAAATATTTTTATCATATTGAAATATTCAATTAAGGCTGTATATTTAGATATATTTAGATTTTTTTTTATGTATTTTACAAAATAAAACACTATTTTAGATATGTCTGCAAATCTTAATTTACATTATTACTTACAATTCACTCAAAAATGTGTTTAAAAAAATCATAAATATTTAAATGTATTTTAAAAAACTAAAACATTTTAGATATGTTTGCAAATCTTAATTTACATAATTACTTGTAAATCACAAATATTGTTTTTTTTTTTACAAAAAATTCAGATATTTGGTAAAAAAAAATACGGAATATAATTTAATATAGTTGTTAATGGTATTATTTGTAATTTATTCGTTTAGATGAGGACTCACAGGTTCGTGTTGGCGCTCTGAAGATGTAGCCTTTGTTGTCCAGAGTGCGACGGTAGAAGTTTGAGTTTAGAGGTTCAGGGTCCTCGTCCCATGATTCAGCAGCTCTGAAACACAGATAAACATGTGCCAGTTAAGCTAATTGTAATGGTAATCGAGTGTACGTAAGCCCAGTCAGAAGCTCTGTCACTTACGTGTTGGGGTAAACTCGCGTGACGCCTCCATTGGTGGACGCGAAGAGCGCCAGGAAGCCATACCTGCAGAGATCAGACTGTCCGATCAACAGCTGAATCCACTTAATACAGTAAATCAACAGACTCTGATGGGTCGGATCTTACGTGTTGAGATCTTTGTTCTGCCAAACGCGTGAGGCGAGCTGCCAGAGGATCCCAGAATCCAAGATTAGGTTATGAATGAGACCCTGATCACCTGTGAACCACCGTTACAAAACAATTAGTCAGTAGTTTCTCACAGTTCACTGATGGATTCACGAATGGAGGCAAATGTTATTGAATTATTATTTCTGTAACATGTCATATTCAATGCTGGTGTCGACCTTTGGCCTAGAGGTGAACGTTACTCACAGTCTTCAGATTCAGGTGAGATCTCCACCATCAGAGACAGAAAGTCTGCTAGGAACTGTGTGTTATTTTCAGCCATCTGCAGACGCTTGCAGTATTCTCTATATATAGAGAGAGACATAGCCAGAGAGAGTGGGTGACCATACATCTACACAAAACACCCAATATCTCAAACATTTACTAGAGGAAAGATCATAACGGATGGATATATGGGTGTACCTTGGAGCTAGAAACACGTGACCAGCCGACTCAAACGAGTTTGGCAGCAGAGACTGTAAATCTGAGAGAAACGCAGGAGAGATTATTTATTATATGAAACATCAAGATCACTAATCGGAACCAAAACATCCGTATTAAAAAAAAAAAAAAAAAAAAAAGACTCACACTGCAGCTGTAGCATGACATCGCTGAGATCAGCCTGGATGTAATATTCGCTGTACGGAGGAAGTACCAGACCCAGACTACAGGGGGCGGCACGCAAAAACAAACCAAGAGTTTAGCATGTTTAACGTCAAACTGGATGATCTGAACAGTTGAATCGACTCGTACCTGTAATCAGTGTCGTTGATGGGCGTCCAGGTGTACATACGCGTAACGTCGTCAATGTAGCGCTGCGGGACAACATTTCATTATCAGACCTTTTCATGCAAGAAGTTTAACCGTTTTTTCTCAAATTTACTCCCCCTCAGACTTTCCAAGAAGTAGATGAGTTTGTTTCTCCATGGGAACAGACTTGGAGAAATGTAGCATTACATAATTTGCTCACTAATAAATCTTCTGCAGTGGATGGGTCCAAACAGCTGATAAAAACACCACAATCCACAAGTAATCCACACCACTCCAGTCCATCAATTAATGTCTTGTGAAGTGAAAAGCATTGTGTTTGTAAGAAACAAATCAATCATTAAGGCGTTTTAAATTTAAACTGTCACTTCTGACCAAACTACCAGCCCATAATCCATAATAACACTTTCTCCAGTGGAAAAGTCCATCTTCTGTTGCCCTCTCAAATCAAAATACATTGACTTATCTTTTTTATAACTCCTTTTCGAATTTAGAGCTTGATTTATGTATATTGTTTTAACGACTTTTCCACTGAAGAAAGCAATATTATGAACATAGTTCTCATATTTTAGCCAGAAATAACCAACCCAGCTAACGGGGAACGTTTCCACAATTTTCATTAACATTTTTTCAAAGGTATTTAAAGGTTAGGACAGAACATTCTTACAATAATGTTTATAGGATGTTCTAATAACGTTATTAATGGTTGATTTACATTTTCGTAACATATAGAAAACAACTTAGAACAACATTCTGGGAACGTTCTTTTGATGTTATTTGTATGCGATTGAGGTTCTCATAATGTTAAAAGAAAATATTTTTATAACAACATTCCCTGAACTTTTTTATGTTATTTGCACACGTTTGAGGTTCTTGTAATGGTAAGAGAAAAAGTTCTTAGAACAACATTCTCAGAATGTTCTTTGATGTTATTTCTACACGATTGTGGTTCTCGTAGAACAACATTCTCAGAATGTTTTTTGATGTTATTTGTATGCGATTGAGGTTCTCATAATGTTAAAAGAAAATATTTTTATAACAACATTCTCTGAACTTTTTTATGTTATTTGCACACGTTTGAGGTTCTTGTAATGGCAAGAGAAAACATTCTTTGAACAACATTTTCAGAACGTTCTTAGAACATCATTCTCGGAACGTTCTTTTGATGTTATTTGTACACGATTGAGGTTCTCGTAATGGTAAGAGAAAATGTTCTTAGAACAACATTTTCAGAATATTCTTGGAACAACATTCTCGGAATGTTTTTTAGATGTTATATGTACATGGTTGAGATTCTTGTATAGTTAGCTCTTGTAATGTTAATATGTACACGATTGAGGTCTCTGGTATAAGAAAATGTTCTTAGAACAACATTGTTGGAATGTTCTTTTGATGTTGTTCACGATTGTGGTTCTCGTAATGGTAAGAGAAAACGTTCTAAGAACAACATTTTCAGAACGTTCTAAGAGCAACATTTTCAGAACGTTCTTCTGATGTTATTTGTACACGATTGAGGTTCTCGTAATGGTAAGAGAAAATGTTCTTATAATAACATTTTCAGAATGTTCTTAGAACGTTCTCAGAACATTCTTTTGATGCTATTTGCACACAATTTTTCGTAATGTTTTCGTAATGGTTTTCGTAATGGTAGGAGAAAACGCTCTTAGAACAACATTCTTGGAACGTTCTTTTGATGGTATTTGTACACGATTGCGGTTCTCGTAATGGTAAGAGAAAACGTTCATAGAACAACATTTTCAAAATGTTCTTAGAACAGCATTCTCTGAACATTCTTTGATGTTATATGTACATAGTTGAGATTCTTGTAATGTTAGGAGAAAATGTTCTTAGAACATTCTCGGAATGCTCTTTTGACCATATTTGTACATGATTGAGGTTCTCGTAATGGTAAGAGAAAACGTTCTTAGAACAACAATTTCGGAATGTTCTTTGAACAACATTCTCTGAACTTTCTTTTGATGTTATATGTACATGGTTGAGATTCTTGTAATGTTAAACAAGCAAACTTCACACAGAAAGACCTCCTGACCCAGCCTTGAACCTGGGACCTTCTGTGAGTTTTTATAACTTAGTTTCATAACGTTTTCATAACTAAGTCGGAATGTTAGCTAAACGTTCTTGGAACAGATTTTTTTTTTTTTAGCTGGGAATGGTTTAAAGTTAATTAGTTTCTTACAAAAAAGTAGCTTTTGCTTCACAAGATGGACTGGAGTGGTGGGGATTACTTCGGAATTAATGTGATGGTTTTTCAGCTATTTGGACTCTCATTCTGACGACACCCATTCACACTGATGAGCAAGTGATGTAATGCTAAAGATTCTCCAAATCTGCTCTGATGAAGAAACAAACTCATCTACATCTTGGATGACCTGAGGGCGAGTACAATTTCGAACATCGAACATATGTTTGAATATCAACATTGAACTATATGCAATTACACAAATTGGGATACAGCCAATCAGTGATCAGTCGTACACATGTAGATCAGAAATTTAAATCTGTGATTCTGAGCCATTTATAGAAAGTCATGTCCCAGATATCACACATGTCCTAGTTTCATCTGCCACATTAATCGCACACACACTTGCCTCATCCATTGATTTAATTAGAGTTTTGATCGTCATGTCTCCCGATCGGCCATCAATCATTTGCCGGCGGATCTAGAAAAGACAAAAAGCAGATGTTGAAACTTATCCATGAGCTCCTGCTGATTTAACAGAAATGATCAGACAACTGATTCAGCCAAACGTCATATTTAACACATGAAGTGAGTGTGCCGGTGCCACCCACACACCAAAACAATGATTCATTTGTTATGAACAACAGAGAAAGAGTTCAACAAGGACAATCAGGACTTTTGGATAGTGAGAATTTTACCTCCTGTTTGCTGCTGTCTTCTACTTCTGCATCTAGGAAATCCAGTGTCACCGGCTCTGGCAAGTCCTCCTCCTAAAATTAGACAAACAACAGCATAAATCAGGGTTATTACCAATAACTAAAACTGAAAATAAAATACATACTGTATATATATAATTAAAAGATATATTTACATTTAATTATACGTAATTAACACAAATTCAATTATATAAATTATAAAACACAAATACAGTATCTCACAAAAGTGGGTACACCCCCCACATTTCAGCAACCATTTTAGTATATCTTCTCAAGGGACAATACTATAGAAATTAAACTTGGATATATCTTAGAGTAGTCAATGTGCAGCTTGTATAGCAGTAAAGGTTCATTATTGTCAAAATAGCTGCCAACAAAAGTGAGTACACCCTAAGTGAACTTGTCCAAAGTGTCAATATTTGGAGAAATACTTGGCCACCCCATCACCTTCAGCTTCCTCAGCAAGGCAGTTGTCATCTTGGTGGTGTGTTTGGGATCGTTATCATGTTGGAAAACTGCCGTTTGGCCTAGTTTCTGGAGGGAAGGCATTATGTTCTTGTTCAGAATGTACAGTACATTATGAAATCCATGTTTCCCTCAATAAACTGCATCTCCCCAGTACCAGCAGAACTCATGCAGCACCAGACAATGATGACACACTTTTCTTGGTACTCCTCACCAGTTCAATGCCACACATGCTGGACACCATCTGAGCCAAAAATTTTTTATCTTAGTCTCATCAGACCACAGGACATGGTTCCAGTAATTTCATGCTCTTGGACAGGTTGTCTTCAGCAAACTGTTTGCGGGCTTTCTTGTGAGCCAGCTTCAGATGAGGCTAACTTCTGGGATGACACCCATGCAAACTGACTTGTTGCAGTGTGCGGCGTATGGTCTGAGCACTGACAAGCTGACCTTCTACTTCTGCAACCTTTAAAGCAATGCTGGCAGCACTACTGGTACTCACTTTTGTGACATACTGTAAGTGTAATTGTGCTGTGATTTCTGATAGAGCCGACAGAGAATCAGAGTCTTACTCGAGGCTGAAGGTTCGGATGCATCAGCACGTATCCATTTGGGTCAATGGCGAAGATGTATCCATTTGCTCCCAGCTACACATAAAGAAAAGATTTTGTGATAATGTTTTCTGTGTTTTTTTAAAAGACTAGCATTAAAAGAGCTTTTCAGTAGCCACTGACTTATATTATTTTACTATACGATATAAATCAATGATAACAAATGAAACATTAAATATTCTTACAATATTTACTCTATTAGCCACACAAAATCCAAAAAAACAATCAGGTTTTCAGCGTGATAAGACTTCACCTTGTATTGCGGCGTGAGTCTCTTCAGCTCATCCAGATGAACGTCAACCCCCATGACTCCTAAAATCAGCTGATTCTGAACACACAAACACTCATGTCAGTGATATGAACACAACAGAGTTCATTGTCAGTGCTGATCCAGCATTGACTGAGCATCACCTGAGAGTTTCCGTCCACAGTGAGGTTGAACACCGGCATCGTCCCCGTCACCACGAGTCCCAAACCCTGTAAATGAAACACACCAAGCAAACTCAATAAACTCACAATGTTTTATGAGGCGTCAGAGTATGACGAAACCTAAGCGAGCCGTATGTTTCACACACAGCAGGCGGGACGAAGCGACTCTCACCAGTGCGTCCTGATAGACGTTGGTCCATTGCACCTGCTTGGCACTTTTTCCTGCCAGAACCATGGGGCGGCCCAACACGTCCAGATATTCCTGCCACACACATTCATTTAAGCATTTCACTTTTCATTAATCAGCAATTTGTGTTTTTGGAAAAAGATAATATACATATTGACAATTTTTGATAATGTATTTGCTGTAAAATAAAATAATGTTGTTTATATATATATATATATATATATATATATATATATATATATATATATATATATATATATATATAGAGGTCGACCGATATTGTTTTTTACCGATACCGATAGCTAGGTTGGACCACACTGGCCGATACCGATTAATTAACCGATAGTTTTTGAAAATGGATACTGATACGCAACTAAATTTTTTTTTAAAGTACTAAACCATACTTTGTAAATGAATAAAAATATTTATATTATTTATATATTGATCATTAAAGTTATTTCATAGTTCATTAATGTTAACAAAATAAACTTCAAAATTTAACAATGTATCAGTAAATGTTTAAATTAACACTCTAACAAGGAACAGCTTTCATCAATCTTAGTTTGTTGTTACAAATGGGCTCATTGTAAAGGAGTGGGAATCTTTACATTTTAACAATATGTAAAATTGCAGTTTATATGCTTTTTGTTTATTTTTGGAATCTCTGTATGTCAGTACTGCCATCTTAAAATTAAGATTCAATTTAATTAGATTTTATATCAAATTTATTTCGTGCAGAATTAAAAATTTTTTTTTATAAGCAGGCTACTTTTTAAAACAATAGATTCAATTGAATTAGATTTTATATCAAATTTATTTCGTGCAGAATTTACTTTATTTTTTTATATAAGCAGGCTACTTTTTAAAACAATAGACAGTGACATAGACAGTGGCTGCTTTAACAGGCTTCAATGAATGCACAGACATTGATATATCAGATGTTTTGTCCTACTCTGAAAACATAACTGACTGTGTGTGCTGTACATCAGTTTCGAGTATTCGAAAATGCAAGTGCATTTAACCGCATTTGCAAATGAGCTTTTTAGGACGAACTAACACAAAGAGCAAGTGAAAGTCTGTCAGTGCGCGACTTTTGTGCATCTAATAGTACCGCATTACAAACGGCATAAATGAAGCCATATCTAATGTAAAACACTGCGGGTGGAAGCACGCACGTGTCTTATAGTGCAAATTCTGTGCAATGAAGCCTGCCGCGTCTCTAGTGCGCACACGTGCCATATGTCGGAGAATCAATTTTTCATCCACCCTTAATGAAACCAGGCAAAAGTGCAGCGCTGCGGTGCGCAGACAACTCACACACACACCAGACTCGTCGCGTGTCCTTCAAGGGTGAAGTCTAAAACAGTTTATTTAATCACCAAACGGGCAAGTGTTTACTTAAAGAATGATCAAAAAGCGGCAGAGATTAAAGAACAGATCAAACGAAAAGAGAAAGAGCGATATATATTGTTGTAGCCATTTAAGATATTTTTCTGTTTTGCATTATATTTAAATATTGTCAAGTCAAGTCAAGTCAAGTCAAATTATTTGTTTGTGTTTTGTTTCAGTTCAATCTGAAATAAGTTTGTCTTATTTGTAAATGTCGTAAAGGAATTGGACGGCAATACGCCGGGAGAATTTGAGAGTGTCAGACAGTTTTTTGTTGCTCTCAGACTTGAGTTGTGTGAATGAACATTTTGTGAGTGAAACTCTTAGGTTGTATAAAACAAATCAGTTATGGATCGATTAATTGAAGCTTTTTTCACTGAAATTAATGAAATGTACCAACTCAATGAAATTTGAATCAGTTTGAATCACTTTTAAAGGCTTTTTGCTCTCAAACTTGAGTTTTGAGACAACTACCATTTTTTATTGACACATTTTTTTTTCCACTGAAATAAATCAAGTGTACCAACTTAATAAAATTTGAATCAGTTTGAATCACACTATTAAAGTGTTTTATGTTCTCAAACTTGCGATTTGTGTGAATGAACATTTTGTGCATGAAGCGCAAATGCTTTATAAAACAAATCAGTCATGAATTGATTAACTGAAAATTTTTTCACTGAAATTAATGAAATGTACCAGCTCAATGAAATTTGAATCAGTTTGAATCACACTATTAAAGTGTTGTGTTGCTCTCAATCTTGTGAGTTCTATGAATGAACATTTTGTGAGTGAAGCACTCATGTTGTATAAAACAAATCAGTTATGAATCGATTCATTGAAACAAACATTTTTCACTGAAATGAATCAAATGTACCAACTCAATGAAATGTGAATCACACTATTAAAGCGTTTTGTTGCTCTCAAACTTGTACGGTGGTGAGACAACTAACATTTTTGAGTGACGCACGTATGTCATATAAAACAAATAAATTCCAAATCGATTTATTAAAACAAAGACTTTCCCCTGAAATGAATCAAATGTACCAAATCATCTCAACAGTGCATATCGGTTTGAATCATACTATTCATACTATATATAAAAAGTGTTTTATTCTTATCTAACATTTTTGATTGATGCACATATGATGTATAAAACAAATCAGTTACGATTCGATTCACTCAACACTCTGAACTGACTCACAGGAATAAATCAGACATATCAGCTCAAATATTGTTTTTGCTTCTGAAATCTGAATCAGTTTGAAACATACTACTCTTGCACCTCGTATTTGCAATTTGCGAGACACCAAACAATCAAGATAATAGCTACAATAAAATGGAAAATCAAACAAATATTCACAATGTTGCCTTATTTTTATATTGCTAACATTTATGTGTTTGTGTGTGTGTGCGTGTGTCCGTGCGTGTAAAACTCACCTGGGTGTTAATCCGTATAGCACAGATGGAGCGGATCTCAAAATAGTATCCTGCCGAGACAGAGAGACACTCGGTGAGGTGTCACATGTAATTTCCGTACGGTTGAACATGCATCACCATAAGTCAACTATATCATCACAACACGGGCAGATATTTGTGCATTTTAATGCATCTCCAAATGAGCATGTGGCTCACCCTTATTAGCACATGCGATCCACTGCAGCGGAGTGACATCATAATTGTGCTGCCCCACCGAGAACGTGAACACGCGGACCTGCAGAGACCATCACACATCCTACAATTAACCCATCAAATTAGACAGGAAACGAGCGGTTTCGCTGGAGGAAAGCGCTAATTATGAGGAACAAACACTTCCAGAGGACAACGGCACACCATAAAAACAGAACGCTCAACAGATTGAAGATAGAAATCATATCGTGTCATGTGAAATGGTATCGGACCGTCTTATTGGGCCAGTTGTACTGCTCAAAGATGTCCTGAGCTCGGTCCTCCCCTCCGTCAGTAAATAACATGATGATTTTATTACAGTTGGCTCGAGGAACATTTGTCTTCTGCGGAAGAGCGAGAAACAGAGAGAAGATTAGAATACTGTGTCCAAAGCAAAAGAGCAAAGAAGCAAATCTGCAAATATACAATTTCGACCGAATCATACTTGGTAGCTCCGCCCACAGTGAAATCTCATTGGAAGATTTAAAAGCAGAAATTTTATCATTTTAATTTTAAAGGAATAGTTCAGCCGAAACCATCCAAACCTGAAAGACCTTCGTTCATCTTCAGAACACAAATAAAGATATTTTTGATGAAATTTGAGAGCTTTCTGACCCTACATAGACATCAACTGAACATGAATGAACATCTATGCAGGGTCAAAACGCTCTCGGATTTTACCAAAAATATCTTAATTTATGTTCTGAAGATGAATGAAGGTCTTACGGGTTAAAAAGAGATGATTTTTCTTTTTTTTTTCTTTTTTGGGTGAATATTCGGTCATTTGCCACAAATGACCAAAAAACACATTTTCCAAAGAGTTTTTCAAGAGACATAAGAAAAAAATTGTTGGTTCAATTTTGACCTGGGTATCAACTATGCCTTTACATGTGATGTTTTGCATATTTTGCATGTTCTTGATTTTGAATCAGGTACTATATGATTTTAGAATGAAATTATTAAGTTTTAATAAGGATTAAATGACACCGTGTCAAAACTGACTCAAGGAGTCAAAAGGTGTAAGCAGATTTTAAAGGCATAAAATTATTATTTTTACAGTTTTAGTGTTTGTAACATTCTGTAATGGCAATGATGTTGTAAAAATAGAACTACACAGAAAAGGTTAGTAAGTCATTTTTCTGCACTAAAATCATGTTAATACTAGGGATGATAGAAAAAATACTGATAAATTTACTTATTTGTGATAAACTCTGTTAATATTTCACATTATTTTTGCTTCACACTACAGTAGGAAAATTACAATACTTCTTTCCTAATTTCTACACTTCAAAGTATTTTTATTTTGACAAAAAAAAGGCAGAAGAGCTTTTATTTTGACGGAAAACTCCAACTACAAATCTAGTGAAAAGCTACTCATTTGCCGCAAAAATAAAGCATAACTGGTGGCAGTTGCACTACCAAACGCAACCCTAGACTCACAGTGCATGCAATAAATGAGTTCAATGCATTCACTGTGAACTAAACCGTTCTGAGGTGCGGAAAACACCGGATCACGAGCTGATCGCCTGAACAAAGTGGACAGTATTTAAACTTTTCCAAACTGGCCCCATTCACTTCCATTGTTAATTCCACACTGTAACCTAAATTGTGTTTAGACTCACGTTGAGCAGCTGGTTGAAGGCGAAATGAAAGCCGGATTTGTAATCGGTGGTTCCTTTGGCTTGCATCTGCTGCACAGCTTCTTTAAAGATCTTCTTATTGCGCACATTCGCCTGAACCAGGTGTCTAAAGCAGGGCACCACCGCCTCGGCCTTCTCATTGAACTACAGCAAGAAAGAGAGGAAAAAAGTAAATGTACAGGTTCAGGAATTCAAATAAATAACTATTTAACAGATACCTAATTTATTTGCCTTAGTTATAGCATTTTTATTTAATTATATCTGCAAATATTTTGACCAACATTTTTTGGTGAATTTTGAGTAAAAAATTAAGTAAATACAATGTTTGTGTCTTTATCAACATTCATTCATTTTCTGTAAAATAATATATTTCTTTGGACAACTTGGCTAGATATCACCCACGAAAATCCAAGTTGAGCTTTCAAATGAAAATGCTACTTTCAAAATCCAACAAATCGAAAGCAGCTGACTGACCCTGGCCACGTTGACGTAATCATCGTCAGAGAGCGTGTCGAGCATTTCCGTTACTGAAGCTTTGATCAGTTTGAGAGTGAGTCCACTGACGCTCCCGCTCCTGTGAACAGAAATGATGTCAATATTAAAGGGATAGTTAAAATAGTTCAAGGGATAAAATTTTCATTTCTGGGTGAACTATCCCTTACAAAACCTAACAAAACCAAGCAAATATGCAACTAACAACAGGACACCCAAATACTCACACATCAACAAGAATGACCATATCTTTGGGTGATGATGCTCCTTGAATGTACCTGTTGAAAACAGCAACATGATTTTGAGTATCAAGATCCATAAATGATGAGTTCACTTCCAGAATAAAAATGTCCTGGTTATTTACACACCCCATGTGATCCAAGATGTTCATGTCTTACTGTCTTCAGTTGCAAAGAAATTAAGGTTTTTGAGGAATACATTCCAGGATTTTTCTCTATATAGTGGACCTTAATGGTGGCCAACAAGTTGAAGGTCCAAATTGCAGCTTCAAAGGGCTCTACACCAGAGATCTTCAACCCTGCTCCTGGGGACCCACTGTCCTGCAAAGCTTATTTCCAAGCTGCTTTAGCACACCTGCCTGCATATTTTCAAACAATCTTAAGGAGCTGCTTCAGGTGTGTTTGATTAGGATTGTAGCTAAACTCTGCAGGATAGTAGGTCCCTAAGAACAGGGTTGAAGACCTATGCTCAACACCAGTGGTTCCCAATCATATTCTTGGAGACCCCCCAACGGTGCACATTTTGCATCTCTCCTTTGTCTGACACACCTATTTCAGGTCTTGGATACTCTACGAATGAGCTTGATCTGAATCAGGTGTGTTTGATTAAGGAGACATGAAAAACATGCAGTGTTGGGGAGCCTCCAGGAACGTGGTTGGGAACCACTGCTCTACACAATCCCAGGGCCTTAACCCAGCATTCGGTTCATCCTGCAGCCCTAGTTCTGCTTACCAAAAGTGGCCCACTTGGCACCTCGCATTCCATGCCCATGCTCCATGCTAGTGAGCTGGGCTTCTTACCCATTTAAAGTTAAAGAATAGGTTGAGATTGTTTCGGCTCCATGCCCTCAAGTTATTCCCTTTACCGGATAAAACTGCTTGTTTCGAGCGAATGCCAGCTATCATGAGGGAAACTTCGGAGGGAACCAGCTACTAGATGGCTCAATTAGTCTTTCACCCCTATACCTAGGTCAGATGACCAATTTGCACATCAGGACCACTGTGGGCCTCCACTAGGGTTTCCCCAGGCTTTGCCCTGCCCAGGCATAGTTCATCATTTTTGGGTACCATCACACCTGCCCCGCTCCGGTGGGGCCAGACGGGCTGGTGGTGCGGGCGGGCGCTTTGACACGCACATGCGCTAAGACTTTTTGTCAAGACAGGTTGGGTGGGGTGCCAACCTCTCAGTGGACCTCAAGCACCCTTTACAAGGGCCTGATCCCTGCCCTGGTAGCGCAGCGTGGCCGAGGCAGACTGAGGACACTTAGGCCCAGAGGGTAAGCGACTGATTCAGGGTGGGAGGTCTCTGCATTTAACCTTAGACTGAGTTTACCTCCAGCTTTAGGCTGCATTCCCAAACAACCTGACTCCGAAAAGAACCGCTACTGCTTTAAACTGTCCATGAGCTAAGCCTCAATCAAAAGGACTTGGGTCCCCCGGCCCACGCCGAGAGTAGTCTTCTATACGGCACCTTTACCTTGCCCCCCAGCCAGAACTGGGATTCGGCACTGGGCTCCTTTCTCTTTGCTTCAAAACTAACATTACTTTTCCAATATGATTACATAAGAGCTAGTGCAAGACTGCACAAAATTTATGGTTAAAATCTATTCTTCTTTTAAAGGAAATGACAGATCGTTTTGATAGATAAGACTCTTATTCCTGGGTTAGGATTGTGTGGAGCCCTTCGAAGCTGCATTGAAACTGCAGTTTGAACCTTCAACCCCATTGGCCACCATGGATGTCCACTATGGGGAAATATCCTGGAATGTTTTCCTCAATGACCTTAATTTCTTTGCGACTGAAGACAGAAAGACATGAACATCTTGGATCGCATTGGGGTGAGTAAAATTGTCAGGAAAATTTTATCCTGGAAATTAACTTCTCGTTTAAGCCCCACCCTCAAACTTAACCTGACTAATCAAAGCCTACCAACGGTTTCTAGAAATATAGACTATGGACTAAAAAAGTAGTTTTACTGCAGGTTTACTGGACTGTTTAACATCTGTTTAGAATGCAGTAACTGGTTCACTGAAACAAACAGGAATCAAACACTAATAAATGTATTACCAGGGGCGTCGTCGTACATCATAAAGGTCGATCTTATCCGGTGCTCTCCAGGGAGCAGCTACAAGAGAAAATTGTTACTTATTTAGGATATATGTGGTCTCAGGCTGCATTCCCATTGGTTGGTTCCACAATTCAGAACTTCATGTACGGAGTTACCTGGGTAGTATCTCGTGACACCGGTGGCGCTACCAAACGCTTGCCAGAGCAATGACGGATCATCTCTGCTGTTCTCTATGAAGACTCGCTCTAATGCCTGCGTCCAGTTCAGCTCGTTCAAAATCACCGGAGCTACAGACAGACAGACACGTCATGACCGCTCATTGACTCATACAGAGATCTAATAGCATCAGTCTGGCTCCTCACCGCCTTTGTAGATGTCTGTGGGGATCTGAACGGCGGTGTGTGAGTAATTCACATGGTTTTTGAAGTTCGGATCGTACTCAAACTCCAGTTTCAAAGACATCTGGGAATCGATGTCCTCACCGTCCTGATGAGAATCATGATATAATCAGAGTCCATTGTTTCAGCTTGAGTCTGATCTTTATAATTATTGTCATATGGTGATAAATGAACATGCAAAGTAGTAGTTTTGAAGTTAGAAGTTTGAGCAACCAGCTTCTAAAATGAAATGGAGTATGAATGCGTGAATATTTCCTATAAAATATACCAAAAAAAGCATCATTTTCCTTTACATTACATACGCTTTTCTCAACTTACAAAGTATGAAAATCTACACTGAAAGTCTACCAATACCAGATTTTTATATATGTTTTTCACATGGGCGATCGATAGACATGTACTCACATAGTCCATCTCTGCTTTAGAGTTATAATATTCAATATTTTCCTCCTGAAATAAACACACACAGAACAGAGATACAAAAATCTGCTGTTTAAAATCAGTCCGAGAACCCAGAGATTCAAATACAGATGTTCTCCACATGACAAACTCTTCACTTGTGTGGTCAGTCGAGCTGAACAGCTCTAATGAGACAAATCAGTCAGAAAAACGAGACGTCACAATCTATCGGATTTAAACAGACCCTCCAGCTACAGACTCATAGAAATCATGACTCACAGCGTGTTTGTCTGTTAAGCTCGTATCGGGATCAGAGAAACATAGATGTGAATGTCAGAGGAAAAGGAGCATCAAGTTTCGCAGATGGAAAAAAAGTGCAGCGTTTGATTCAAGAATGAAACGCTCAGTGCAATTCATTGTAATGAATCAACACAGGAGTCATTGGTTAGAATCGACTCGGATGACTCACACGTGCAAAAGCAATGTTAAAAATGAATTTTCAAACTGCGTGAAAGTATTTAAGTGATTGTAAAAAGCATAAATTGGTGATGTTAAATAAATTGGTGATGTTAAAGTCATCTGACCTTGATTCCATCCTGCCAGCGATGATCTTTTTGAAGTCGCTCCGCTTCACTCGCAAGTTTCTGATGGAAAATATTGAGCAGAACTGTCAAAATCAATACTTAATGAAGAATGTGTGTGATTTTTTATCTATCTTTTTATTTTTATTTTTTTACCTCAAGTGCTTTGCGTTTCTTGGCCAGCAGTCTCTCAATGTCAGTCGCCACTTTCTCTACGATGTCTCGAGGGTTATTTCTGACCAGACTGAACTGTCTTCTCTTCTCACTGTAGAACTGAAACATTAAAAGATCCTCTCAATGATATATATATATATATATATATATATATATATATATATATATATATATTGATTTGCTACTCAAAAAAACATTTATTTTTTATTATTAATAATATGTTGAAAACAGCTGAGTAGAATTTTTTCGTAATATTTCGAGAGTAAAGTCGAAACATTATGAGAATAAATTCTAAATATGTTGACAATTCTAAATATGTTGACAATAAAGTTGAAATATTTTAAGAATAAAGTCGAAATTACAAGAATAAAGTGCATGCGTTCACAGGCTATTCTCGAAACATTTCAACTTTATTTTTGTCATTTCGACTTTTCGCATTTATTCTCAAAACATTTTGAAATCATTTTCGAAAACTTTCGACTTTATTCTTGAAACATTTACTTTATTCTCAATATTTTGACTTTATTCTCAAGAAATTTCGACTTTATTCTTGAAACATTTACTTTATTCTCGAAATGTTGACTTCATTCTCAAAACTTTTTACTTTATTCTTAAAACATTACGACTTTATTCTCAAAATTATTAGCCTTTATTCTGAAACATTTTGACTTTATTCACAAAACATTTTAACTTTATTCTCTCAACATTTCAACTCTATTTTTGTAATTCATACTTTATTCTCGAAACATTTGACTTTATTCTTTTAACATTTCAACTTTATTCTTAAGATTTCAGCTTTTTTTCTAAACATTTCGACTTTATTCTCGAAACATTTGACTTTATTCTGGAATCATTTGACTTTATTCTGGAAACATTTTGACTTCATTCTCAAACATTTCGATTTTATTCTCATAATATTACTTTAATCTCACAATTTTAACTTCATTCTCAAAATATTTCGACTTTATTCTCAAAACATTTCAACTTTATTTTTGTAATTTTGACTTTATTCTCAAAACGTTTAACTTTATTCTTGAAACATTTGACTTTAGTCTTGAAACATTTGACTTTATTCTCTAAACCTTTTGACCTTATTCTCAAACATTTCGATTTTATTCTCATAATATTACTTTAATCTCACAATTTGAACTTTATTCTCAAAACATTTCTACTTTATTCTTAAAAAAAACATTTCGATTTTATCCTCAAAATATTACTTTAATCTCACATTTTTATTTAATTTTCTTTGCAACGTGACACTAAAATGCCATGTCGTAGAATGATACAGTGTATAATGTTACAAATCATTCAATTTCAGATTAAAGCTGATCTCTGCTTATCATCCCATTCCACAAAGAATCCTGAAAAAATTGTACTCAACTGTTTTAAATATTGACAATAGCAATAATAGAAAATGTTTCTTGAACAGCAAATCAGCAAATTACAATGATTTCTGAAGGATCCTGGGACACTGAAAACTGAATCCATCAAGAGGATCCATCAGCGAGGGGAAACCGGTGAGCGAGCTGCATGTTGGTTTTTTGCATTATTAATGCTCATCGCTGGGAAACCCGTGTAACTTCCTGTCAGATGTGACGCACTAAAAATAAACTCATTTTGCAGTGATTCCACCCTGTGTAAATGAG